>NC_089269.1:36977406-37577406 GCF_963930625.1 Muntiacus reevesi
AATGAGGCAAAGATAATTAACATTTGCTTACCAATGCTACAGCTACATAGACAAATTAATCATAAAGTGAAATCTTCATTATCATCATAAATTCATATGTAATTAATGAAATAATTGATAAAATGAAGTAACTTGTCAAAGGATCACATAATCTGTAGGTGACTAATTAAGAATCAACACACAAGGTTTGTTTAATATGAGGAAGGAGATGCTTCTCTGATTCTTTCTATATCAGATTAATCTAGCCTCCTCTCTCTTTTTTTCCTATCAGCCCCCAAGGGAACAGAAGTTGTTAATATGATTGATTATAGCCTTGGGAATTAACTTTATATTAAAAAACTCAAAGCCCTGTGATTCTCTCTACCCATCTCTTTCTCTGTCTCAGTATTCTATGAATTCAGTCTCGATGGTGTAGATTCATGTTGGGAGATCCCATTCACGCTTTAAACATAAATCTCCTTGTACTGAGCTCTGCATTGGTGTACTGACTTCTTCTGAAGCATTATTTGCTATTGTTATCTCAGCTGGGAGAATAGAATGATTGGCAGGGTAGTGTTTATGTCCTTGGGAATCTTTAGTCACAGCATCCAGCCTCATCCTTTTCTTCCAATGTCTTAGAGGTACAGTAGCCAAATAACTTCTGAAATTGACATGATTTGTACTTAAATCAGGATCTGAAACTTACTGGTGATTTCTGGCAAGTCACTTAACCCCTCTATGTCTGTTATCATATTTATAAAGTAGGTGACATCAATTTCATAGTTTTATATTCTGGATTAAATGAGGTAATGAATGCACAGTGTAAAGTTCACTCTGCTTGACACAGACAATGACAACAGTAATATTTGGGAGATGTTCTGTATTAATCAGGGTTCTCCAGAGAAACAGGACCAAGAGGGTACATTTATATATATATACATATACATATAAATTTTTGTATATTATAGATATACATTTGTTATAAGATATACATTTAATACTACATAGTATAGGTTATATATCATTTTATGTTTATATAAATATATACAATGTGTATATCTATGTAAATATATATATACAAAATAAACATTTTTTGTTCAAGGAATTGTTAGATATAAATCTACCACAATAGTAGTTGAGAAGACACATGAATTATTTAGACAATGATATTTTATTTTATAAATAAATGAGATTTACGAAAAATCTCCCATTAAGTACTTAGTATAAAGAAGATCAAAAAACAAATATTCAAAAATGAAACCCTAATTTTATATTTGTCAAATGTTAGTAGATGCTTTTAAGTAGCCTCACCTAACTGACAAACTTATTTAGGCAGTTAGGAGTACATTTTACAAATAATTTATTTTGAAATACCCATCATTTCTGACTTCTACTTGAAAGCAGATTTTCTACTACTATCTTGCTCCTATATAGACATAATGGCCAATTTATAACACCTGTTCTTATATAATTTTAGTTCCAGAGAGTCTGTCTAAGGTTTATATGGCTGAACTTTGAATCTCAAACTGCTAATGTCTATCTACTTAGCTAATTTCAAATTTATTTTTGAGGCAAAAAATAATATTTGTTGTATAACCTCATGTACTCCTGTGTCCTATGTACCTTTAAAATGAACCAGCCGTTTGCCTAAAGGAGAATTCAAGTCAAGGTCTTAAAATTTCAGGACTCCTTGTCAATAACACCACCTACATACATCATCTAGAAAACATGTCAGTTAGCTTCATTTACCAAGGCAGAATAATGACATATGAAGCTTTTGGAAATAATTTAGCCATGAGTTAGTTGTGGCCAAAAATAGCTTTTATAAATGCCAGGTTGATAAAATTCTTCCAGAAATGATTTTTAATTGAAAAGGTTTAGCTTTTCTAATTTAACTGACTACGCTAACCAAAGTCAAACTTTGCATTGGAGAACTTGTAGTATATTCCCATTTTATCAGGATTCTCAAAGCTAACTTTAATTATCATACTATACAATTTTCAAATAGTTGTTTTCTAATTAGCTTTTTCTCCCTAAATATATATATTTTAATTAACTTCCCCTCCCCTCCAAAAGAGGCTTCCCTGGTAGCTCAGTGTTAAAGAATCCACCTGCCAAGCAGGAGACAGGGGTCTGATCCCTGAATCATGAAGATCCCCTGGAGAAACAAATGACAACCCATTCCAATATTCTCTTCTGGAAAATTCCATGGACAGAGGAGCCTGGTGGGCTACAGTCCATGGGGTTGCAAAGAGTTGGACAGGACTGAGTGACTAAGCAACAACCTCTCCAAAAATGTTTGAACTCGAAATTGTTAATTTTATTGTTAATGTTGCTGGGTGAAGAGATGCCCAGATAAAGCTGGTAAACAATCTCCGGATGATTTCTGGGTGTGTCTGTGGGGGTGTTTCTGGAAGAGATCGGCCTGCATTTGAGTGTGTGTGTGTGAGTGTGTGTGTGTGTGTTTGTGTGTGCACGTGCACTCAGTCGTGTCCAACTCTTTGCCACCGTCTGTGCTGCAGCCCACCAGGCTGCTCTGCCCATGGAATTTTCCAAATGAGAATCCTAGAGTAGGTTGCCATTCCCTTCTCCAGGGGATCTTCCTGACCCAAGGATCAAAACCATGTCTTCTGCATCGCAGGCTGCATCTTTACCCCTGAGCCACCTGAGAAGTCTTTGGATTAGTAGACTTTAGTAAAGGAACCCCTTCTCCCTTTTGTAAGCAGTATGATCCAAGGCTTGGAGGGTCAGAATAGAACAAAAGCTGATAAAAAGGAGAATTCTCTCTCTTTCTTCTTGAACTGAGATGTCCATCTTTTCCTGCTCTCAGATATCAGCTGCCCTGCTTCATAAGCCTTCAGATTCCCAGGATTCAACACAGTGGTCCCTCGCTTTCCAGAACTTAGGGTTTTGCCTGAATGGTGCATTAGCTTTTCTAGTTCTCAGCTTGCAGAGAGCAGATTGTGGGACTTCTGCACCTTAATAACTGCATGAAATGATTCCTATAATAAAAATAAAAAGTCTCCTTTCTTTGGTAAATTAATTTTCATCTTAATGTATGGCAGGATCTTTGGTTGGCAGGGTTGTTTTGTTTTTCTCACAATATTTTTGTCTATACTATATGCAAAAAGTTATTTGACAGTAAATGGAATTGCCAGTTATATCCAGTGAATGTAGAATGGAGGGAATTCCTGGAGTGTTTTGTTTTGTTTTTTCCATTCTGGATATGATTGTGTTAAACACCACTAAATTTCTGTTCTTCCCAAGTTTGATTATAAGAATTACTAAATTTTCTTTCTAAGTTGAAATTGAGGTTTTGCTAATTGGAATCAAAGACCTCAGACTAATTTCCCATTAATTAAGTTATTGTGCAACCACTAGGTGGGAAAAAAAATACTAAGAAAAGAAAATAAAATGCAAGGAAAGAAAATAATACAAGGAAAATTAAAACTTAATCCTATCCATGAAGAGTTTGATCAGGCATAGGAAGGAGAAAGCAAATTCCCAATTAAAAGTTAATTTGGAAATATTTGCAATTGAGGAATACACAGAGATTTCTGTGAAGATGGGTTTCCTGAGCTAACAAATTGTGCGCCACTCTTTTTAACTTCTTCAACTTTTACATTCCAATATATTACCCTATTTTGTCCATTTCTTTCTATGTCCTGAGTCCTTTGTTTCATGGTCTGACTTTCCTTGAGGGTGTAGATTTTATAGTATTTAAGAGCATGAGCTCAGGAGTCAGATTGCTAGACTTCAAACCACATCTCTATCAATAGATATTTTATTTGGGGAAAGGAATTTAAATTCTCTGATTTAGCTTTCCTCATTACAAAAATATGACTACAAAGAACAATTACTTCAAAAGTTAAGTCTAAAGAAAGAGAATCATTTAAATGTCCACCAAAATAACTGGTATATAACAGGGGTACCTAATAGAGGTTCAATTAGTACTAATTATTTTCTGTTATTGCTGCAGCCTTTTATTTCTTGTTTCAGACACTTGTATTCCAATCCTATTTATCCTTTATTCATCAACCAGACTTGTTTTGATAAATATAAATATGATCATTCTGTTTATCCACTTAACAGCTCTTCCAGGACTCCCATTTGCTTTCAAGATGAAATTCTAATGTTTTATGAGAGCCTGATAAGCCTTTCATCATGAGGACCTAGTTGATATCTCTATTTTCATAACTTATTGCTAATATACCAGCTTCCAATCATTGTCTTTTCTCTCTACCTTTCAAATCAATTCCTGGTGCTCCACATTCTTGGCAGAATGAGCAGACTTAAGTTCAGTTCTTTAAGTTAACAATGCTGTCTCTCTTCTGCACCTTGTACTTGGTGAATTCACATTACTGCCTCCATTCTTTCTCACTCAACACCCTTCCTTCCCCTGGGAGCTGTACGTGAATAAACTCTGTGTTATCTCCTCCAGTCAGCTGTCCCAACTCATCTGCACCCTTTCCTTCTCTCTGTTCTCCTGTGTGAAGCCTGAACTCCTCCCAAGTCATAACATAAAACCGAGGTGTCTTAGGATTTCCAGTTTCCTGTCAGATGCTTCAATTCACTTTATGTTATTTAAAGTCAGAGTCCTTTTGTTATTACATGTTAGACTTAATACATGTACTAAGTCCTTAAAATTGATTTAGTTTATATTTAAGGTAACCAGCTAGTGCTTTGAGCCCTGAGACAAAGTACTCCTGGTAAAAACAAAACAAAAAAAAAAACTCAGGAGATTCAATCAGTCCGAAGTTTAATAATCCTGTGAAAATATAATACATGGGTCACCCCCTTCCTCCCAAAAATAGTGTTTCGTATTCAAAACCTCATAGATAGGTACACATTACTCTCCTTTTTCATTTTGAAAAATCAAACCCTACAATTGAATTTTGGTAAGATATGTATTAACATTATATGATTGTGTAGAGGTGGGACATGGCATATTAAAATTAAGTCTGCAATCTAAGTGTGGTGTATTTGATTGAGAATCTATCTTGACATATTAATACAATGGACTGCGTATGTAACCTTGATCTACTTGGTTTATCTGGTTACTGGTTTCCTCAATAGGGAAATGGCATTTTAAATTCCCAGGTCTCATAATCCTCAAATGACGTTCTTTTATAGGCTGAATTGTCTCTTCTCAGAATTCATATGTTGAATCCCTAATCTTCAATATTTCAAAATGTGACTATATTTGGAGATAGATCTTTAAAGATGTGAGTGAGCTAGAAAAAGGACTTTAGGGAGGATCCTAATCCAACTGTAGCTGAGTCCTTCTAAGAAAAGGGAATTTGGTCACACACAGCGATACCAAAGCTAAATGTCCACAGAGAAAAGACCATGCAGAGACACAGGTCATTACCTGTGCTCACAAAATCTGACTGACAGAGGTGACTGGTCTAGGGATAATATTGTCCTGAGACAGATGAATAGGAGAAAATCAAGTTTAGTTTCATACTATGGGAATCATATATACATGAGAGTTGAAGACAGAAAGTAACATGAAAGATAGATGTCATCCAGCTATAAGGAATGGAATAGGAACCTGGAGCTACCTAGGACAGGAAGGTCATTCACAAGACAATCAGAGGAAAGGCAGCTATTTGGTAATTAGACGTTTGCCCTGCCCTATGTAAGAGTATTAAATTTGAACTTTAGTCGCTAAGTCATGTCTGACTCTTTGCAACCCCATGGACTGTAGCCCATCAGGCTCCTCTGTCCATGAGATTTCCCAGGCAAGAATACTGGAATGGGTTGCCATTTCCATCTCCAGAGGATATTCCTGACCCAGGGATCAAACCTGGTCTCCTGCATTGAAGGCGGATTCCTTTCTAACTGAGCCACTAGGGAAGCCCCATATAAGAGTATGGCTCTAGATAAAATGCATCTCTGGGAATAAATCTTTTTTCCTGGGGAAAAAAAAAAAATCACAATTTAATTTCTTCTAGTTAATTAAAAGAGTAGGAGTTTCTCTTAAGCCTGCATGATCTTTATTGCCTTTAACTAAAAAACAAAAACAAAAACAAAAAAATCCACATGCCAAAGTGGCCCCTCCTGGGGAAGACTGTTCAGAACTTCTCTTACTGATCTCAGACCTACAATTGCAAGAAACTGAATCCACATAAGGAAAAAGCTCCAGGAAGGAGATCAGCTCTGACCATATCTTGATTTTAGTTCGCTGAGACCTATGTCTGACCTGCAAAACTGTGGCATAATAAATGCATCTTTATTAAGCTATTATTTATGGTAAATTTGTTACTGAGGCAGTAGAAAACATACAAACTGTTCTATTTCATCTGAAATCTTTGAAACAGAGGACTTCAGTGCATTTATTGCATGGACATGTCCTGAAAGCTATACACTTCCCTTAGGTTTTCTTTTTTTTTGGTCTTTTTCAAATATCAGCCTTAACAGGCATCTTTTACAAACTATACCATGTGCTTGTCACAAAGCCTTTCATCCACAAATAGGCTATAATTCACCATTATCTTGTTGACAAGGCTATGATTCGTTTCACACATCACTGTTCATTAAAATAATATGTACCTGTGTCTGGGTTCCATCCCACTTCAGAGTCCAACTGCTAACAAGTTTATGGTCAATTAACTTCAGTGGGTGAAGAGCCGCTGAAAACTATACAGGCTTTTCACTTTTGTAATTCTTTTATTTTGTGAAATTTAACAGCTATAAGCCAACAACAATATACTATTTTAAAGCTTTATTTTCTAATATTTACTTATATCAGTATTTAGACTTATGTGCAAACAGAAGCATTTAATTATTTTTAAAGATGAGACTTGTCTTTCAATTTACATACTTCAAATCTATACTTCATTCTTTACTTTAATAGCTCATTTTAAATACAAAGCACTTATATTACATGTTGACCTAATTGTCCCTGTTTTCAGTAATTTTCCAAATATGTTTTCCGAGTTTAAAGGGAAATTTTCCTATAAGTTACATAAAAATATTTGGTGTTATATATAAAATTACTACACTGCTGATCTATTGTTATCCAGAAATATTAGTCATAGTTTTATTTGATAAAAGAAGATATTATATTTGGATGATATCGATCATAGTTTCTGTCACTCTTTAAGTTAAAGCAGAATGAAAGCAATGTTGATCCATGTTAAGAGGTGGAGGCATGATACTCACAGCACAGATTTCAATGCTGTAAAATTTTGAAAACTTGAAATGCAACACTCAATCACACTGCTTAACAGTGTTCTAGGGGGAATTTTAACTACCTCGACAACTGGTGGGTGACAAGTATAGCTAAAAATAGACCAAAAAGTTTTCTTGGTTTCTGAGAGGTCAATTACATTGTCTAAACTAGAGAATTCAAGAAGAAGAAATTATTCTAAATGTATGTTTCACAACCATGCAGGAATTGCTTGAAAGTGGAAAAGAATCAAAGAAATGAGATCATAGGTAAAAAAGATTTTAAATTCCATGGGTTTATGAAGTATAAAGCCATGTATTACATTTCAAGGAAATGCCTTTAGGGGGAAAAAAAAAAGATAGGCAAAAGGAGACTAGGGAGGAAGTATTCACTATAGTTTGAATAAAAGGCAAGATATCATAGGATATCAGCATATCAAAAGAATGAGAAAGATTTTTATTTAAAAGTAAAAACATATCCTTTAAAACCATACTTGAACTGCAGAAATTTACAACTAAAAAGAAAAGTGCCTCAGAATGAACTTAAATCCTAGCAGGTGTCCATCTGTCCTCAGGAAGTTTCACTTTATGAACTAGTCAAAAGTTTTTGAGGAAAAGAATTTTTTACTTGAAATTTCCGTTAAATTACAAAATGGCTAATAAAAAGAGTTTTTTGCTTTGTAGCCTACAATCTTGGTTTATCTCCTTTTCTCTTTTTGGAGATAAACACAGTAATGATCTTTAGAGGTCTTAGTCGCTTTTTAGATATAAAATATTCTCTAAAAATCTGTTAATGTGAAAAATAAAATGTATTTAGGTGGCACTAGTGAAAAAGGATCCATCTGCCAACGCAGGAGACACCAGAGACACAGGCTTGATCCTTGGGTCAGGAAGATCCCCTAGAATAGGAAATGGCAACCCACTCCTGTATTTTTGCCTGGGAAACCCCATGGACAGAGAAGCCTAGTGGGCTAGGTCTCAAAGAGGCTGACAGGACAGAGTATGCACATGAAGGGTTCATGGGAATGGATATGTATCTTGTCATAGTAAATCAATGTCAAAAGTTCAGAAATTACAGAAGTAAAACCAGTGAATCACTGTGATATTAATTCTCCAAAAGTTTATTGTGAATACTCCAAACAGACAGTTTGCAAGCTAAGCGCACACAAACCAAAATGCAAATGGCTCAGGGACGTACTATTATACAGTAATTTACCTTTTGGGAAGGTAATGACTTATCTTTTTTCTTTACAGTAATTCGATGTGATATTAGACTTTTCTTAAATGATAAAGAATTGGTTAGTGGGTGCCTCATATCAGTTTTGAAAATAGTTTGAATTTTGCTTATAATTTCCAGAGGCGAGTCAAATTAGTTATGCAATTTAAGTTAAATTAAATTTGTATGACAAACCTGATTTTGTCTGCTCAGAGAATTTTCAAGATTGGTCTCTTTTTTGTTTATTTTGAGTGTATCTATTTTTAAATTTTAATACCAACAATAGAATAATAGACATATATATATACATTTATATAAGTGTATGTATGTTACTGTATAATGAAGGGTGTTGCTAAACAACCAGTTCTACAAGAATTAAGTCATTGGTCACTGCAGTTGCTGACCAACAGTGTACCTTGAGGGGAATTCAGTATGGAAAACAGCATGAGGCACAAGTGATTGGGAAAAACAGTTCCCTCAGTTAGATGTATATCTCAGGAAGAATTTTAATAAACCCAGATTCTTGGATCTTCCAATATACATAAAAAAATCAATAAAATCCATTAAATGACATATCTGTTCCTAGTTACCAGCAGTAACCATTTGCCATCATGTATGTGAGTGCTTAGTCTATGCTTGTTACCAAATGCAAGTTTGAGTGCCTAATGTATGCTGAGACCAAACATATTGAAACAGAGTTTGGAACAGAGAAAATTTTATTTCAGGGTCAAGCAAAGAGAACAGGTGGATCATGCTCAAAAAACCTAAACTCCTGGATTGTTTGGGGAAGCTTTTATGGGCAAAATTTGGGATGAGGGCTTCAGGATATGGGGTTTTCTTCTGACTGATTGGTGGTGCAGTAACAGGATGGTGCTCCAGGGATCTTGGACTCAACCTGAAGTTACCATCCTCCACCTGGCTGAGTGCCTCAGTTCCTGCAGAAGAACTCAAAGATAGTGTTGTGTATATTACTTGAGGAGAAACCAGGACCTTACCCACCCCCCCAAGATTGCACTGTTGTTTTTTGATTGTTTCTACCTTGTTTCTGCATTCTCTTCCTTCCCTGATTAGCAACTGTTTGGATCTGCCCTTTGGAACTCAAGGAAGATCTAAGAGTTGGAGCAAAACCTATTCCCTGCAAACAAGAAATGGTGAACTTGGAAAAGATTTACACCAAGGAGGGTTCCACAGGGTCCTGCTTTGTTTTATGCCTGTTTGGATGTATTCTCTTTGTTTTGTTGTCCAGTTGCTAAGTTGCATCCAACTCATTGCAATTCTGTGCAGCACACACCAGGCTCCCTTGTCCTTTACTATCTACTGGAGTTTGCTCAGATTTGTATGCCTTGTGTCAATGAGGCCATCCATGAAATGTATCCTCTGTCACTCTCTTCTCCTTTTGCCTTTGGTCTTTCCCAGCATCTTTTCCAGTGAGTGGGCTCTTAACATCAGGCGGCCCAAGTATTGAAGCTTCAGCTTCAGCAACAATCCTTCCAATGAATATTCAGAATTGATTTCCTTTAGGATTGACTACTTTGGTCTCCTTAAGTTCAAGGGACACTCAAGGATCTTTTCCAGCACCAGAGTTTGAAAGCAATTCAGAGTTCAGCCTTCATGATAATCTGCTATGCTTTTCCAGTATTTTAAGTAAAAGTATAGTATATTTATCCAGTCCAGTAAGACTACTTCTTTTCCAGTAGTCTCACACCATACACGACTATTGGAAAAACCATAGCTTTGACCATATGGACATTTATAGGCAGAGGAGACTCTACTTTTTAATATATTGTCTAGGATTATTGTAACTTTTCTTCCAAGGGGTAAGGTCTTTTAATTTCATGATTGCAGTCACCATCCACATGTTTTCCCTAGGGAAAATTGTATGTATATTGGTTTCTCACCTGTGTTCTCAGAGCAGTTCTCTCAGAGCTACTCAGAGACTATTTCCACGGCTACAAACTTCGATAAGACCTTGAGTAAAACTTAGACTCATGGCTCTTACATTGTGTGTTTTTCTTTATGTTGATATTATGGTATGAGAACAAATTCTGCAGTGACCAGCCATACCACATGATGTAATTACTGTTAAATACACAATTTCTCTGATCTAAAACATGTAGTATAAAGCTGTTTGAATTAGGGCCTTTTTTGACTCTGTGAAATATGCACAAAATTACTTCTTCTTGCACTTTTGCTACAAATCTGCAGCTAACTTCTAACTTCTTGACTAAAATATTAACTTATTTCCTAAAAGAATGTATCTTATTCTACTTTACTTTTTCATTTGAATCACATCTTTTAGTTTGTAGAAATACTCTGCTTTTTCCCAGGGTCTTATTCAAGGTGGTAAAGAATCTGCCTGCAATGCAAGAGACTGAGCTTTGATCCATGGGCAGGAAAGATTCCCTGGAGAAGGAAATGGCAACCCACTCCAGTATTCTTGCCTGGAGAATCCCATGGACAGAGGAAGCTCGTGGGCTATGGTCCACAGGTTTGCAAAGAGTTGGACATGACTGAAGTGACTTAGCACCAGGACTGCCTGAAGTAGAGTATCAGTTGCAATACTGAGACAGGAGGGAAGAGGATGGTGTAGAAATCTTAAAGAATGATACATACTTTGAGAAAAAACTGAATGCATAGAAATCTTGTTACATAAAACCAATTAGACCCAAGGTGGCAGAAGATTTGACTTCCAGTAGACCTTGAGCCTCATTACATGCTCATTGTAATAAATTAGCATGCTATTATAATACACCCACAAGTGCCATGACAGTTCTGAGCTTGACCATAAAAGGCTAAAAAATAGGCAATGCCGCAATTCCTGGATATTTTCACCTTTCCCCCCAAATAGTTGGAATAATCCTCCCATTCATTAGCTTATGAAATTACCCAGACCCTGAAAGCTAACACCCAATATTTTGGGCCTCTTGTGAGGAAAATACATTGCTTTTCTTCTACCTTTCTAGGTTCTTGGCTAAGATACCCTCTTTAGTACAGGAGAAAAACAAACAGAAAATGCAATAACGTGTATACCTCTGTATATGTGGGAGAGACCCAGGAAAACTGAAAAAAAGTCCCTGAAATGACCGAAAGTACCACCTTAAATAACTTCTCTAACAGCAAAAAGTATATGTTGAGGGGTGGGGCAAGCAGTTACTGGAGGTTACCAGGAAAAACGCAGGCGACAAGGGCAATATTTGTTAAATTTAGGTCATTACCTTCTCTATTATAAGAGTTTCTAGAGATTTAGATCTACCCTTCTCTTCCTAGTATAAAGTCGGAGACACCCTTACAAATGGAGAGTTCTCTTGTAAATATTTCTTACCAAATAGAAACATATTCAATTTTCAGATTGCCTCCCACAACTGCGTCTCCAATTTCTTTGAAATAATCACCATAATTTAATCGTTATGCCAAAAAGACACATTTGAGGGTGACCTATTTTGCTTTCCTATGATGTAAATCCTTTCCCATCACCCCTCAGAGTCTGGCAACCACTGATCTTCCACTACTATATTTTTGCCTTTTCAATATTTTAATACATATTCTTTCTTGTCAATGGAAAAAGAAGAAGAACTTTATTTAAGTTATGTGAATCATGCTGTCTTATATTTAATGAGAATTTTATGTACATTCTACAGATATCAGTGTACTCACTAAGAACTTGTTTTGAGAAATTTTTAGAAAGTATGAAAGTTGCACTATGAAAGGGAAATAGCTGTATTTTCAATGTAATTTACTACTTGTTCTTAAAAGGTAGTGTCGCTGTCAAAGAATAAAATAATTCTAAAGTGTCACATATTTCTCATTAAAATGAGACAGAATGAAATCTTAATTAGCTGGAATTTTTGTTACATTTCACTTGAACTACTTAAACAACTTTGTGGACTCGAAAAAAATGCATAGCCTTAGAGCTATGAGTTGAGTTTATTCAGTGTATGGGACACAGCCTCTCAGCTCTGAAGAACTGTTCAAAATTGTTAGGGTAGGAAGCATTACGTATGTGATTTTGGGCAAAGGGATAATTTGTGTAATCAAGCATACTTCTCTCTGGAAGGTTACTGCTGATCATGAGGAACAGATATCTCAGTTAATGATTTTACTGCTTTTCTAAGTATGGAAAGATGCAAGAATTCTCGTTCATGAAAAGTTTCCCTGAAGAATATCTGTCAGCCTGGTTTCCCAGGACACAGAGTGCCTTGCCTCATTCCTGACCTTCACCCTTGAATTCCTTTCAGGACATCTGTAGGTCAGAAACTGCACTGGTGAATGATTCTTTCTTGTGGAAGTGGATGGAGAGAACATTTTTTACTTTGTATCTCTTATGATACTGAAAGCAGAACATCTGACAAATTCTTGATTTAATACAATGGCATTTTATTTCTCAGAATTTTGTGGAAACATACTGGGAAACTCTTCTCAAGTCTTCATTCAGACTCTTAGGGAAATGCCTGATAAACTGGTGGTGATAAAAATTTTAGTGTGAAAGTATGGAGTCATGAGTAAAGGTCAATTCTTAATATTTTTTTTATGGTGAAGTAGGGAACTTCACCCTAGAATCACAAGAGTAAATTTTTTAAAAGTCAGATAGAAGGTAAGTTTTAAAAATCATAAACATCATTTTCAAAATTGCATCTTAAAAACTAAATTTTTATTCTACATTAAATGAACAATTGTAATGAAAGAGGATGTATGTAAAAATAATGTGCTTCATAGAATGCTCACATATATATTGGGAACAATCTATCAAAATTAAACATAATAAATACATGTAATGTGTCCTGAGTTTTTACCTTGTTTCAAATAGTTCTTAAAACACTTTCCAGATATTAATATATTTGAACTTCACACAAAATGGTAAGAGTAACTGCCCCAATTTGCATAATGTGATAATGAGGTGCAAATAGGGTAAACAAATTACCCATAATCAGGTTAGTAAATTGTATATCCAGTGTAGAGCCCGCACTCTTAACCAAGAAACAGTATAAGAAATCTTCATTGTGTCTTGTACCATCAAAGATAATAAAGGTTATTTATAACAGAAGTAGAGAACAACTCCTCTATACAAGTCCTCTTTTGAGGACTTGTTTTCTGTGTATTATATATTTTGATGAAGAGGCCAGTTGATTTTTATTAATATTCTCTTAACTTTATCCATCTCAGAATGAATTACATCTATAAGATGCCTATCCTCTCTGAAAAAGCAGAGGCTCATGTGAAAAATATTTTGCAATAATTTACTTTTTGATAGATATTTGAAAAATATATTCAGAAATCTCCTTGTGGGCATAATGATGAAATTTAGTCCTATAAATTGTTAGTATTTCTGATTTATGCATAAATGATTTACTGGACAGAAATGCTGGCTATATCCAAGGAAATAATTTGTTCAGCATTAAAATGACAATTCACTTGGTTCCCAAGTTATTTCACTAAAGTAAATGTAAAATGAGAGGGGAGTGAAACTGTCCATCTGAATGGCTGTGAACATCCTCTAATGCAGCAGTCACCAAACTTTTTGGCACCAGGGACTGATTTTGTTGAATATAATTTTTCCACAGACTGAGGTTGGGGAGGATGGTTTTGTGATGATTCAAACACATTGCATTTTTTTGTGCACTTTGTTTCTATTTACCGACCATGGAGTCTGCAAACAGTCAGACACAACTGAGCAACTAACACAATTTCCCTTCAGTTCAGTTCAGTCGCTCAGTCATGTCCGACTCTTTGCGACCCCATGAATCGCAGCACGCCAGGCCTCTCTGTCCATCACCAACTCCTGGAGTTTACTCAAACTCATGTCCACTGAGTCGGTGATGCCATTCAGCCCTCTCATCCTCTGTTGTCCCCTTCTCCTCCTGCCCCCAATACCTCTCAGCTTCAGGGTCTTTTCCAACGAGTCAACTCTTCGCATGAGGTGGCCAAAGTATTGGAGTTTCAGCTTCAGCATCAGTCCCTCCAATAAACACCCAGGACTGATCTCCTTTAGGATGAACTGGTTGGATCTCCCTGCAGTCCAAGGGACTCTCAAGAGTCATCTCCAACACCACAGGTGAAAAGCATCAATTCTTCAGTGCTCAGCTTTCTTCACAGTCCAACTCTCACATCCATACATGACCACTGGAAAAACTATAGCCTTGACCAGAGGGAACTTTATTGGCAAAGTAATGTCTCTACTTTTTAATATGCTATCTAGGTTGGTCATAACTTTCCTTCCAATGAGTAAGCGTCTTTTAGTTCCATCTCCGCAATCACCATCTGCAGTGATTTTGGAGCCCCCCAAAATAAAGTTTGACACTGTTTCCACTATTTCCCCATCTATTTCCCATGAAGTGATGGGACCAGATGCCATAATCTTTGTTTTCTGAATGTTGAGCTTTAAGCCAACTTTTTCACTCTCCTCTTTCACTTTCATCAAGAGGCTCTTTAGTTCCTCTTCACTTTCTGCCATAAGGGTGGTGTCATCTGCATATTGGAGATTATTGATATTTCTTGTGCTTGATTCCAGCTTGTGCTTCCAGCTTGTGCTTCTTCCAGCCTGCTATAATTATAATATATCAGCTTGTGCTTCTTCCAGCCTGTTATAATTATAATATATCAGCTCCACCTCAGATCATCAGGCATTTGATCCTGGAGGTTGGAGACCTCTGCTGTAATGGACTTAGTACTGTTGTTGTTTGGGAGCTGTCATGTCTGGCTCCTTGCAGCTCCATGAACTGTAGCCTGCAAGTCCTCAGCTGTAAAGAATTTGCCTGCAATGCAGGAGACCAGAGTTCAATCCATGGGTGGTGAAGATCCCCTAGAAAAAGAAATAGCTACACACTCCAGTGTTCTTCCTTGGGAAATCCCATGGACAGAGGAGTCTGGTATATATAGTTCATGGGATTTTAAGAGTCAGGCATGATTTATTGAGTAAACAAGTACTGGAGTGGATGAAAATCACTCAGTTGTATGTGACTATTTGTGATTCCATGGACAGCATCCTGCCAGGCTCCTCTGTCTATGGAATTCTCCAGCCTAGAATACTGGAGTGGGTTGGCATTCCCTTCTCCAGGGGATTTTCCTGACCCAGGGATTGAACTCAGGTCTCTGGCATTGCAGGCAGGCTATCACCTGGAATAGGTTGCCATTTTCTGCTATGGGGTATCTTCCAGACCCAGGGATCACATCCAAGTCCCCTTCTATGTTGGCAGATTCTTTACCACTGAGCCTGGGAAACCCAGAACTATAATATGGCAATTTCTGACAAATATCTCCCTTTCATAAGAATTCTTAATAATAAGTATAAGATATCTGTGTTCCTGCAATGTACTTTGAAATGTTTGAGATTATCAGTTAATTATTTTAAATTATGACTTTGAAATGTCAATTTTATTCAACTGTGTGAGCCCTCTACACACTTTACCACACTCCATTCCCCTGCTAATCTAGAATATGAGTATATTTGCAATCAAGAAATGTGAACTTAGAATAATATATTAAAATCATGGCTTTGTGGTTTATTAAATGATTTTTTAAAATTAAGAGATAGCAAATTACTTGCATGCAAAATTTGTCCTCAGATTATTGAATATTTATGCAGGAACTTCAAATCAGCAAGAGTAAATTTGATATATCTCTTTAAAAAACTCGTGGTGATACAATTTACACATCATGAACTGCATCCATTTAAAATGTACAAGGTGTAGAAAACAGACTGAAAGTTACAAGGGAGGGGGAGTGGTAGTGGGAGGAGGGATAAATTGGGAGATTGGGATTGGCATATATATATATATATACATATATATATATATATGTATATATATATATCATTATATATAAAATAAATAGCTAATAAAATCCACTGTGGAACACAGGGAATTCTACTCAATATCCTCTAATGACCTGTATTGGAAAGGAATATAAAAAAGAGTGGGTATACATATATGGATAACTGACTGACTTTGTTGAACAGTAGAAACTAACACAATGTTTTAAATCAACTATACTCTGATTATTTTTTAATGTACAAGTAAATGAATTCTAAGCAATGAACCATTTGTGAACTCTTAATCACATTTAATATGCAAGACTTTTTTTTGTTCTTTGTTTCCATATTCATGGTCTTTAATCCCCTCTTTTACAGTCATTCCAATGTTTCCTCTTTTGTGTCTGGCTTCTTTTCCTTAAGAATATTTTGAGAGTAGTCCATTGTGTTGCTTTTATCATAGGCTATTCCTTTTTACTGCTGAGTAGTCTGAGAGAGTCAGTTCCTAGGCAGGTTGATAAGAAGTCCAGGGATTCCCAGGGAGAGAGGGGTCTGGGGTTCTCAAGCGGAAGGAAAGGACTCTTTTTTTTCCCCCTCTAGATTCCTAGGATTATATAACAATAAAGTATCCTACTTGAAGACAGTCTCTGGAAAAAACCTTCTGGCTATTATGGGAATGGATCTAGTAAGGTCTTTACAATTTCCAGACATTCTTTTGATTCATGGTAATAACTAATTAAAAGGTATATAACTCCACTGCTAACACTAGCAAGGGGGGTTACTCTTTCTGCCCTCTTCTGATGTCTATATCAGAAGCTTTCTCTCTTTTATACTTTAATAAAAGTTTATTACACAAAAGCTCTGAGAGATCAAGCCTCCTCTCTGGCCCGGATTGAATTCTTCTCCTACAGAGGCCAAGAATCCCGGCTTCTTTCATGGTCCAGTAACAACCTTTCAAGTCTTTCATTGATTGGATATGCCATATATAGTTACTCTTTCATCTTGTGATGAACATGTGAGCTATTGCCAAGTATTAACAATTATGAATACAAGTATATGAGATTATATGTGCATATATCTCATCAGTTGCCTTCAGTAAATTTCTGGGGTTGAACTGACTTGGTCATATGATGTGTCATATGATAAGGGTCATATGATAAGTTTTAGGAAATTTCCAAACTATTTTTTCAAAATAGCTATACCATTTTAGACTCCCACCAGGGAGCATACTAGTTATATATTTACTATGTATTTAGATACTAGTCTAGATATTAAAAAACTAGATATTTAGTTGTTTTTGTTTTCTTTTTAATAAATTGATCATTAGTATATAGAATAATGTATCCTGGAATGTGAAGTCAAATGGGTCTTAGGAAGCATCACTATGAACAAAGCTAGTAGAGGTGATTGAATTCCAGTTGAATTCACTATTTTGAATCCTAAAGATGATTCTGTGAGAGTGATGCACTCAATATGCCAGTAAATTTGGAAAACTCAGCAGTAGCCACAGGACTGGAAAAGGTCAGTTTTCATTCCAATCCCTAAGAAAGGCAATGCCAAAGAATGCTCAAACTACCACATAATTGCACTCATCTCACACACTAGCAAAGTAATGCTCAAAATTCTCCAAGCCAGGCTTCAGCAATACTTGAACCATGATCTTCCAGATGTTCAAGCTGGTTTCAGAAAAGGCAGAGGAATCAGAGATCAAATTGGCAACATCTGTTGGATCATCAAAAAAGCAAGAAATTTCCAGAAAAACATCTATTTCTGCTTTTTTGACTATGCCAAAGCCTTTGACTGTGTGGATCACAATAAATTGTGGAAAATTCCAAAAGGAATGGGAATACCAGACCACCTGACCTGCCTCTTGAGAAACCTTTATGTAGGTCAGGAAGCAACAGTTAGACCTGGACATGGAACAACAGACTGGTTCTAAATAGGAAAAGGAGTATGTCAAGGCTGTATATTGTCACCCTGCTTATTTAACTTATATGCAGAGTACATCACGAGAAACGCTGGGTTGGAGGAAGCACAAGCTGGAATCAAGATTGCCAGGAGAAATATTAATAACCTCAGATGACACCACCCTTATGGCAGAAAGTGAAGAAGAACTAACAAGCCTCTTGATGAAAGTGAAAGTGAAAGAAGAGAGTGATAAAGTTGGCTTAAAGCTCAGCATTCAGAAAACTAAGATCATGGCATCTGGTTCCATCACTTCATGGCAAATAGATGGAGAAACAGTGGCAGACTTTATTTTTTGGGGCTCCAACACCACTGCAGATGGTGGTTGCAGCCATGAAATTAAAAGACACTTACTCCTTAGAAGAAAATTATGACCAACCTAGATAGCATATTAAAAAGCAGAGACATTACTTTGCCAACAAAGGTCTGTCTAGTCAAGGCTATGGTTTTTCAAGTAGTCATGTATAGATGTGAGAGCTGATCACTGAAGAATTGATGCTTTTGAACTGTGATATTGGAGAAGACTCTTGACAGTCCCTTGGACTGCAAGGAGATCCAACCAGTTGATTCTAAAGGAGATCAGCCCTGGGTGTTCATTTGTAGGACTAATGTTGAAGCTGAAACTCCAATACTTTGGCCACCTGATGTGAAGAGCTGACTCATTTGAAAAGACACTGATGCTGAGAAACATTGAAGGCAGGAGGAGAAGGGAATGACAGAGAATGGAAAGGTCGGATGTCATCACCCACTCAATGGGCATTAGTTTGAGTAAACTTCAGGAGTTGGTGATGAACAGGGAGGCCTGGTGTGCTGCAGTCCATGGGGTCGCAAAGAGTTAGTCACAATTGAGCGACTGAACTGAACTGAACTGATCGTGTAGAATGATTAGATTCCATTTTTAAATAGATACTTAAATGATATGAATTCTGGACAACACAATTTTTATTTAATAAATGTTATCATAAAATAAATAAGAACAATGCTCATTAAAATTGAAAACTAAAATTAGTTTTCTAACATACATTTTTATCAAAGTTTATTATATTTTCATATATACACATGTCATATTTCCTATGCGTGTATGTAGAAACATAATCTGCACATTCCCATGTACACATGTATTATATGTATCACATTTTAATATGTAAATATATAAATATGAACACCACATAGGGTGCACATATTTGCTGTAAACACTGTTTGTGATATATATATGCAAAATTCAAATTTTGTATATGGAAGACCGATATTAAAGCCCTCATGTTAAAGAAAGTGTCTGTTTTTAGGTGAAAATCTTATGTGCAGCTTACAAAATTACAATGAAACTTTACAAAATATGGCTAAATTGTTGGATGAATAGTTATATCAAATATGTAAGTTTTTAACTTATATAAATTCAAATAACTAGATGCCTATAAATATCCTTCTCATTCAAAGTAGTCTTTGGTGTTAGCATCAGCAATGCAAATGTTCCTACAATTGTTCCTTATTTTGAAATCTATCAAAAGGCGAGTGTGGTTATTGTAGTGGATCCTACTGTCACATTGCTCCAATTCTGCCAGTCATTTGCATATAATCTTGAGCACATTTCTTAATTCTTCAAATACTAAGTCTCTTCAATTGTCAAATGAGAATAGCCACCTATATCCCACAGTTCTGACTGAAGAGGAAATGTGCAAATGTGCATGAAGCCCTTTGAACAGTGGTCTGCACAGAGTGAGCTGGCAGGAAATGGCAGTTCCTACTGGATATTAACCGCATATGTGTTCTCATGAATGTTTCCATAGCCTGCTTCCAACCTTGACACTGTTAGGAATAAGAGAAAAGACAATAGGTGTATGGGTAATTAAACTATTCCTAAAATTTACCAAAAGAAAATCATTGAGCAAAAAAATTATAGTAGTAATTTAGGCAAACTTTTCCCAAGTATCAAATTTTCATGTGTTGTTTTCCTTGGTTTTTGTTCATAAGTTATTTTAGGATGTTGTCAAGTACTTGAGCATAAGTTTGCACACAAGATCCCTTTCTGAAGGGAAAAAAAAAAAAAAGTGGTCCCTGAGCATTTATATCAATAGTTCATTATAGAAATGTGCTGAATGTTGAACAGAGGAAGGCCCCACCCACTCCATAAATGCTGACATCCTTTCATTCTTTCCTTTTCTTCTTTTTGTTGAAGTAAGCATATTCTCTCTATTGCCATGAGCATCATACCAAATATTATGACTAACTAATCACTCACTATTTGCACAGTTGTGTCCAACTCTTGCAACCCCATGGACTATACAGCCCATGGAATTCTCCAGGCCAGAATACTGGAGTGCATAGCTATTCCCTTCTCCAGGGGATCTTCCCAACCCAAGGATCAAACCCAGGTCTCCTGCACTGCAGGCATATTCCTTACCAGCTGATCCACCAGAGAAGCCAAAATAGTATGAAGAGATTGTTAAATATGATTAAAAGTAGAGGTAGGGGCAAATGCCAGCAAAAAAACATTAAAGCACAATAATTAATATCAGCAGTGAAATGTCATTAAGTCTCATGTGGGTCTTTAGATTAGCTCCTCCCAAAGAATGACTGAATTTGCAATTATAGTGGACTCTTGAAAAATACAGATTCAAACTGTCAAGGTCTACTGCAGTTCCCCCCACCCCCCCAACTAAATAGTCCTTTGAAATTACAAGATCCCTGGTTGATTGAGTCCTCAGCTGTGGAACTACATAGATGGAGGGCTGATGGTTAAAGTAATCCATGGATTTTCAGCAGTGCAGCCAGCACCCTTAACCCAGGTGTTTTTCAAGAGTCAACTGTAAATCGTATTTGGAGTTTAAAGGAAAAAATATAAAGGCTAATTGGCATTATACTTTTCTATGTTGTTGTTGTTCAGTTGGTAAGTGGTGTTGATGCTTTGTGACCCCATGGACTGCAGTGTGGCAGGCTTCTGTGCCCTTCACTATCTCCCAGAGTTTACTCAAACTCATGTCCATTGAATCTTGTTCAATTGGGAGAACAAGTGGGCAGAGGAGTAGGTGGACATGGAGTACATCTCTCTCCACGGATATATCAGGAATACACCTTCAGACACAGAAATGCATGCAGAATACCATCTGAGAGTGGACAGGGGTACCTGACCGGTGGAAAAGAATATATAGAACCATGCAAAACTCAGTAGGACACAGGAACTGGGGGTTGGGGACAGGAGTGTTAGTAGGACTGGACCTGCCCTTGGCCAGTGGGGTAACTCACAGTGGGGCAATTGGTCTGAGTCAGAAGAGAAACATTTAAGGTTGACAGTGAAACAGCTGGTCTGTGGCAGCCTAAATGGAAGGAGAAACATACACACCTTGCTGCAGCCATACATACCCCGGACAGGGATGCAAGTCCCCTGGAAGGTGCAGCGGCTGGGAGCTGGAGTTCAGGGATTGTGGAGCAATCCCAAGGTGAAGGCAGCTGTTGACTGCGGAGAGATGGATTGAGGGGATGTGGTGGAAATGCCTGTGAAGGAAAGCCCAGCATCCATGGAAGCAAGGCAATACTGCTAAATCATGTATAGGGGGTGGAGTCATCATCAAAGCCTCTCTCCCCACATGCCAGCATTGGCAGCTGAACAGTAGAGAGACTGGCCCATCAAATGTTTGACACACTGGACTACAGAGTAGGACCCCACTCAGGGTGATCCTTTAAGTACCTGACATGCCAATCTACAGAGTAGAACCCCAGCCAGGGGGACCCCTCTTTGTGCCTGACACAAAGAACAACAGAGAAGGGCCCCAGGCAAGGGAGCCCTCTAAGTGCCTGGATGGGCAGAGCTGCAGAGAGAGACTGGTCAAAGAGGCCTTCTGATCGCCAGCTACAAGAGACTCGAAAAAGGACTCTGATAGGGCCATAACCGGAGGAGGCAATGACAACGCAATTCCACTCTCACCTGGAAAATCCAATGGATGGAGGAGCCTGGTGGGCTATAGTCCATGGGGTTGCTGAGAGTCAGACCCGACTAAGCGACTTCACGACTTCACTTTCACTTTTCACTTTCCTGCATTGGAGAAGGGAATGGCAACTCACTCCAGTGTTCTTGCCTGGAGAATCCCAGGGGCTGCGGAGCCTGGTGGGCTGCCATCTATGGGGTCGCACAGTCAGACACGAGTGAAGCGACTTAGCAGCAGCAGCAGCAGGGCCATACCTCCTGCAGCAGAGACAGTCGGCGTTCCTGCAGACTTGGCGCACCAGGGTCCCCACAAGCCAAGCAGCTGGATAACCTTCACGCTCAGCTCTCACTGGGGCAGAGCTGCCACAGACAAGAAATGTGTGTCTATGCGCGCAAGGTCGCTTCGGTCGTGTCTGACTCTTTGTAACCCTGTAGACTGTGGCCTGCCAGGCTTCTCTGTCAAGGAGGGGTGTTCACCAGGCAAGGATACTGGAGTGTACTGACCAATACTTGCCATACCCTTCTAGAGCACTATATTTCCTGCTGTCCTAGCTGCCCTGAGTACCTGGTGCTGCCAGAAGCTCTGTGACCCAAGTACCACCTCCACACCTGGCCCTCCCAGGGGCAAATCTAGGTCATCCAGAGCAGCCTCAGGAGCAAACCCCAGTGGATCGCCCACATGCAGAAGTGGAAATAAAACCACAGTTGAAACCCAAGGACAGTGTGATTAAGGAAGAAGACCCAAAACCTTCCCACTGGCTGTACAAGCTGTAGATTAAATCCACATGATAAACTAGGCAGACTCTGTGTCTATGGAATATATAAAAGGTCATTGAGAGCTCCCACAAAAGAAAACGCGCTAGTTCTGAGAGCTGTGGACATTGGAGGCAAGAACACACAGGAGCAGGACCAGATTAGACTCTGAGCTGCCCCACAGCCAGTCCAGAGACCAGCACAGTGTTGGAGGGGATCCTAGGGAGGTGAGGTGGACTGTGACTCCCAGGGAGGGAAAGGACTCTGACAGCAGTGACACATGAAAAACATTTATTATTTTTACCTTTGACTTGTTCTGTAGATTCTTTTGGATTTTTTTCCTTTTTCTCCCCCCTTTACACACCTCTGTTGTAGTTTTCAATTTTATTGGCACTATGAAATCTAATTAAGCTTTTGAGTTTTTTTTTTTTTTTTTCCCCTCA
Organism: Muntiacus reevesi; assembly: GCF_963930625.1. Taxonomy (NCBI): domain Eukaryota; kingdom Metazoa; phylum Chordata; class Mammalia; order Artiodactyla; family Cervidae; genus Muntiacus; species Muntiacus reevesi. Next base: position 37,000,602 of record NC_089269.1, read on the forward strand.
GTCACATATTCTACTGATGTTATAAACCTCTGCCTCTACATTGGGCTTTTTCAGTTCTGTGCAGTTTTCCTCTTTTTGCTCTTTTTTCTTTTTTTAAATTTAATTTTTAAACCTATTATTATTTTTTCTACATTTATTCCTTTGTTTGCTTTTCCTAATATTCTTTTCCCCTTGCAGTTAATATTTAATGTAAATAAATCTTTATCTACCTCTGTTTAACTTTGCATATCTATTCTGTCTTTCCTTTCCTCTCAACAGTTTTGTTAGTTTTGTTTTCATTGCTTTATTCCCCACTTGGCACCTTTTTAGTTTTGTTTTCCAGTTTGTGCTTTAGTTAGTTTTGTCCTTAACAGGGAAACATAATTTTTTATGTCCTTTGTTCGCGATGTCAATATACTGTACTTTATTTTTGCTGGACTGTTTAGACTTTGCTAATAAATTTATATGTATATTTGTATATTCCACTATTTTAATTGCTATTTGACTGACTGTAGCTGCCATTTGTCTGGGTTCAACTTTTTAATTTTTTTTTCGGTTTATATTGCTTTCACCTTTCTTTATTATTTTTTTTAATTTTAATTGGAGGTTAATTACTTTAAAATATTGTGGTGGTTTTTGCCGTACATTCACATGAATCAGCCATGGATGTACATGTGTTCCCCATCCTGAACCCCCTCCCACCACCCTCCCCATCCCTCAGGGTCATCACAGTGTACCAGCCCTGGGCACCCTGTCTCATGCATCGAACCTGGACGGGCGATCTATTTTGCATATGATAATATACACGTTTCAATGTTATTCTCTCAAATCATCCCACCCTCACCTTCTCCCATAGAGTCCAAAAGTCTGTTCTTTACATCTGTGTCTCTTTTCTACATCTGTGTCTCTTTTGCTGTCTCACATATAGGGTCATCATTTCCATCTTTACAAATTCCATATATATGCATTAATATACTGTATTGGTGTTTTTCTTTCTGATTTGCTTCACTCTGTATAACAGTCTCCAGTTTCATCCACCTCATTAGAACTGATTTGAATACATTCTTTTTAATAGCTAAGTAATATTCCATTGTGTATATGTATCACAGTTTTCTTATCCATTCATCTGCAGATGAACATCTAGGTTGCTTCCATGTCCTGGCTATTGTAAACAGTCCTGTGATGAACATTGGGGTTGTCTCTTTCAATTCTGGTTTCTTTGGTGTGTATGCCCAGCAGTGGGATTGCAGGGTCGTATGGCAGTTCTATTTCCAGTTTTTTAAGGAATCTCCACACTGTTCTCCATAGTGGCTGTACTAGTTTGCATTTCCACCAACAGTGTAAGAAGTTTCCTTTTTCTCTGCACTCTCTACAGCATTTATTGTTTGTAAACTTTTGGATAGTAGCCACTCTGACCAGTGTGAAATGGTACCTCATTGTGGTTTTGATTTGCATTTCTCTGATGATGAGTGATGTTGAGCATCTTTTCATGTGTTTGTTAGCCATCTGTATGTCTTCTTTGGAGAAATGTCTGTTTAGTTCTTTGGCCCATTTTTTAATTGGGTTGTTTATTTTTCTGGAATTGAGCTGCAGGGGTTGCTTGCATATTTTTGAGATTAATTCTTTGTTAGTTGCTTCATTTGTTATTATTTTCTCCCATTCTGAAGGCTATCTTTTCACCTTGATTATAGTTTCCTTCATTGTGCAAAAGCTTTTAAGTTTAATTAGGTCCCATTTGTTCATTTTTGCTTTTATTTCCAATATTCTGGGAGGTGGGTCATAGAGGATCCTGCCATGATTTCATGGCATTTCAAAGAATTTCATGGAATTTCAAAGAATTCATCTTTGATGTCTCCTTTCTGGGTATTTGTTTTAATCTCACTTAATGCCATAACAAACCACTAGTGGAATCTCCATTACTGACAAGAGATTAAGCCCTGAGCCTCTGGAGTGGGGCCACTGACTCCAAGACTCTAGGCTACCTGAAAACTAACCCTAGGGAGTATCAAATAGTGGGAACTCATACAAAGGAAACCACTTGAATACAAGACCTGGAATCACCCAACCACCAGTAACACCCTGTGTAGGACGCCTCATCTAAACAACAAACAAAACAAAAATACAAACCAAATCATCAGCAGACAGGATTACCACCTCAATGCGCCTTGCCCATCAGAGGAAAAACAAACAAACAAAAATTCAGCACAAATCTCCCCTTATAGGAAGCGTACAGAAACCACTGGACCAACCTTAGGAGGGCAGAAACCAAAAGGAAGAAAGAATTAAATCATGAATCCTGGAAAAAGGAGACCTCAAACAGAATAAGATAAAAAAAAAAAAAAAAATGCAGAGAAATACTACACAAATGAAGGAACAAACTAGAAACAGAGAAACCCAAATAAATGAAGAGGAAATAGGCAAACTACCTGAAAAGAATTCAGAATAATGTTAGTAAAGATGATCGAAAGCCTTGAAAACAAAATAGAGAAAATGCAAGAATCAACAACTAACAAAGACCTAGAAGAATTAAAGGATAAACATACAGAGACAAGCAACACAGTTACTGAAATTAAACATACTCTAGAAGGAATCAATAGCAGAATATCTGAAGCAGAAGAACAAATCAGTGAGCTGGTAGATAAAATGGTGAAAATAACTTCTGAAGAGCAGAATAAAATAAAAAGAATGAAAAGAACTGAGGATAGTCTCAGTGACCCCTGGGGCAATATAAAACACACCATTTGAACTATAGGGTTCCCAGGAGAATAAGAGAAAAAGAAAGGGTATGAGAAAATTTTTGAAGAGGTAATAGTTGAAAATTTCGCTAACATGGAAGAGGAAGTAGTCAATCAAGTCCAAGAGGCACAGAGAGTCCCAAATAGGATAAATCCAGAGAAAAATGTGCCAAAACAAATACCAATTAACTAGAAAAGACTAAAGACACACACACCAAAAAAGAAGAATATTAAAAGTGACAAAGGAGAAGAGACAATTAACATACAAGGGAAACCCTATTTTCTTAATAGCTGATCTTTCAGCAGAAACTCTGCAGGCCATAACGGAATGACAGGATATATTTAAAGTATTGAAGGGGAAAAATCTACAACCAAGACTACAACACCCAGCAAGGATCTCATGCAAAATTGATGGAGCAATAAAAACCTTTTCCAGACCACCAAACTTAACAGATTTCAGTGCCACCAAACCAGCTTTACAACAAATGTTAAAGGGACTTCTATAGGCAAGAAATACAAGAGAAGAAAAAAGATCTATAAAATCAACCCCAAACAATTAAGATCTTGGCAATAAGAACACATATATCAATAATTACTTTAAATGTAAACAGATTAAATGCTTCAACTGAAAGATGCAGACTGGCTGAATGGATATAAAAACAAGACCCATATATATGCTGTATGAAAGTAACCCACTTTAGACCTAGAGACAGTTATGGACTGAACATGAGAGGATGGAAAAATATATGTCCTATATGTTTGATGAGATTTAGGCAGCAGAGGATTAAAAAAAATCACTTGTGAGGATAAAAGAAAGAGACTTATGCAGGGCAAAATGGACTTCCTAGGTGGCACTAGTGGTAAAGAAGACACCCGCCAATAAAGGAGATGTGAGAGATGCAGGTTTGATCCCTGGATCAGGAAGATCTCCTGGAGAAAGAGTGGTAGCCCACTTCGGTATTCTTGCCTGGATAATCTCATGGATAGAGGAGCCTGGAGGGCTACAGTCTGTGGGTTCACAAAGAGTTGGATATGACTGAAGTAACTGAGCATACACTCAGGCAAAACCATATCACCACTTGGAAACATAAAGTGTTATCTCCTATTGCACATTAACATCCCTCAATGCCCATGTATTATGTTTCTGATAAAAATATCTTATATGTTTGCTGGTATTCTTTCATCAGTCATATCTTTATCTCTTTGTGAAATCATATACTGCTGGAGTGTCCAAATATTCCTTCACTTTCTAGTCTTTTATACTGTGATATTTTAGAGTTAATCATGTGAGCCATTCTTTGCAATTCCTCTGTGAATTCCTTGCCTTCACTTCCTTGTGGCAATTATCTTTTCCTACAAATGGTAGTTACCTCGAAGATACTTTGTTCCACAAAGGAACTTAAATTCATCTGAAAGAGGCAGTGTCTTCATGATTCCTTTCAGTAGTCAAGACAAGAGCACACTCTTCCAGGGCAGCCTTCAATCAGTGTCTGAGCATGGTAGGTGTATTACAGCTTGGTCATGTTTGCTCATCATAGACTACTCTGACTTTGTTCAAGCTAAGTTGCTTCAGTCGTGGCTAACTCCTTGGGACCCTATGCACTGTAGCCTGGCAGGCTCCTCTATCCATGGGATTCTCCAGGCAAAAATACCTGAGTGGGTGCCATGCCCTCCTCCAAGGGATTTTCTGTACATAGGAATTGAACCCATGACTTGACTCTAGAGCTTCCTATTGTATTTGGCTGTTGTAATTCCTGTTGTATTGAAAGGTGTGAGATGTGTTCTGAAGCTATCTGTCTAGTCCTGCTTTCTGTCCCATTTATCTTTTACAGGTACTGTCACCAATGGAGTCAGATCCACTGCTTAACTCTGTCTCAGTGTTGACTACCTACTGACACATTACATCACAAAGGAAAGCAAGGCTTGCAGATGTGTTTTGCTATTCTCTATCATCGACATTGTGCATTTCCATCAATTTTCATCACCATTTCTCCAGTCTTACAGACTGGCTGAATGGCTATAAAAATAAGGCCTATATATATGCTGTCTAAAAGTAACCCATTTCAGACCTAAAGAGAGATATGGACTGAATGTGAGAGGATGGAAAAATATATTCCGTGCACATGGGAAGCAGAAGAAAGCTGTAGTAGCAATCATCATATCAGACAAAATATACCTTAAAATAAAGAAGATTACAAGAGATTGGGAAGGACACTGCATAATGTTCAAGGGATCACTTGAACATGAAGACACAACAATTATAAATATCTATGCACCCAACATAGGAGCACCTCAAAACATAAGACAAACACTAACAGACATAAAAGGAGAAATTGACACTAACACAATAATAATAAACTTTAACACTGCACTCACACCAATAAACAGATCATCAAAACAGAAAATTAATAAGGAAACACAAGTCTTAAATGATACATTAGATGAGATGGATCTCATTGATATCTTCAGGACATTCCATCAAAATGCAGAGGAAAACACCTTCTTCTCAAATGCACATGGGCCATTCTCTGGGATAGACCACATCTTGAGTCAAAAAACAAGCCTTAATAAATTTAAGAAAATTGAAATTATATCAAGTATTTTCTGGGTCCACAATATTATTAGACTACATATTAGTTACAAGAAAAAAAACCTGTAAAAAATGCAAACACATGGAGATTAAACAGCACGTTTCTAAATAAACAACAGGTTACTGAAAAAATCAAATGGAAAATCAAAAAATTTCTAGAAACAAATGACAATGAAAACACGACAACTCAAAACCTATGGGATACAGAGAAAGCAGTCCTAAGAGGGAAGTTTATAGCAATACAATCCTACCTCAAGAAACAAGAAAAACATTGAATAGATAATCTAGCTTTACACGTAAAACAACTGGAAAAAAGAAGAAGAACAACAAAGAACAAGAAAATTAGTAGAAGGAAAGAAATCATAAAGATCTGAGCAGAAATAAATGAAAAAGAAATAAAAGAAATGATATTAAAGATTAATAAAATTAAAAGTTCATTCTTTGAGAAGATAAAATTGATAAGCTATTAGTCTCACTCATCAAAATTAAAAAAAAAAAAAGTGAAGATTCAAATCAATAGAATTAGAAATGAAAAAGAAGAGGTTACAACAAACAATGCAGAAATACAAAGGATTTTAAGAAATTCTTATGAACAACATTACGGCAATAAAATAGATAACCTGGAAGAAATGGACAGATTCTTAGAAAAATTCAATCTTCCATGACTAAATCAGGAAGAAATAGAAATTATGAAAAACCCCAATTACTAGCCCTGAAATTGAAGCTGTGATAAAAAATCTCCCTAAAAACAAAAGCCAATGACCAGATGGCTTCACAGGAGAATTCTATCAAACATTTAGAGAAAAGTAATATCTATCCTTCTAAACCTCTTTTAAAAAATTGCAGAGGAAGGAACACTTCCAAACTTATTCTATGAGGCCACCATCACCTTGATACCAAAACCAGAAAAAGACAACACAAAAAATGAAAACTATAGGCCGATATCACTGATGAACATAGATGCAAAAATCCTCAACAGAATTTTAGCAAACAGAATTCAACAATACATCAAGAAGCTCCCATAACATGATGAAGTTGGATTTATTCCAAGAATGCAAGGATTATTCAATATACATAAATCAATCAATGTGATACACCATATTAGCAAATTGAAAAATAAAAATCATGTGATAATCTCAATAGATGCAGAAAGAGCCTTTGACAAAATTCAGCATCCATTTATGATTTAAACTCTTTTTAAAGAATGGACATAGATGAAACCTACCTCCACATAGTAAAGGCCATATATGATAAGAGTACAGCAAACATCATTCTCAATGGTGAAAAACTGAAAGCATTCCCTCTAAGATCAGGAATAAGACAAGAGTATCTACTTTCACCACTATTATTCAACATAGTTCTGGAAGTCCTAGCTATAGCAATCAGAGAAGAACAGCAAACAAAAGAAATTCAGTTCAGAAAAGAAGTAAAGCTCTCACTGTTTGCAGATGACATGATACTGTATATAAGAAACCCTAAAGAAGTGTTAGAAAGTTCCTAGAGCTAATCAGTGAATTTATCAAAGTTGTAGGAAACAGAATCAATGTACAAAAATCACTTGCATTTCCATATAGTAACAATGAAAAATAAGAAAGAGAACTTAAGGAATCAATTCCATCACCATTGCAACACAAAGAATTAAATATCTAGGAATAAACTTACCTAAGGAGAAAGAAGAAATGTACACAGAAAATGATAAAACACTGTTGAAAGAAATCAGAGATAGCATAAACAGATGGAGAGATATTCAATGCCCCTGGGTAGGAAGAATCAATATTGTGAAAATGATTATACTTGCAAATACAACCTACAGATTCAGTGTGATCCCTATGAAATTAACAATTGCGTCTTTCACAGAACTAGAACAAAAAATTTCACAATCCATATGGAAACCAAAAGACTCCAAATAGCCAAAGCAGTCTTGAGAAAGAAGAATAGAGCTGGAGGAATCAACCTTCCTGACTTCAGACTATACCACAAAGCTGCAGACATCAATACAGTACGGTACTGCACAAAAACAGAAATATAGACCAATCGAACAAGATAGAAAGCCCAGAAATAAATCCAGGCCCCTATGGGTACCTTACTTTTAACAAAGGATGCAAGACTATACAATGGGGCAAAGACAGCCTCTTCAATAAATGGTGCTGGGAAAACTGGAGAGTTACATGTAAAAGAATGAAATTAGAACACTTCCTAACACCATACACAAAGATAAAATGGATTAAAGTCCTAAATGTACTACCAGAAACTATAAAATCCCTAGAGGAAAACATAGGTAGAACACTCAGTGACGTAAATCAAAGCAATTTCCTCTATGACCCACCTCCTAGAGTAACAGAAATAAAAACAAAAGTAAACAAGTGGGACCTGATGAAGCTTAAAAGTTTTTGCACAAAAAAGGAAACTATAAGCAAAGTGGAAAGACAATCCTCAGAATGGGAGAAAATAATAACAAATGAAACAACTGACAAAGGATTAATTTCCAAAATATACAAGCTGCTCATGCAACTCAATGCCAGAGAAAAAAATAACCCAATCAAAAAGTGGAAACAAGACCTAAACAGACATTTCTCCAAGGACGACAAACAGATTGCTAACAAACACATTAAAAGATGCTCAACATTGCTCATTATTACAGAAAAGCAAGTCAAAACTACAATGAGATATCACCTCACACTGGTCAGAATGACCATCATCAAAATGTCTAGAAATAATAAATGCTGGAGAGGGTGTGGAGAAAAGGGAATTCTCTTGCACTGCTGGTGGGAATGTTAACTGATACAGCCACTATAGAAGGCAGTATGGGTATTCCTTAAAAAATAACTAGGAATAAAACCACCATATGACCCAGCAATCCCACTCCTAGGCATATACCCTGAGGCAACCAAAATTGAAAAAGACACATGTATCCCATTGTTCATTGCAGCACTGTTTACAATAACTAGAAAATGGAAGCAACCTAGATGTCCTTGACAGACGAATGGATAAAGAAGTTGTGGGATATATACATACTGAAATATTACTCAGCCATAAAAGAAACACATTTGAGTCAGTTCTGATGAGGTGGATAAACCTAGTGCCTATTACACAGAGTGAAGTGAGTCAGAAAGATAAACTTAAATATTGTATTCTAATCCATCTATATGGAATCTGGAAGAACGGTGGTGAAGAACTTATTTACAGGACAGCAATGGAGAAACAGACATAGAGAAAAGACTCATGGACATGGGGCGAGGGGAAGAGATGGTGAGATACATGGGAAGAGTAACATGGAAACTTACACTACCATATGTAAAATAGATAGTCAACAGGAATTTGCTGTTTGGCTCAGGAAACTTAAACAGGGGCTCTGTATCAACCTAGAGAGGTGGGATGGGGAGGGAGATGGGAGGGAGGTTCAAAAGGGAGGGGATGTATGTATACTCATGGCTGATTCATGTTGAGGTTTAACAGAAAACAACAAAATTCTGTAAAGCAATTATCCTTCCATAAAATAAAATGCATTCAGTTCAGTTCAGTCACTCAGTCGTGTCCAACTCTTTGTGACCTCATGAACTGCAAGACGCCAGACCTCCCTGTCCATCACCAACTCCTGGAGTACACCCAAACCCATGTCCATTAAGTCAATGATGCCATCCAATCATCTCATTCTATATTGTCCCCTTCTTCTCCTGCCGTCTCTTTCCTAACATCAGATCTTTTCAAATGAGTCAGTTCTTCACATCAGGTGGCCAAAGTATTGGAGTTTCAGCTTCAGCATCAGTCCCTCCAATGAACACCCAGGACTGATCTTTAGGATGGACTGGTTGGATCTCCTTGCAGTCCAAGGAACTCTTAAGAGTCTTTTCCAACACCACAGTTCAAAAGCAGCAATTCTTTCGTGCTCAGCTTTCTTTATAGTCCAACTCTCACATCCATACATGACCACTGGAAACACAATAGCCTTGACTAGATGGACCTTTGTTGACAAAGTAATGTCTCTGCATTTTAGTATGCTGTCTAGGTTGGTCATAACTTTCCTTCCAAGGAGTAAGCGTCTTTTAATTTCATGGCTGCAGTCACCATCTCCAGTGATTTTGGAGCCCAGAAAAATAAAGTCTGACACTGTTTCCAAACTATTTGCCATGAAGTGATGGGAACGGATGCCATGATCTTTGTTTTCTGAATGCTGAGCTTTAAGCCAACTTTGTCACTCTCCTCTTTCATTTTCATCAAGAAGCTCTTTAGTTCCTCTTCACTTTTTGCCATAAGGGTGGTATCATCTGTATATCTGAGGTTATTGATATTTCTCCCAGCAATCTTGATTCTAGCTTGTGCTTCCTCCAGCTCAGCATTTCTCATGATGTACTCTGCATGTAAGTTAAATAAGCAGGGTGACAGGATACAGCCTTGATGTACTCCTATTCCTATTTGGAACCATTCTGTTGTTCCATGTCCAGTTCTAACTGTTGCTTCCTGACCTGCATACAGGTTTCTTAAGAGGCACATCAATTATCCTTCAATTGAAAAAAATACATTAAAAAATAAAAACAATGTGTTCAATTAAAAAATCACAAATTAATAAATGCAAGGAGGAAATGTGTTTTTTTTTTTAATATTATTTTATTAGTTGGAGGCCAATCACTTTACAACATTTCAGTGGGTTTTGTCATACATTGACATGAATCAGCCATATCGTTACATGTTTTATAATGGTTGTTATATAAAACACAGAAATGAAGGATCTTGTCTTTCTGCTTGGAATATTCACTACCACTTTAAAATTCTGCTAACTTAATTTTAGAAGGATTTGCCAAATAGAAAACAATGAGTTTTATTTCAGTTTTATGGTGACAGAGGGTTGATTTGCTATTTGGTTCTGACTTCATGGTGACAAGGAAGAGGGTATCATTTGTTTAGAGAAATTTGCCACAACAAAAGTTCCTACTATGTTGGTAGAATTTTTTACCCCCAGAAAATGCCCTAGGAGATCATCTTTTCACCATCTTTCTTACTGGTGTCTTAAGAAGGATGAAAGAAATCTAAATATGCCTTTTATAAAAACGAAACCCGGAGATTTAACTTGCCTTCTGTGGTCTCTCAAGTATTATTTGTCTCTAAGTATGTCTGTATGTATTTATTGTTTCAGAATATTATATTGGCATTTACAAATGCCAAGTATATTCAGACACATTTCAGTCATAGCCGAGTTCCTGGTTGGTAGGGAAATTAGGGAAAGGCTAAATGGGAATTGATTATATCTTTTCTTCACCCACAGCTCAGAAACGCAGCTGAGACCCTGTCTAAAGGGCAAGTGCTCCACCTGCCTATCCTGCAATGAGATAATTGTCTACCTGTCAATTCATCCTTCTGCTTTCCTTCACTCAAAAATGGCTTTTAAAAATGTGAAAATCTTTGTATCCTCTCTGAATGCAAGGAGGAGGGCAGAATTTGAAGAGACTACTGTCCTTAGAGTGCTATTTACAGTTTCACCTTTAAAAAATACAGAATGCCCCCAAAGCAGGGATCACCTACTTCTGTATGTTGTTTAAAGAGAGGTGCATCTTCTGAGATCTCAGAGGTTTAAAAATCAAGACACCTAAGCTGTGGCTTAGATGGCAAATGTCTTTGAGAGGAAGAGGAGGAAGTGATTGCACTGATTGATCTAGCATTGTTCTTTAAGTTGTTCTTGGCAGTTCCTGGAATGACTTCACAGAGATAAGTTGTAAAATATTACTCAGCTCTGTATTGAGAATGGTACCATTCATGTATTAAAATAAAAAAAAAAAAAACTGGCAAATGTGTTGTGTTAAATTTTCATATTTATGGGAAAATTAACCTGTTTGGCATTTTAGCTATATGGTGAATTAGCAGCAATGGAACCACAGGAAACCAGATGTGGGTGATGAAGAAAGATTATAATCAACCATTCATTGAAGTTACCAACAGTATTCAAATATAGGATATATACTCTTAAGTTTAAATGATATTGAAAGTTTATACTTAAATAGAAAAGCAGTTGTTCTTAAATAATGGATTCATACACCCACGGTGATAGCAGAGTGATTTGAATACAAGCAGCAGTTTCAGATAATCCTGCCAGGTTCCACTGGTCTTTATTTCCTAGCATAAGTCTGTGTTCATTCAGTATTGTATTGCATTGCCACATTCTACCAGGACCATCACTCATAGGAGTTCCTAACTGAAAAAAAAAAAAAAAGAAAAGAAAGAAAAAAATGCAGGAATTTAAAGAACATAAAATCAATGAGAAATCAGGAAGGGTTATAGATTTGAGGAAATTTATATAAATTTAAATATAGCAATATCTTAGTTAATACTCATCTCTCTCCCTAAAAAGAGAGCTTTGGAAACAATGTAGAATGCCTTAGGACTTCCCAGGTGATGCTAGTAATAAAGAACCTGCCTGCTAGTGCAGGAGACAAATGGTATGTGGGTTTGATCCCTGGGTTGGAAAGATCCCTGGAGAAGGAAATGGCAACCCACTCCAGTATTCTTGCCTGGAGAATCTTGCCATGGACATTCTTGTCCCTGGCGGGCTGCAGTTCATAGAGTTGAAAAGAGTTGGACATAACTGAACAACTTAGCACACAGTGCAGTACTTTCTAAATGGGGTGTCAGTGATTCCACAACCACCAAATCTTATTTTCATCCTCCTTGCACTCATCCACTGTATAATACTACTGTCAGCTTCTTTCTTCTTGAAAATTTTTATTTTTATAGGCAATACACATTTTTATTTTCCATCTGTCGCTCATCATTTTTATTCTATCTCCCAAGCTTTTCATTATTCACTCTTTCCTAAAATATGGTACCTACATGGATTTATTTCTCTCATTTCAAGTTAGTTTCTTTGTTAACACCCTCTACTGATGGACTTTCAAAAATTGCTTCCATATTGACAACCTTCAAATTGTCTTTTCTAGTTCAGACACTCTCCTCTTATTGTAGATATTTCCAGATGTTAGTTTGTAGCTCTATCTTAATACAGTGCCTGCTTTTGCTAGCCTGTAAAATAAAAGTTTGTGTTCATGTCTTTGATAATATAGCCAACTTTTGAGTCTGTCACTGTCTTTTATATATATATATATATTTGTTCGTGCCACATCTTAGTTGTGCCATGAGCGTTCTTCTATCTTTGCTGTAGCCTGTAGGATCTTTAGTTGCAGCATGTGGGATCTAGTTCCCTGACCAGGGATCAAACCCAGTCCCCTGCATTGAGAACATGGAGTCTTAGCTACTAGACCACCAGGGAAGTCCCTGCCCCTGTCTTCTTTTAAAAATCTTACCACATTTTTTTTTATTCCTTCTCTTTTATCTTTCTTCAAATATTGTAGCACAAAATCATCTCCTTACTTTAATCATTCTGGCACCTGGAAAGAAAAGTAGGAAAAGTCGCTTAGTCATCTCTGATTCTTTGTGGCCCCATGGACTATAGAGTCCATGGAATTCTCCAGGCCAAAGTACTGAAGTGGGTAGCCATTGTCTCCTCCAGGGGATCTTCCCAACCCAGGAATCAAACCCAGGTCTCCCTCATTGCAGGTGGATTCTCTACCAGCTGAGCCATCAGGGAAGCCCATTCCTGGAATGTGCACTCAAATTTTTGTAATAAATTAATGAATGTTCTCTCTGCCTCAGAAAGAACATGCTTACATGTTCAACATGTTCACATGTTGAATCCATTCTTTAACTGACACTACATTTTTTTGTTGTTGTTGTTCTAGTTCAAAGATCTAGCCATCATATACTGTGTAAATACTTTTGTATCTAGCCTCATAGCCTACAGGTAAGTTTAACTTCTTTTTTATGGTATTTGAATATATATAGTATTTGAGTATTATAGTCCACATAATACCTTTCACTTTCCTTTCCAGGAAACATCCTTAATCCTAATTCAAACCAAGCAGAACACTTTGATGTTTTCTGACAGTATCATTCCTGTGTTCAAACCATTCCTTGATCGTGACCTAGAGGCACAATCAAATTGGTCTAAACTTAGAAACACTCTCATAGACCCTTTGACTAAATGAAATCACTTCCTCTCCAATGTTCTAACTGCAAATATTTAAACTTGTCTAATAGCATTTATCACATTCTGTTTTGCATTAAGGAAATCCATGTGATAAGGCCTAAATCCATGAGGGCAGAAAACCCCAGGGACAAACCTGTAATCTAAGTCAAAGCTATTGACTTAATAGGGCAAGAGTGACATTTCAGAGGAGTATCTCTTACAAAGTTCAGCATACTATGGAGTGATTTTGAGAATGGTCTAAGGAAAGTAGGGGTTAGTTTTGGATGTCCCTTTCCCTGAGGCCAGATTAAGAGAACTGGAGATTAACTAGGCATTGGAGACTGTCAATAAAGTATAGATAGCTTAGTAATTGTGTATCTGTAGCTATAAATGAAGAAGGCAAAGAAGGTGATTGATAAGAAAACAGTAGTCACTCAAAGAGATCATTCTGTCATTTTGCAGCTGCTCTGTGACACTGGGAGATTCAGTGCTTCCTATTAACTCAGCTGTCATTTTCTGTGCATAGCCACCCCCTCTTCTCCAAGCCTAATTAATGAGAGAGAAACCCTTTTTTTTTTTTTGGTCTATTTCAATCTAAACTGATTTTTTTTTTCATTTATAGGCAGTGTTTCACATTGTCCCATAGGTATATAATACTGTCTCTGCTACTTAAGGAGAGAGACAATATTTGTTCATCTTTTTCAGGAGACATTAATATAACTGATCAGTCAAGAAGTAATTTTGGAATTGCATGGATTCCATTCCTGTTTCTCATATTTGTAGCATTTTTATAATTTTATCTGCTTGGCCTGTTTCCCTGGAAATAAAAGGGGAATAATAGTATAATATCTCATAATCTTGTAGTGAATAATGAAGTCATAATTCTTGTCAACTCTGTTACATAGTGATTGGTCTTTATAACTCTTCAGAAAGCATTGTATCATAGTCTGTAGTTATCATACTGTTCCTAGTACAAATACCTATACATAACAAACTTTTATAATCACTGAAAAACAAAATTAAGGCAAAACCACATCCCATTATAAAAACTCAAAGACAGATCTTTTATTGTGATATAGTTACTTCTTATTTCCAATTTTCTGCTTTGTAAAATCCAGTTTTCAGATTTAGGGTCATTTCTTTTGGAGAGATTTTCTAAAGTAGAATGGTTGTTTTAGAATCATATATCTGTAGGTTTAAGTCACATAAAAATGTATTATTAGGGATTATGTTTCTTTTCTATGATCATATTCAAAATTTATGAGGAAATCAAACACCCTAGGAGAAATATACAATGGAGAAATTTAGTCCTTTAAAGTGATTCCATAAATAAACATTACCTTTATCATTTATATAAATAATCATTACCCAAGTAGATATACTAAACAACAACAATGAAGTAGATATAAATGTGTTTCTTACACTTGAACTCTGTCAAGAATACTAATTGGTGCAAGTTGATGCTCAATATTATTGAGATGAGTAATTGAAAAAAAATTTACTACACCACTCTTCCAAAACACAGTGAAAGTTAATAGTGGAATTTAATTTATCTCTATGTTCCAACCCTCTGTAACAGGGACTGGAGCACAGAGATAAAAATCATAGACCATATCTTCAAGAAGTGCATAATCTGGTTGATAAACCAAAGTATGAGACACTGTTTTATCACCTCTGATTGCTTTAAAACCTTTCAAATTACTAAAATTAAATAATATCTGTGCTCCCCACAAAAAAAAAAAAAAAAAAAAAAAAGGCAGAGAGAGAGAGCACCAAGGAGAGAGAGATATTGAAAGGATGAGGAAAGAAAGAGAAAAGGAAATGCATCTTGTCATTTTGGCAGCAATTAAGTGAAGAGCCTCATATTCTTGGCTGAGATTATTTGTCAAATATATCTTAGTTGTGGACCATGTATTTTGTCTGACTTTTTTTTTTTTCCTGACTTATTAATTCCCTTGCAGCAGGACATATCCCTGGAGACAAGATTTAGTCCTCTCTGTATGCATGTATCACAAGGAAATGAATATTAGAATGATCTGCCTGCCTATCACTATTTGTTTGGCTATTTCAGAAGAGTTGTTTATTTATGCTGGAAGATTAAAACTGATTCCCAAAATTTTTGGGAATATGGGAAACTGAAAATAATCAGAATCAATCATCTTGGAAAACATTCAATATGTGCCTTGTTAGAAGCTGTTTTGTGTTAAATAGAAATAGTTTTAATTATTTCAGTGAAGTAGTACTTCAGATTAAGAGTTCTGGAGCAGAGCTGCCTGGGTTTGAATGGCTACCACCATGTTTATGTATTTTATCAAAAGTAAAACATTTTTAAAATGTGCATCATTATTTTATGTTTCATCCCCTTGACCCACACAGCAAAATTCTAGATAACTTATTGGATACCAATCATTAATATTTCAAGACACATCTTGATTTCAGAAATGTTGCAATATGAACAAATGCATGGTTGGAGTAGATGAAATTTGGCAATAGAGTGAACATGGGCAAAGAATTCATCTAAATAAAACTAAACTTTTATTTTAAGAAAGGTTATTAATTAAAGTACTACCTATTCTGATTCATATCAATGTATGACAAAACCCACTGGGGAAAAAAAAAATAAAGTACTACCTATTGAAACTGGGTGATTAAATCATATAGTTCATATAAATTTCTTAGATTACATAACATTATATGTAATGTAATTACAGCTAGTGAGTGTTAAACTTACTAGCTTACATAAAATAACCAACTTATTATATTTTTAAAAGCAATGTTATAATGTAAAAAAATGAGAAAAAAGCAAAGAAGCATATTTCTTTCACATGGCCATTCTTCTAGAAGCCAGGAGCAAACAGCCTGTGACAATCAGCACAGTGGTTCTTCAAGTCTGGTTCCATCAAGCAGGCAAGAGGATATGGGAAAGGCCACAGTCCTATAGACCCAGGCCCCAAGTTGGCACAGTGCTATTCACAGCATGGGAGATATTGAATCTCATAGATTCTGTCTACCTAATGTGGGGCTGAGAAATGAATTTTCTAGCTAGAAAGGCTCAGGCGTAGGAACAACCCTCTTGCTAGGTAAGAAAAGGAGAATGGATTTAGTGGAGAGCTAAAAGTTCTACCATGGTACATGCTCAGTAAATGTTATTGCTCAGTCGCTAGGTCATGTCTGACACTTTGCAATCCCATGGACTGCAGCATGCCAGAATTCCCTGTCCCTCACCACCTCCCATATTTGACCCAAGTTCATGAGTCCATTGAATTGGTGATGTTATCCAACCTTCTCATCCTCTGATGCCCTGTTGTTCTTTTGCCTTCCCAACATCAGGATCTTTTCCAATGAGTTGACTATTCGCATCAGGTGGCCAAAATATTGGAGCTCACCTTCATTATCAGTCCTTCCAGTGAGTATTCAGGGTTGATTTCCCTTAGAACTAACTGGTTTGGTCTCCTTGTTGTCCAAGGGACTCTCAATAAATATCAACTATTATTTTATTATTAGCCAAAATCAAAAAAGTTTATGAAAGAGGAGAATACTGCATTAGCTTAATAAGATCATAAAATGGCAAGGAATGCTTGTTCCTAAAACATAGAAAACTCAAAATTTTATTTATTTGTGATATTTTAAGTGTAATGTGTTCTCAGTATTTTTTCATTACATCTTCATTTTAATGAAGGCACAGCTTCATCTGAATCTTATTTTTCATGATTGGGGATAAGATCGCGGTATTTTTTCTTATGTTTATTGGCTATTTTCATAGTTATCTAGAAATGGTAAACTATGTCTCTGAAATTTTCCACAAAATTATTTGAAAATGAATAAGAGAAATTATAATGATGCTTTGTTGTGGTTAAAAGCATAGTGCATGCATGCTGCAAACATGCCTGATTGCGACGCTTTGGGCTATAGCCTTCTAGGCTCTTCTGTCCTCTGCTTCTCTGGGGATTCACGAGGGAAGAATACAGGAGTGGGTTGTCATGCCCTCTTCCAGGGGATCTTCCCAACCCAGGCATTGAACCCATGTCTCTTATGTCTTCTGCATTGGTAGGCAAGTTCTTTACCACTAGCACCATCTGGGAAACCCTTAAAAACAGACTATTTTGTACAAATATATGGTCCTAGTAATTCAGAAATAATGGAATCAAGTCATGTCACTGTGAAGTCAAATAATGTTATTTTTGTAAAAAAAAAAAAAAAAGAAAGAAAAAAAGAATCCCATTGCTGCAGATTGAAAATTGTTGCTTTCTTTCAGACATCCCTGAAAATATGGAGCAGCTACTTTCCCATGTTTTTGTAAAATATCCCTTCCCTAGAAGGAATTTTTGTAAAATATTCCTTTTGTAAAATATTTTGTGAAGAATTCCTTCCCTAGAATGTGTGACATTATCAAGAAAGTCTTTTTGTAATCCTCTGTGTTCCCCTGCATTTGGTTTACATTTTTATTCATATGTGGTACCCATCACTAACCTATTTGCTAAGCTTTGGTCTCACAGTCAATCCTAATTATTTTGCTGAATGCCACCGGTTCCAATTCTCAAGCAGGCTCAGACTGTAAATTCTCTTCAGCCCCAATGTTGTTCAGTCGCTAAGTCATGTCTGACTCTTTGTGACCCCATGTTCTCCAGCACGTCATGCTTTCCTGTAATCCACTATCCCCCAGACTTTGCTCAGACTCATGTCCACTGAGTTGGTGATGCTATCTAACCATCATCCTCTGCTACCCCCTTCTCCTTCAGCCACAATATATTATTTTGAATAAAAGCAAACTGTATAAAAACAAATACATAAAAAGTAAAATACTACTGGTGATAAAAAGGCACATTAAATATGTCATTAAAAAAAAAACACTGCTTCCTTGATAGTCCCCATTCATTTAATCACTTTTTCTTAAAATACAAGACTTGTTAGTTAAATATATTCTGAATTTCTTAATACAGTGTACTGAACCACAAGTCTCTAATGATAGAGTGAAGCCTACTAAAACATTCTCTATGCTCAACAATGTGTTTAAAACATAACTTGTTTGTCATAGCTCATTAGTTCACTGAATGAATTTGTCCAAATCATGAAGGCAAAATGGTTTTAAATTCCTAGGGCACAACTTTTCTTCTTCTAGTCATGTAATTTATACCTTCATCGCTCACTCTCAGAGCTGTCTTTTCACTAAGGGCAGTATTTTGAAGCATTGCTCCAGTAAGATATAATGAGAACATTTTGTGAGTGTCAGTTAAAGAGATTCAGACAGAGAATAAGAAATTGCATGCTGAGAAAAAGTTACACAAACACTTAACCCAGACCCTCTCTCTGGGCTTTGTGGTTTTGCTGTCTGATTCGTGAAAAAGAATGTGAATAGATAGAGAATCATACCAGGGTTTAAGTTCATCTTTTAGTGAAGGAACATCCACATGTTTCTATGATTTAGAATCACAAAACTATTCTTGTATGGTTTCATTAGACTGCTGTGTATAGAATCAATTTACAGCAGGAACCAAAGATCAGGGAGTTTAAATAATTCTTTAATAATGATCCCTATAACATGTAGCTGGGGAGGTGACTATTAATGATAAAAAGAAATAGAGAGCACTAGCAGAATGGATATACAAAGATAAAGGTTTTTCTAAATAGATTTCTTAAAGATAAAGTTATGTGAGCTTGGTTCTTTCCCTATTTTGAAATTTATATATATGTATGAAAGTATTATTACATAGTAATGTATTCCATATTGTATACACATGGAATGAATTCTGTGCAATTCCACGTATATTTGCATATAAATCATATAGTTATTTACAGGAGAAGTGTGTTATGGATGATAATATGAAAATAGAATTTACTTAAGGCCAAATTAAACTTAAATTTAACATATTGGCCAACTGTAATGTGAATGGAGGAGTTATTTAAAATAAAATGTTTAGTAGATCAAAAAAAAAAAAAAGGTGATTTACTGTGAACTCCAAATTATATTGAAATTGAAAAAAATTGAACTCTAAATAAAGAAGAACTATTGACTATGATTCTTATAAATGATGATTCTTAATTCTTGAGAAATATAGCAAGCTTAATCTGGAATAGCCATGTCTAGTGAGATTATATATATAGTTAAACCACAGTTAGAGAATGAACAAATAATGAACCATAAAATTGCCCTAAAGTATATGTCAGAAAAGTAGTATAGCTTCTGTTGTACAAAACAGTATTTTTCATATAATAAATCTGATGGAAACAAGACAGATATTATACATATATTTTCCAAACATAATTGAAAAACTGCCTTGGTAGAAAGAGTCCACATTCAAATATTTATCACAATATTTATGTTATCCGTGCAAAGATGTGCACGCAACTTATACTCACTGGTGTTCTCATCTAGTTCAAACCATTTGTGTTGCTAGGCAATATTTTCTCATAATAATTTGTTTCATGAGGCCTTTCATCATCAATCATTAAATATTCTTCTTGCTTAACTGAATGATTTACTAGGTTAAACTCATACAACTAAATTCAAACACCCCATATTTTAAAGGACTGTAGCCCACCAGGCTCCTCTGTCCATGGGATTTCTCAGGCAAGAATACTGCAGTGGGTTGCCATTTCCTTCCCCAGGGGATCTTCCCGACCCAGGGGTCAAAGCTGGGTCTCCTGCATTGCAGGCAGATTCTTTACTGACTGAGACACAAGGGGAGCCCATAAAATGAACAAAGGTACATATTAAATAGCAATAATTTTTTGGTTTTTGACTAGAATCTGTTTGACCTTATAGTTGCTAGAACACTGTGCTTATTGTGGCAACACTGTTTCATAATCTCTTATCAAGGGATTTTTTAAATATCTCCAGATTTTTAAATCTAGATACCATCCATTGCCATCAAATTTACCTAAAAGTAAAAAGTCAGTATTCTGAAAAACTATAGAGTGATTTTGTACTTGAGCTTACTCTGCAACTAGCAGTTAAACTCAAAATCTGAGAGTGGATAAAGGTTAGTAGGAATCTTTTAGTTTCCTTGCTACTTAATTTCCTGTTTTTCATTGTGTTTACACTTTTGTTTCCCTTGATAAAATTAATAATACTTATGTATGATTTAGCAATATACTTTATTGCACTAATTAAGTTTGAATTTTAAACTAAGAGTAAATTAACACCTTTTAGTATACTCTAACTATATTTTAACTAAAAAAAAATTCACTTGATCTTTAATAATAAAATTCTGACCACAGTGTTTTTGATCAATGCAGCAGAATTAGATTGACAGTCAACTGGAAATTAAATGTATTGAAATAAACTCAAATATTTGAAAGAAATTTTGAAACTTTCTTTTTTTCAATTTATAGTCTATATCCTATGGTATACTGGATCGTTTTATTGGCTTACAAGTACAAAAATTTCTCTGTTGCCAATAAAACAGTAAATGAATACATGAGTTATATCTGATATAAACATAATCTCATTTTGAATATATGATGTCTTTTGAAGTAATTGATGGACAGCAATGAGAGTTGAACTGTGAAGAAAGCTGAGGGCCGAAAAAGTGATGCTTTTGAACTGTGGTGTTGGAGAAGACTCTTGAGAGTGCCTTGGACTGCAAGGAGATCCAACCAGTCCATACTAAAGGAGATCAGTCCTGGGTTTTCATTGGAAGGACTGATGCTGAAGCTGAAATTCCAATACTTTGGCCACCTAATGTGAAGTGTTGACTCATTGCAAAAGACCCTGATGCTGGGAGGGATTGGGGGCAGGAGGAGAAGGGGACGACAGAGGATGAGATGGCTGGATAGCATCACCGACTTGATGGACAGGAGTTTACTCTGAGTTTGAGTAAACTCCGGGAGTTGGTGATGGACAGGGAGGCCTGGCGTGCTGCGATTCATGGGGTCACAAAGAGTTGGATATGACTGAGCAACTGAACTGAACTGAATGAGAAACCTGTATGCAGGTCAGGAAGCAATAGTTAGAACTGGATATGGAACAACAGACTGGTTCCAAATAGGAAAAGGAGTACGTCAAGGTTGTATATTGTCAGTCTGCTTATTTAACTTATACGCAGAGTACATCATGGGAAACGCTGGGCTGGAGGAAGCACAAGGTGGAATCAAAACTGCTGGGAGAAATATCAATAACCTCAGATATGCAGATGACACCACCCTTATGGCAGAAAGTGAAGAGGAACTAAAGAGCCTCTTGATGAAAGTGAAAGAAGAGAGTGAAAAAGTTGGCTTAATACTCAACATTCAGAAAACAAAGATCATGGCATCCAGTCCCATCACTTCATGGCAAATAGTTTGGAAACAGTGTAAACAGTGTCAGACTTTATTTTTCTGGGCTCCAAAATCACCGCAGATGGTGATTTCAGCCGTGAAATTAAAAGACGCTTACTCCTTGGAAGGAAAGTTATGACCAACCTAGACAGCAAATTGAAAAGCAGAGACATTACTTTGTCAAGAAAATCCATCTAGTCAAGGCTGTGGTTTTTCCAGTGGTTATGTATGGAGGTAAGGGTTGGACTATAAAGAAAACTGCGTGCTGAAGAATTGATGCTTTTGAACTGTGGTGTTGGAGAAGACTCTTGAGAGTCCCTGGGACTGCAAGGAGATCCAACCAGTTCTTCCTAAAGGAGATCAGTCCTGGGTGTTCATTGGTAGAACTGATGTTGAAGCTGAAACTCCAATAATTTGGCCACCTAACGTGAAGAGCTGACTCTTTGGAAAAGACCCTGATGCTGGGAAAGATAGAGGGCAGGAGGAAAAGGGGATGATAGAGGATAAAATGGTTGGATGGTATCACCGACTCGATGGACATGGGTTTGGGTGAACTCCGGGATTTGGTGATGGACAGGGAGACCTAGCGTTTTGCAGTTCATGGGGTCGCAAAGAGTCGGACATGACTGAGCGACTGAACTGAATGGTTCCAAGGAAACTGTAATTGTTTGTCATAAACTCTCCTTAGAGTGCTTATTTATATTTGTTTTCTACTGAAAATTAAATAAATAGCATATAGGGGTTTTTGATAGTGAAAAAGTACTGAAAAAATACATTGAAGATAATTCAATTTTATCAAACATTGTTTTGATTTGAATACTTTATCATTGTTTTTTCATGCCTCAATCCTCGTGTGATATCCATTGCGATTAACTTTATAAATGCTTCTAAAGAAAGGCTCATTACTACAAGAAGCTATATCTGTATATGAAACAGATGGTCTAAAAATTTTTTAACTTAGAATCTTTAAAAAATTTTTTGAACTTTTGTTGGAAATATTTTGATGAAAATATACAATAAAAGTTGCTCAAGTACAAAAAACTGGCTTTTTAAAACTTACATTAACATTTATAAACTTTAGTACAAATTTACTTTATCATGAAAACTTTAAGTAACCTTTCTTATGATCTTCAGAAACCTCAGAGTACTATTTCCTGAATTATTTTTTATGACTTGAACATCTTTTTTGTTGTTGTCATTTAAACATATTTAGAAGAGCTTTACCCAGAAAAACAGGTTGATCTATTCAATTTCATCTTGGCATTCCAATTGTTACATATTCCAAATTGAGGAAATGCTGGAAGGGGAATGTAAAACTTGATCTAAATGTTCTAGTTCTCATTTTATTATTCTTCTTTTGACCAAGGAGGACTATGCAACATAAGTAAAGTGACAGTAAAGGGCACAATAATGGGTCATTTCGCTCAAAGGAAACAAAGTTATTTTATATCTCACTATTGGAGCAAGGATTGTTCCAATCTCCAAGGATAGGCTATAAAGTAGTCAAGAATACAACAGAACTATACTAAGTTGATTTTAAAAGATGATAGAATAACGTTCTTCTAACCCTACTCTTTAAGTTAAAAAATATATATTTGGCTAAGATTATTTATTGCCATCCTTTGTTTTTATATTGTTTTCTTTTATATTTTTGTTGTTGTTGTTTTATGTTTTTTTTTTTTTTTCTGTATGGTGCTTTGTTTTTGCTCTTAGTTCTGCTCCTGTTTGTGCTTTGTTTTTGTTCCTTGAATACTGCCAAGGTTGCAGTGAGACAAAAACTGATGAGGATGCTGGGAGTGTGTGACATTAACATGATAGTGGAATATCCTTGCAGTTGTTTCTGCAACTTTAAGCTCCCATTTTGACTGGATTCTAATTTTTAACTGAATCAAAATACAAAGACAGCCAAAGCCAATCTTGTACTTCAGGATTTATGTGATATATTTCATACATAAATGGTCATCTTCACTTTTATCTTTGAACAGGTACATTCTATCTACCCCATTCTCAGGATCCAGGTAACATTATGATGCTGAAAGGATGTATAACATGTGTATGGACAGATATTATAGCAGCAGAGTGAGGCAGGACTTCATTATGACTGAGATTGCACAGAATGTGTCCCCATCTACAGCTCTTTGCCATGTCACAAATATACCAATGGACATACTGAAATACTTAGATATATCACTTGATCTGCAAAATGTGATACTTTCTTTTCATCATTATATTCATTCATTCATTCTACATACCTTAAGTAATTTAACGTATGTAGATGTATGTAGAACAAGCCATAACAGTCATCAGAGAGCTTATAATTTAGGGAGGAGCAAAAATAAGTTTAAAAAAAAAAGCAGAAATAAATATAAAACTGAAAACTGGAAAAGGAAAAATATTCACTATTTAGAAATCATGGAAGAAGGGTGCTTGACCTACTCTGAGGAAAAAGGAAAGTTCTCTCCAGTGAGATCTGAAGAGTGAGTATAATGAATTGATTAACTATGGACAAAGTGGAAGAACATTTAGATAAAGACAACCCCCTACGCTAGAGATAGGGAGGAGCATGTCATGTCTGTCAAAATGAAAGCAAGCCAGCATGGATGGAGCACAGAGAATGCAGAGAAGGTGGAGGGAGGGGATGATGGGAAGGGTAGCTGAGCGCAGATCATCCTAAACCATTCTTAGGGCATGGGGTTTGCTACTGTTTATTCACTTACAGTTTCCATTAAAAGAATTTCTGTTAAACTTTCTTAATGACACCATGATTCCTTGTCCAGATTGACTGTAGTCTTACTTTTCCACTCAGCAACTACCTATTGAGTGATTACTAGGGAATCAAATTATTCAGCGAACCTGAATTTTGTCACCCCAGGAAAACAGATGGCTTAGACTAGAAGAACTAGAGTTGCTTCTCCACCGAGGGTATTGAGTGTCCCATAGTATTTATAATGCATCAAAAGGTAATGATTCATAAAATATCAATGCTAATTGAGGTATATAGCAAAGTGAAGATTTATTCCATCTTAATTTCAAGTATTTGAAGGGACTGAATGTCAGATCATTTATAGTGCTTCTCTATGGTGACATTATTTTAATGATGTCATTTAAATCCATTTCCAGTGCAATACACTAATTCATAAATGATAAATTACATTATTCAATATTTCAATTGAGACATTGGTTAGATATAGAGGTCTAATTGTTTAATAAAGAGTCTAAAGATTTCCTTGTATCTTAAATTAGAATGCAGAATTTATGTCATGATTTTAAACTGACAATTTCTTTCAACTTGTCAGAAACATCATATATTGATTGTTAGACAATTTTTATATAGTGTTTTTAAGATCCACTTAACTTGCAATTTTGAACAACCCTACAAAAACACACTGCATGAAAAAAAAAAAAGAAGGAAAAATGGTGAGTTCACTTTTATAGCTATACACTTAGTCCCAAACCAATAAGTCTGTTGCCTTTTTTCTCATTTATCATATATTTGTAAGAGAGACTTGCCTTAAGGGGGGAAATGTTAAATAGGGAAGTTAATATTTGAAACACTTACCTCATCTTTCCCTTGTCACTTCTTTTTTTTACAAACAAAATGGTACCTACAAGTAAATCATTTTGAGCAAATGCAACATAAGCACACACTCAATGTCTTGACGTTTTATTTATATTATGGATGTTATTGTTCAACTGAGTGCATTGTGATCCAAGTGAAAGATGGACAGTGAACATTCCTGTTCAAGTAGAATATGTCAAAAGACTCCCAGCTGTCATTAGATGCAGTTCTGTTTAAGGAATCAGAATTGGGGACCCAGTGATTTCTGTGTGTATCCAAATTAATGTGTTCCTGATCTCTTGCACAAAAGGACAAATCATCAAGCAGAAGTATCAGATATACTGGAACTGTATTTATTGCTAACACCTGAAGAGATGAAAAATCACTGACAGGCAAGCAGTTTCCATTGCTGTGTTGCATTCTGGAACAACTGACTGAAATCTGAAATGGGCTCACAGAACCTGAAGTGAGGCTTAGAGAAACAGATTTGTTTCTCCCTCGAACTGTGGGGCTTTCAGAAAGAACCAAAAAGATCCTCTGGTAGAAGCAGGGGCCAAAAGTAGCATGATGGTTCAGAAGCTCGAATCCAAGGAGCCCTACTGCCAACTCAGTGTAGGTGGGGGCTGAGGTTTGGATGGGAACTCTCCCTTTCCCAGGAGGATGGGTTTAGGATCTGGGGCATAAGACATTCATTTGCACTTGTAGCATGTAGCTAACTTTTTGTGACATTATGCTTCATGGATGAATTGAGACTGGAATCCAAGATTTGAGGTTGACCTTAATTTTTCCTGTTAAACAGTGAATTTGAGGAGTCTCTTAAGTAATAGCATTAACATGGATGGCTTCCCTAGTGGTTCAGTGGTTTAAAATCAACTTCCAATGAAGTAAGTGTGGGTTCAATCCCTGGGTCAGGAAGATGCCCTGGAGAAGAAAATGGTAACCCACTTTGGTATTCTTGCCTGGGAAATCCCAAGGACAGAGGAGCGTAGAGAGCTACAGTACATGGGTTTTTAAAGAGTGGGACACAGTTTAGCAGCCAAACTAAACTTAATTAGCACATATGTGTTGATTTTGTAAGGAAATTAATGTAATGATCTTTTTATCCTTTTTTATAATTAAACACTTTTGTTCCTTCAAAAGCATGTTAAAATTACTTGATTAGTTTCAATTTTTTTCTATTTCATAAGGAAAATTAATTTTGTGAACTAGTACATGTGTGCATATATACACGTATATAATTATGTGAATTAGCATGTGCACACAAATATTTTTATAAATGACATTAAGGCACAGCCAATTGCTTTAGTTGTAGGTAAGAATTTTTATAAATATTTCTAGTATACAGGATTTATTTTCCCTTGCATTCAATTGCTGTTTGAACATTTTACAATAGCATTAATATAAAACATGCTCTTTTTTACTCCCTTTTTTCACCTTCAGGTATTTCTGTTATGTTCCTAACTGGTTTACTATATTCACATTGTCAACAGCGCTTCGTTCTTTTCCAACATTTACCACCTGTGAAGAACTATGACTTTGGCACAAGCCAAGGATATAATTGGCTGCAAAATAAACTAACTAACTGGCAAGTATACAGAACTTGCAACAAAAGTATTTCAAAAAACTCAGAACTTCTTTTACAGTGTTACTTGGTTCCAAATTTCTGTTTCAATGTGTTTACTTTCAGATTCCTGGTTATCTCTGATGACCTTTGGATGCTATTTTTTAAACTGTTCACAGTATCCTCTGAATATTAGCAATTTCTGTGAGTTTCTTTCCTCCATAAAGATATTGCATTGCATGTTTATATGGTCGTCAAGTCTTTTTTGAAAACATGGTCTCTTTCACACTTCTTGCCTAAGTGTGTGTATCTTTCAGTTCAGTTCAGTCACTCAGTCGTGTCCGACTCTTTGCGACCTTACGAGCCGCAGCATGCCAGGCCTCCTTATTCATCACCAATTCCCAGAGTTAACCCAAACCCATGTCCATCAAGTAGATAATGCCATCCAGCCATCTCATCCTCTATCGTCCCCTTCTCCTCCTGCCCTCAATCTTTCCCAGCATCAAGGTCTTTTATAATGAGTCAGGTGGCCAAAATATTGGAGTTTCAGCTTCAGCATCAGTCCTTCCAATGAACACCCAGGACTGATTTCCTTTAAGATGGACTGGTTGGGTATCTTTATTTGTTCATAAATTATCCCTTACCCAAGTTACTGTGTAAAAAGTTTACTTGAGGGCAGTCATATCCAACCACAATCGTTACCACTGCCATCATTTCACCATGTTGCTTTATTTTCTCCTGCTCTCATCTGCACATATATTTCCCTCTTACTGCTTTCTTTGCCCTTGCAGAAGTGGTCCTCATTCAAGCCTGGAGGTGGAGCTTACAGAAGAATATTCATTGATGAATGAAATTTTGACTCACCCAATTCAGAATAGACAATTAGGAAGATTTAAGAGCTTTCTTCTTTAAAAAAAAAAAGAAAAGAAAGAAATGCTTTTCTTCCTTTCTTGCTTCCTTCCTTCCTCCCTTTCTGTATCTTTATTTTCTTTCTTTTTCACCACTTAATGGCTTCTCAGAAGCCAGATGTCATATAGTTTATGTGTCCAAGTGTATATGTGCATGTATGTCCTGTATGTGTGATGAGATTTAGGCAGCAGAGGAGTAAAAAATCACTTGTGACGGTAACAGAAAGAGACTTTTACGCAGGGCAAAATGGACTTCCTAGGTGATGCTAGTAGTAAAGAAACCACCTACTAACACAGGAGACATAAAAGATGCAGGTTTGATCCCTGGATCAGGAAGATCCCCTGGAGCGAGGCATGGCAGCCCACTTCAGTATTCTTGCCTGGACAATCTCATGGATAGAGAAGCCTGGAGGGCTACGGTCTGTGGGGTTGCAGAGTTGGATATGACTGAAGTAACTGAGCATACCCTCAGGCAAAACCATATCACCATCTGGAAATATAGAGTGTTATTTACTATTGCTATCCCTCAAAATGCACAAGTATTATGTTTCTGATGAAAATATCTTGTATGTATGTTGTTATTCTTTCATCAGTCATATCTTTATCT
Organism: Muntiacus reevesi; assembly: GCF_963930625.1. NCBI lineage: Eukaryota > Metazoa > Chordata > Mammalia > Artiodactyla > Cervidae > Muntiacus > Muntiacus reevesi. The sequence goes on from NC_089269.1 coordinate 37,028,808, forward strand.
CTTTGTGAAATCACTTACTTCTGGAGTGTCCAAATATTCATTCACTTTCTTATCTTTCATACTGTGATATTTTGGAGTTTATCATGTGAGCCATTCTTTGCAATTCCTCTGTGAATTCCTTGCCTTGACTTACTTGAGGCAATTATCTTTTCTACAAATGGTAGTAACGTCAAAGAGACTTTGCTCCACAAAGGGACTTGCATTCATCTGAAGGGGGCAGTGTCTTCATGATCCCCTTCAGCAGTCAAGCCAAGAGCACTCTCTTCCAGGGCAGCCTTCAGCCAGCGTCTGAGCATGGTAGGTGTATTACAGCCTGGTCATGTTTGCTCACCATAGACCACTCTGACTCTGCTCATGCTAAGTTGCTTCAGTTGTGACCAACTCTTTGGGACCCCATGAACTATAGCCTGGCAGGCTCCTCTCTCCATGGGATTCTCCAGGCTAAAATACCGGAGTGGGTTGCCATACCCTCCTCCAGGGGATCTTCCTGACCCAGGCATTGAACTCATGACTTGGCTTTAGAGCTTCCTTTGGTGTTGGCTGGGACACTGAAAGGTGTATGATGTGTTCTGAGGCTATCTGTCTAGTCCTGCTTTCTGCCCCATTTATCTTTTGCAGGCACTGTCACCCACGAAGCCACATCGACTCCTACTGACACATTACATACGAAGGAAAGCAAGGCCTGCAGATGTGTTTTGCTATTCTCTATCATAGACATCATGCATTTCCACCAGTTTTCATCACCATTTCTCCAGTGTTGGATGTCGAGTTGGTTCTTTCACTAGAACAAAGAAAAAAATTGCCTACACTGACCTTGAGTTCATCTCATTTCTTCTCCTCCTGATCTTCTCTGCCTCTCACTTTTACATCTCCCTTTCCTTCTCTAGTGTGGCTCCTAATTCACACTTAGGAGTCACAAGAGCAGGCTTTGCTCTGTGAGTGTGGGGTGTGTCAGTGGTTTAAATAAATTGTGAGTTCCAGAGATATAAGTTCATGTTCTAACTCCTGGAACTTATGAATGTGATGCTATTTGGGAAAAAACAAACAAACAAACAAACAAAAACTCTTTGCACATGTAATTAAGGATCTCAGGACAAGATCATCCTGGATTAATGTGGGACCTAAATCCAATTATACATCTTTATAAGAGAAGAAAAGGAAATAAGACAGATGAACAATGAAGAAAGTCATGTAAAGATGGAGCAGAGATTTCTATGTTGTCACAAACCAAGGGATGCCTAGAGTTACAAGAAGCTGGAAGAGACAAGAAAGAATTCTTCCCCAAATCATTCAAGAACATAGAGCACATAGAACTCCTTGATTACAGATTTCTCCTCACTAAAATTGAGAGAATGCATTTCTGTTGTTTTAACCCACTGGGTTTGTAGTAATTTGTTACAATATCCCCAGGGAATTAAGACAGGTTGAGGAGACAGGTTAAGGAGAATCGGCAGGGTGGACGCTGGCTGATTCATTTACTCCAGAGTCAGTTAACAATGAATAGACTTTTCTGATGTGCATACATTTCCTCAGCTGTTTATTAGCTTTTCCAGAAAATAATGCCTAACTCCAGTGGTGGGACAGGTTTTAGATACACGTGAGAGAGCATTCTAGGAACAGCTAGGAATGTTTATGGAAGGCATGGTGGGGGGTGGGTAACAACATCCAGAGTGAAGATTTTTGCTTACACTCCTATTTTCTATAAATTTTCCCACCTTAACTGATCCTGTGCCAGATATCCTGGGATCTGGAATATTATGGTTCAATATTTTCAGAGAATAAACTTCTGATTCCTTTGGGTCCTGGGGGAGGTAAAGATATAGCTATTCATCTAGTTCTTCTAATTTCAGCCCGTAGTCTTCTATATACCCCTTATAGTTCCTTCAAACACTGAATACTCAAAATATTCAAGCAAATTGGACCAGTTTTATTCCTGCTAGTATCCCTCTTCTCCCTTAGGGTCCATCTTTCTGTGCTTGGGTTAAATATCTATCCTTTCCCCAACTTTAAAAATATTTGATGACATTGTTTCTTCAATTCTTTTTTTTTTTTTTTTTCTTTTCCTTCTCCTCTCCATTGTTCAGTACTTGGGGATCTATATGCCTCTTGTCATTTTAGTGGTGTTCTGAAATGCAACAAAGAAAAACTTGTCCAGTCTGACTGTTATACACTGATTCTCCTCTTCCATTTTATTTGTTCTTATTTGCTGACAACACTGTTCATAAAGTTACCAGGGCTACAAAGCAGACAGCGCAGGGGCGGTGGAGAGGAGCTACCCCACGTCCAGGGTCAAGGGCAACGGCCGAGAGGAGCTACTCCATGTTCAAGGTCAGGAGGGGCGGCCATGAGAAGATATCCCTCGTCCAAGATAAGGAGCAGTGGCTGCGCTTTACTGGAGCAGCCATGAAAGAGATACCCCACGTCCAAGGTAAGAGAAACCCAAGTAAGAGGGCAGGTGTTGCGAGAGGGCATCAGAGGGCAGACACACTAGAACCATAATCACAGAAAACTAGCCAATCTGATGACAGGACCACAGCCTTGTCTAATTCAATGAAACTAGGCCATGCCATGTGGGGCCACCCAAGACAGACGGGTCATGGTGGAGAGGTCTGACAGAATGTGGTCCACTGGAGAAGGGAAGGGCAAACCACTTCAGGATTCTTGCCTTGAGAACCCCATGAACAGTATGAGAAGGCAAAAAGACAGGACACTGAAAGAGGAACTCCCCAGGTCGGTAGATGCCCAATATGCTACTGGAGACCAGTGGAGAAATAACTCCAGAAAGAATGAAGGAATGGAGCCAAAGCAAAACAATATCCAGTCGTGCATGGGACTGGTGATAGAAGCAAGGTTCGATACTGTAAGGAGCAATATTGCATAGAAACCTGGAGTGTTAGGTCCATGAATCAAGGCAAATTGGAAGTGGTCAGACAGGAGATGGCAAGAGTGAATGTTGACATTCTAGGAATCAGCAAACTAAAATGGACAGGAATGGGTGAATTTAACTCAGATGACCATTATATCTACTACTGTGGGCAGGAATCCCTTAGAAGAAAGGGAGACTACTCCATTGGTCAAGAAAAGAGTCTGAAATGCAGTATTTGGATGCAATCTCAAAACTGACAGAATGATCTCTGTTCATTTCCAAGGCAAACCATCAATATCAAGGTAATCCAAGCCTATGCCCCAACCAGTAATGCTGAAGATGCTGAAGTTGAATGGTTCTATTAAGACCTACGAGACCTTTTAGAACTAACACCCAAAATAGATGTCCTTTTCATTATAGGGAACTGGAATGCAAAAGTAGAAAGTCAAGAAACACCTGGAGTAATAGGCAAATTTGGCCTTGGAGTATGGAATGAAGCAGGGCAAAAGTTGTAGAGTTTGGCCAAGAGAACGCATTGGTCATAGCAAACACCTTCTTCCAACAACACAAGAGAAGACTCTACACACGGACATCACCAGATGGTCAACACCGAAATCAGATTGATTATATTCTTTGCAGTCAAAGATGGAGAAGCTCTATACAGTCAGCAAAAACAAGACCAGGAGCTGAGTATAGCTCAGATCACTAACTCCTTATTGCCAAACTCAGACTGAAATTAAAGAAAGTAGGGAAAACCACTAGACCATTCAGGTATGACTTAAATCGAATCACTTATGATTATACAGTGGAAGTGAGAAATAGATTTAAGGGACTAGATCTGATAGACAGAGGGCCTGATGAACTATGGACGGAGGTTTGTGACATTGAACAGGAGACAGGGAGCAAGACCATCCCCAACATAAAGAAATGCAAAAAAGCAAAATGGCTGCTTGAGGAGGCTTTACAAATAGCTGTGAAAAGAAGAGAAGCAAAAAGCAAAGGAAAAAGGAAAGATGTCCATTTGAGTGCAGAGTTCCAAAGAATAGCCAGGAGAGATAAGAAAGCCTTTCCTAGCCATCAATTCAAAGAAACAGAGGAAAACAACAGAATGGGAAAGACTTGAGGTCTCTTCAAGAAAATTAGAGATACCAAGGGACATTTCATGCAAAGACGGGTTTGATAAAGGACAGAAATGGTATGGACCTAACAGAAGCAGAAGATATTCAGAAGAGGTGACAAGAATACACAGAAGAACTGTACAAAAAGATAAAGTAAAGTAATAGCTTCCAACTAATAAAAATAAATTTTAAAAAATAATAAGAAAAGCTAAAAACAAAAACAAAACAAACAAACAAAAAAAACAGAAAACTTCATGACCCAGATAAGCACAAAGTTGTGATCAGTCACCTAGAGCCAGACATCCTGGAATGTGAAGTCAAGTGGGCCTTAGAAAGCATCACTATGAACAAAGCTCGTGGAGGTGACGGAATTCCAGTTGAGCTATTTCAAATCCTGAAGGATGATGCTGTGAAAGTGCTATACTCAATATGCCAGCAAATTTGAAACATTCAGCAGTGGCCACAGGACTGGAAAAGGTCAGTTTTCATTCCAATCATAGAGAAAGGCAATCCCGAAAAATGATCAAACTACTGCACAATTGCACTTGTCTCACATGTTAGTAAAGTAGTGCTCAAAATTCTCCAAGCCAGGCTTCAGAAATATGTGAACTGTGAACTTCCAGATGTTCAAGCTCATTTTAGAAAAGGCAGAGGAACCAGAAATCAAATTACCAACATCTGCTGGATCATTGAAAAAGCAAGAGAGTTCCAGAAATCATCTATATCTGCTTTATTGACTATGCCAAAGACTTTGACTGTGTGGATCACAATAAACTGTGGAACATTCTGAAAGAGATTGAAATATCAGACCTCCCAACCTGCCTCTTGAGAAACCTATATACAGGTCAGGAAGCAACAGTTAGAACTGGACAGGGAACAACAGACTGGTTCTAAATAGGAAAAGGAGTACATCAAGGCTGTATATTGTCACCCTGTTTATTTAACTTATATGCAGAGTACATCATGAGAAACGCTGGGCTGGAAGAAGCACAAGCTGGAATCAAGATTGCCGGGAGAAATATCAATAATCTCAGATATGCAGATGACACCACTCTTATGGCAGAAAGTGAAGAGGAACTAAAAAGCCTCTTGATGAAAGTGAAAGAGGAGAGTGAAAAAGTTGACTTAAAACTCAACATTCAGAAAACTAAGATCATGGCATCTGGTCCCATCACTTCATGGGAAATAGGTGGGGAGACAGTGGAAACAGTGTCAGACATTATTTTTGGGGGCTTCAAAATCACTGCAGATTATGATTGCAGCCATGAAATTAAAAGACGCTTGCTCCTTGGAAGGAAAGTTATGACCAACCTAGATAGCATATTAAAAAGCAGAGACATTACTTTGCCAACAGAGGTCTGTCTAGTCAAGGTTATGGTTTTTCCAGTGGTCATGTATGGATGTTAGAGTTGGACTGTGAAGAAAACTGAGCCCAAGAATTTATGCTTTTGAACTGTGGTTTTGGAGAAGACTCTTGAGAGTCCCTTGGACTGCAAGGAGATTCAACCAGTACCCTAAAGGAGAGCAGTCCTGGGTGTTCACTTGATGGACTGATGCTGAAGCTGAAACTCCAATACTTTGATCACCTTACGTGAAGCGTTGACTCACTGGAAAAGACCCTGATGCTGGGAGGGATTGGGGGCAGGAGGAGAAGGGGATGACAGAGGATGAGATGGCTGGATGGCATCACCGACCCAATGAACATAAGTTTCAGTAAACTTTGGGAGTTGGTGATGGACAGGGAGGCCTGGCCTGCTGAGATTCATGGGGTTGCAAGGAGTCAGACATGACTGAACGACTGAACTGAAAAAAGCAGAAAGTAAATTCCAATTTTTTTCCTTTCCCTGGTCCCCTCTAGAGCTCAGTCACAAAAGGAGACATATTTGCATCATAATCTTTTTAGTGGTAAGTACACTCACTAATCACTATCCTTAATATTGCCACTTTAATTAGACTTCTCATAATCTCTCAATTACGTCCTGTGACCTGATCTTGGTCCTTTTAAAAACACATCCTCAAATCCATCATCCACAGACCTGTCTCATATGCATAGCTGGCTGTGTCCTTTTCTTTAGAAACCCTTCAACAGCTGCTATTATGGTGCTAGATCATAGTGCATCTCCTTAGCATGGAACACAACAGGACTTTCCTGTATAATCTCTTGACATTATCTCATCCATAAATTTTCACTGAACCCAGGCTACTCTCCTAAAATAGGAGCTATGATCTCTGTAGCTTTGTCATTTTCTCTAAGTAAAATGACTTTCTCATTTGTTTTTCTTTGCAGTCTCCTATTCATCTTTTTTAATAAATCAGGTAGCTTGTTTCATCTCTACTGTGAAGCCTTCCTTGCCCACTGTCCCCCATCCAGGTCTACCAGGTTGGTTTAGTTGCTGATTATTTTCTTTTTGCTTGGATACTGCCTCTATTATTATCTTTCTCATATATTTAGCATGTAAAGATAATTATATCTTATATCACATTTATAATAATTATCTTTACATGCTCTTTTCTGCCTCTAAGAGATAGGTGTTTTGAAATATTTCTTTTTGCCTGGAAAGATTTTTTTGTTTGTTTGTTTCTACATTCTCCTGACTGAATAACCCAGCCTACATCAGGCATCATGATTTTATTTTAAGCTCCTCATATAGGAAAGTCTTATTTGGATATGAACCTTCAGACATAATGGCTTTCAGAACTTATCACTCTACTGTGCTGTACAGATCAATTTCCCTGCATCATGACACCATCCATCACTCTAAGCAGTAAAGAAGGATACCTCCAAGAATGTCAGAATGGAATTATGGTAAAATCAACTTGCAGTAATTGACCTAGCCTTGGGTAAAGTATACTACTTTCAAGCAATAATGCGCAAATGGGTGATTGAACAACTTTCTCCAATAAAGAGGTCAGAATCTTGCTACAGAAAAAGACTAACTATTTTGGCAGGTTCAAGTCTGTCACAGAGTCAACATCTATGATGAATAGTGTTTCAATCAAGGGCAAATTTTGAGTAAAACACATGAGATCGAGACTAGATGAATCTGTTAGTTTTCAACATTGAGTTTTCAGAGAAATAAATTGATTGAGCATTATGTTTTTCCCACCAAAATTTGGAATATTCTCTCTCTCTCAGCTTCGGTCTGTCTGTCTCTGACATATATCGGCATCATTGATGAATTTGGGTTCTGTTTTCATAGCTTCTTTTCTCACTAGCCTGAGAAGATAGACTCAATCTTTCCATCTAGATATACAAACTTGCCTTATTTGCTCAAGAATTTTATTAAGTGATTGGGTGAATGTACAATTTTTTAACACAAAAATATAATCAATAGATTGGTTATAAATATGAATTATACAACTTTATTCACTAAAATATAAGATCAATTCAATTTTAGCATTGCAATTTTATAAGACTTATGAGAAAATCTGTTGACAGTGAGCTTGTTGACATTTTCTTTTACAGTTTGCTCCTCTTTCATTTTCATTGCTATTGCTCAGTCCAAAGTAAACCTTAGGTAGAACCTGAGGTTGGAACAATGACATTATCAGTCCTCTATTTCCAAGTTGAAGCACATTGAACCAGTACCCCATATTTCATACACCAAGAAATAAGTCTTCTGGAGCTTTGGGAGCACATTGTTATTCTTACCCCCTTTGTTTTGTTTGTTTTTTGGTGTGTAAAACTCCTTGACATGTTATATTTCATAACATGATGCATCAAACATGTCATGTCCCAGGAGGTCATGATTTAATGGGAAGCAGATAAATAGTCTCAGATAATGAAATGAAAATCAAATCCAGCAGTTGCTAGGGAATTGAAGATGTCCACACAAGTACACATTGTACCAAAAATAAGCAATGTAATACATCTTTCCTACTTTTTTCTCTTCTTTGTGTGGAGGGGAGTTCCATTTTTTCTTTGGAGGTCATCATTTTCACAAGTATATCATGTGTCAAGTGTGAATACATCTAGTAGGTGCAGTAAAAGATGGTGACATTATGAACACATTCCCTGCTCAGCCTTAGAATTCAATCCTATAGCACTATATTCCATTATATTTGCAGTGTTGTAAATAGAGAAGAAATAAAATGGCCAGGATCAAAAATATAAATTGTTGAAACTACTCCCAAGAAAGTAAGTGCTCAAAGACGATAAGGATATTTCCTTTGGGTTTCAGTGATAAGTGTTGGATGGTATTTCTTATAGTTTATTCTAGCAAAAGAATAAAAGAAATACAATACCAATATTCAGTTATTTAAAATTGGAAATTTATAGACCTGTATCATTGTATAAGAATTGTAAACAATACTCTGCAGCTTATGAATCAACACTGAGAAATAGCCATTTCACATCACTAGAGAAGTGTAATTTGAGGAGGACAAAGAAACAGGCCCAATAATAGAGATCATAACTAAAGTCAAAGTAAACAAATAAAATGAAATCTTACACTGCTTCTTTTATTTATCGAAATTCCATTACTTATCTTCAATTTTCCCTGGCCTCCTGTTTTCCCATTCTGTTTATCTTTATTCTTCTTGTATATGTTTCAAGTTCATTATTTTTTTTCTATACAATTTTTATTTCTATTATGAATTGCAAGGGAAAGGATTACTCAATTTATAAAGATATGAAGAGAGAGAGATACTCAGGAAAAGAAGTAAGTTTGTATATCAGGAGATTTTTACTATTACAAAAAAATAAAATGAAAAAAAAAAAAGAAACTTCATTCAATTCTAGATCTCACTCCAGTCATCTTTCTCTTCACATTCATAGTTAGACCTCTTGGGAATCTTGTCTGAAGTTCATGGTTCTGAATCTTAGCTAACACATGCTGTTTAAGTTATTGCAACCTGGCTTCTGCCACCATCAATAAATTTTGTTCTTGTCCAGGGTATCAATGCTAACCTTTTTGTGAAAGGCACATTTTGACACCTTAGTTGTCTTGACTTTTCAGTATTGCTTGTATTCATTAAGACTTCTTTTATTTATTTATTTATTTATTTAGATTTTTAAAAATTCTTATTGGAGTGTAGTTGATTCACAAGCATTGTTTTAGTTTCATTGTTTTAGTTATGTAGTTAAGGAGATAGTGAATAGTGAAAGTCAATCAGTCATATACAACTCTTTGTGACCCCATGGACTATAGCCTGCCAGGCTCCTCTGTCCATGGAATTCTCTAGGCCAGAATACTGAAGTGGGTAGTTATTGCCTTCTCTAGGGGATCTTCCCAAACCAGAGATCAAACTCAGGTCTCCAAACTTGCATGTGGATTCTTTACCATCTGAACCACCAGGGAAACCCATGTATCTACATATATAAACACACATATACATACATATATTCACTATTTTTTGGATTCTGTTCCCATACAGGCTGTTACAGTGTATTGAATTTAACATTCCCTGAGCTATATTGTAGATTCTTACCTTTTTTAATATAGAGTAGTGTCAATAGTATATGTCAATATCTTCTTCTTGAATCGCTTTCTTCCTTTCTCAGTATCCACTTTTGCTTCTTTGGAATCTAACCCTCTGCCCACCCACTGAATCTGTTATTTAATCAGGATTCTCTCCTAGATTTTCTTCCCTTTTTATCTGAACACTTGTAATAAGTGATCTTTATTCTTCAAAATTCTCTTACCAGCTCTCGTGTCAGCATCTCCCAAATATATAACTAGCCCTGCTGCTGCTGCTGCTAAGTTGCTTCAGTCGTGTCCGACTCTGTGCGACCCCATAGACGACAGCCCACCAGGCTCCCGTGCCTGGGATTCTCCAGGCAAGAACACTGGAGTGAGTTGCCATTTCCTTCTCCAATGCATGAAAGTGAAAAGTGAAAGTGAAGTCGCTTAGTCGTGTCTGACTCTTAGTGACCCCATGGACTGCAGCCTACCAGGCTCCTCTGTCCATGGGATTCTCCAGGCAAGAGTACTGGAGTGGGGTGCCATTGCCTTCTCCAATAACCAGCCCGGATAATCTTAATTAGCTCCAAGTCCATATGTCTAGAGGCTTCTGGAGATTTCAAAGCACCATAAAAGTCAACTAAATTCTTTAGGTGAGTGTGCTCAGTGCTTCAATCATGTCCAACTCTTTTCTGACCCCATGGACTGTAGCCTGCCAGCCTCCTCTCTCCATGGGATTCTCCAGGCAAGAATTCTGGAGTGGATTTCCATGCCCTCTTCCAGGGGATCTTCCTGACCGAGGGATCAAACCCTAGTCTCTTAACATCTACCTGCATTGGCAGGTGGGTTTTTTAACACTAGTGCACCTAGGAATCTCTAATTATGGGCTTCCCCGGTGGCTCAGAAACTCTAAATTCTTTTTTATATTTCTTCTAATATACTGATGATTTCTATCTTAGATAAGGTTCCTTGAAAACAAATTGGCATGAAAAGCTGCCTGTAAGAAATGTCAAAGGAAGTATATGGAGAATATCTTCTGTAGAAGAGAAAGGAAATGGGGTTGGCAGAGAGGAGTTGAACTGTAACACAGTTATAGGTTTTAGCCAGTAACACAGTGAACCCTGGCTTAGAATACCCTTCAGGGTTAAGAGCAATTCCTTAGGAAAGCCTCAATTGTGAGCCAGTAGCTGACAACATTCCCAGTAGTTGGATGAATGAAAGCCTTATTTCTGAATGGTTATCTGGGCAGATCAAGAGAAATCTGGGAATTTCTCTGGTGTTCCAGTGGCTACGACTCCATGCACTCAATATAGGGAACTCTGTTTCAATCCCTGGCCAGGGATCTATGTTCCACACACTGCAGCTAAGAGTTCGCATGCCACAGTTACAGATCCCAGTAACTAAAACGTGGCACGGCCAAATAAATAAGTAGATGACATTAAAAACAGAAAAGAGAGAGACTCTTGTTACTGACTGTAAACTTGCAACACATGATTCAACCCAGCTAGGATTAGATTCCCTGAGATTCTAATTGACCATTTTTCTGGAGTAATTTGGAAGAGGAAGGTAAAAGGAAACATTTGCAGCTCCTGCTGGTGCTATAATTTTCAAGGCATCCCTTAGCATTTCTATCTCCTGATGCCCAGTCTAGATTCCCCACACTCTGTTTTAGTATCTCTGTTAGCCTAAGTGGATTATAGAGTGGCGTGATTCAGAAATTCATCCCAGAATTATTTGGCTTGTCTGTCTACAACATATCCTTCTCAGGCCATGGCCACTTCATTTGTCAATTTGCAGTCAAAATTGGACAGAGAAGTAGGAAGCGAGATCCCCGAGTGATTGCCAAGTGAATTTTTCACTGTCCCCACTACATAGTATCAATTTTACCTCCTCTCATGTGAGCGTGATGACACGACTCTCTGTGATAAAGAGATGCCATCTCCAGGTGGCAGTCATAAACTTCACTGGTGCTCTTACTCTTTTTCCTGCTGAAAGCATTCTTCTCAAGCAACCAGGAACTTTATTCCCACAGAGCCTAATGCTGTGAAGACAAGGAGCATGAATTCTCCATTTGGGGAATAATAGTAAATGGAACACTTCCTCTATTTCCATTCCTTTATTCCTGTATCAATATTTTCTACCTACTGGGAACTCAGCAACATAAAATGATAATTGCTTTAGGACGTTTGCTGAATCCTGGACTATGGAAGCATGAAACCCCATCATTTCAGAGAATCATTTTCAAAATGTCATTTCACTTGCAGCTTCAAAACCTGTTTATTTGCTCATCAGGATAGCAGCTTCTAGGTGGTATGGTGTGTGTGCCATGTAATCAGTAGGCCCCATGGTCATGAGCTCCTTGGCTTATTTCCTTGCCTGAAAGTGAGCTCCCTGGGCTCCATAGTCTGAAACAATCTCATATGAGATTACAGGTCTATAAGTCTCTAAAGTATTGGCTGCCTTGTAGGCAAACTCTTAGCTGAAATATGAAATGCACATCACTGTCCTTTCAGGCTGTAAGTAGTATTACACAATACATGTGACAGTAGGTTGTGGGTGTCCAGCACTGATTTACTGGATATTTGCAAATCACACTTGGTGAAAAGGAAACCATGCTGATGGGCCATGCATAACCACGACTTCTGACAGCCTGGCCACTCTGTTATGAATCATTGTGCCAATAACCAATGATAGATGTTTTCTGATGTCAAATAACTATGTTCTTCAGTCTACTAAGTGGGTTAAAATCTCTTACCTAGAGTATTCCTTCCAGTGGCTAACTTATATTTCAAAGATCTCTATACTTTGTGCCCACTGCCATAATTTCATCCACATGCTATTTCTTTAAATTTATGAATCCTTGATCTCCTCCCCCATTCTTTTTGAAAATTTATCTCCAGAGCCCTGAACAGAAAAAGAAAAAGTGTAATTTATTGTCACTGGCGATGTCAAAGAAGTAGAGAATTAAATGTTTCTATCACGTAAATAATAAAAGAGTCATTTCTCAGTATGTACTAATGGTTTTCAAATAATTTCCCTAGCATCTCTTTTGTTCATGTTACAACAATAAAGACATCTATTCATAAATGTTTACAATTTTTTAAAATAAAATTGTATAGATGTTAAAAAATAAAAGATGATTCTGATCCTTATTTCTGTCAGGGATAGAAATTAATATATTGACACAAAATAATGCTAACCTCTAGAAAAATACAACCGGCATGTTAGTGTGTTAGCTGGTCAGTCTTGTCTGACTCTTCACAAGCCCATGTTCTATAGCCCACCAGGCTCCTCTGTCCATAAAATTCTCGAGACAGGAATACTGAAGTGGGTTTCCATTTCCTTCTCCGGGGGATCTTCCTGACCCAGGAATTGAACCCAGATCTTCTGCATTCCAGGCAGATTCTTTACTGTCTGAGCCACAAGGGAAGCCCAGAACTGGCATAGCAGGTGCAACTGAAGCAGCAGCTTCTTGAAATGGGCTTTCCTGGTAGCTCAGATGGTAAAGAATCTGCATGCAATTCAAGAGACCTAGGTTTGATCCCTGGGTGAGGAAGATTCCCTGGAGAAGGGAATGGCAACCCACTCCAGTATTCTTGCCTGTAGAAACCCACGGACAGAGGGTGGGTTTTGCAGAATACAGTCCATGGCTTTGCAAAGAGTCAGACACGAATGAGCATTAAACCCTTTCTTCTTGAAATATTCCTTTCCTAGGACACACCTGCCCTTGTTTAGGTCAGGCTTGTTTAATAGGGAGATATCAGCAACCACGACCTCTGCATATTTCAAGTCTTCAATAATCCCTGATGCTCTCCTACCACCCCAGATGCAATATGGCTTTTGATTTATGTTTTGACTGGTCATGCAGTTTTAGAGGGTTCCACATGACTCTCCCAATGAGATATCTCTTATCTCAAGAAACTACTATGATAGTTCTGCTAATCATCAAGTGTGTGTATTCCATCTGCAAGTTGCTAAAATGAACTCAAGATGAATCAGGTTTGGAAATAGGTTTCATTAAAAAAAAAAGAAAACTATTCAGCCCACTACAATGCTTGGTGACTTATGTATCAACATTAACATCAAGAATTTTTAAATGTCTGAATATTTTAATTCCCTGTGATAATTACCATCAGATTGGTATGGGATACATTTAGGGAAGAATCACTCATTACACCTGCCAAAATGGTACAACATACCTCTCTAAGGGGTGCTAAGTTGCTTCAGTTGTGTCCACCTCTTTGCAACCCCATGAACTGCAGCCCGCCAGGCTCCTCTGTCCATGGGATTCTCCAGGCAAGAATAGTGGGGTGGGTTTCCATGCCCTCCTCCAAGGGGTCTTCCTAACCCCTGGATAAAATCCACATCTCATGCACTGGCAGGCAGGTTCTTTACCACTAGTGGCACCTGGGAAGCCCATTATTTTAGTCAGTGAGTTTCTAGGCTGAGTCCAGAAATTTTTTCAGTTTCAGGTCTGGAAAGTGAACAAATGATCTTAAATTTTATTAGATCCTCTCCCTCAGTCTCCTAATCACCCATCCTTGTTATACAGTTTTTTTTTTTTTTTTTTTTTAATTCTATACATTGAGAAATACTCTCATTGGTTACTCATCTTTTCCCTTAGGAATGATGTGCTACTCACTATTTCTACAGTCCTCAGTGGTTTAGGATTCTGTTAATCTGATGTTGTTTTTCATTGCTTATTTGTACTCTTGCTTTCTACTTGTGTTTAGACATGGCCATCCGACCTCCATTATTCTGAGATTCTAACATCCCTATTGTTCCCTGTTGCCACTAAGGAGATTGATCCTGGATCAGTATCCCATATTTTCACTCAGTTTCTAGAAAAGACAACCACCTTTGAGTTCCTCAAGAAGACTGTTGTTATCTTCACTAATAAAAAAGTACCTTGCAGACTCTCATATAAGGCATAGTCAGCTGCTCATTTTTTTGTCTTAATGTATTATGTTCAGTCTACAGTGGTTCTTTTCTGATAACATATCTCTTCCTAGACATGCCCTTCTCAGCTTCCAATCCCTATATAATCTATTGGCCGCCTTCAGTATATGTTGAATTCATCCCTTTCTTTAACTAGAAGAGACAACACCAATTCTGCTTGGTCTTTGTTATAATCTAGTGGCCAGGATGAGAAGATTGGAAGGATCCTGAGGAAGGGGCGGGCTGCATTATCAAGGAGGAGATTCCTACATAATTCTATAAGCAGGCTAATGGTCAGAGTTATGTGAAAGGATGGGACCAATTCTCCAGGCCTAGGGAGTTCTGGAAGATATAGGTGTCAAGGTTCTCAAACACATTGAGTCAGAGGCCCCTACTCCCACTCTGACAGAGTTCCTTGCTTTTCCAATCTGACCCTAGAAGAGCAGAATTGCCAACCTCCCCTGGAATTACTCTACATTTAAAACTAAGTCCTAGACGTGAATATTAAGCTTCTATCCTTTGACTACAGAAAATAAATGTCTTTTAAAAAGTGCCTGCTGAATTTCAGAGCCACTTAAATTGGTGATTAACAATCTCAGCCTTTCCTTGTTTTTCTTTGACCTATTAGTAGCACTTAGTTATAGCCCATTGATCCCACAGTCCTTGTGATCGTCAATTCCCACTACAGCTTGCAAATTTCTGAGCTGCTGTACTATCAATGCAGTTTGTTTCATCAGTAGTCAAACGGTACCAATGCTGTATCCAGGGGCTGTCACTGTTATTGCACGTATCACTACTATCCTGCCCCTCATTGCCAATTGGGCTTCCCTCGTAGCTCAGCTGGTAAAGAATCCACCTGCAATGCAGGAGACTGGGTTTGATCCCTGGGTGGGGAAGATCCCCTGGAGAGAAGGGAACGGATCCCCATTCCAGTATTCTAGCCTGGAGAATTCCATGGACTGTGCAGTCCATGGGGTCTCAAAGAATCGGACATGACTGAGCGACTTTTACTTTCACTGCCGGTTAGTCATTAAGTGAATTATCCAGGTCCAGCAAGTTTATTTTAAAGCCTGCTTCCTAGGATGACACGTGATTCAACTATATTAAGTCAACTGGAAATACAGAACAGAGGGAAATGGACAGGCAGGAGGTTTATTAAACTGAGTCTAAGGCACAAAACCTGTAAAAAAAACTGAGGGAATTGGCTAATGGGAGAAGTTGAATTTAAGAATGATGTGGTTGGAATATAGCCATAGTGGATGCCCTGGGGTCTCTGAAGCTTCCCTATCAATTAAGCATTTCCTTCTTTGAGGGGAAGTAGCCTGATCTTTTATTACTGCAGTAGCCAGTCATTGGATATGAGTTGCTGCTGCTGCTGCTGCTAAGTCGATTCAGTCGTGTCCGACTCTGTGCGACCCCATAGACGGCAGCCCACCAGGTTCCACTGTCCCTGGGATTCTCCAGGGAAGAACACTGAAGTGGGTTGCCATTTCCTTCTCCTACTCTCTAGATAAAAGGATGCAAGCGAGGAGGGATGCTCCTACAGTGGAAGGCAGTTCCTAGAAGCAACTCAGTTGAGACATCAGCTCTCAGTCCTTCCAGGATCTAAGGAAATAAGTGCCTCCATCCTGAAGGGGAGGTTAGTTGCCCATGCCAGTATCTTATCATCATTCACTCAGTGAATGGCATCTCCATCCCACCAGTGTTCTGCTTCTTAGCAGTGAGAGGCAAACTTGGCTCTTTCCGTAATACTCACATGCAGTCAATGAAATCCTCGCAATTCCACCTTTCAACTAATTCCTTGAGCCGTTCACTTCCTTTGCCATCCTCACTGTATGTATTCTAGTTAAGACAGCCATCATTTCTTACCTGGACACCTGTGCACCATCCTCCCTTGTATTATTCAAAATTCAATCATGCCACATGCCAAGGTTTACAGGTGGGGTGACATTTTCAAATCATTAACTCCACTGATGAAAGTGATGAAAAAGTTTTACAAATACTTCACCACAAAGGCCACCATTTGTAAAATAGCTTTAAAACTTTTTATGGTACGCCTGACATGTTTTTAATTTAATTTTTAATTGTTGCAATATGCTGGAGCTACTGTAAAAAGGGCCACAGACTGAGTGTGTGTTTCATTTCCTTAAACAACAGAAAAAAAATTTTTCACAGTTCTGGAGGCTGGAAATTCAAGATCAAGATTTCGGAGCAGTTGACCTCTTCTAGGGCCTCTCCTATTGGTTTGTAACTGGGCTTCTTCCTCTATAATTTAAAAGTTTGTTTATTTGGTTTTTTTTTTTTTTTCCCCCTCTTGTAGTGTCTATGTCCTGATCTCCTCTTCTTTTAAGGACACTGGCTATGCAAGAATATGACCCACACCAGTGAATTCTTTAAACCTTAATTACTACTGTAAAGATCTGTCTTTGCATTGATCACATCCTGAGTTACTGGGGGATAGGACTTCAGGATACTGATTTGACAGGGGTCCACACTTCTGTTCATAACATGGCACCTTTAAAACCTGGTAAAACATATTATTACTCCAAATGGACCCTACTTATACTTAATTCAAGCTTGTCTTCATATTAATCTATGATTTTAACTCTTTTCTCCTTCTTTCTCTATTCCTTCAGGTTTAGGGTTGAATGTCATTTTCACTTAGGACTATTTCCTTGTATCTAAACCGTTTAATTAGTGGCTTTTCTCTGAATTCCCACTGTACTCTCTTCATTCAGAGCATAACACTTATCAGATGTTATTTTAACTGTGGACTTTCTCATTTATTTCCTCCATTAGACTATAAACCCCAAAAAGAAAGAAATACTGTCTTATTCATTATCATGTCCCCAGGAACTATCACAATGCCTAACATAGATTGTTGTTTTACAATCGCTAAGTCGCATCCAACTTTTTGTGGCCCCATGAACTTTGTGAGCCCAGCACTTCAGGCTCTTCTGTCATCTACCATCTCCCGGAGTTTGTTCAGATTCATATCCTTTCAGTCAGTGATGCCATCTACCTATCTTGTCCTCTGTCGTCCCCTCCTCCTTCTGCCTTCAATCTTTCCCAGCATCGGGGTCTTTTCTAATGAGTCAGCTCCTCGCATCAGGTGGCCAAATTATCGGAGCTTCAGCTTCAGTCCTTCCAATGAATATTCGTGGTTGACTCCTTTAGAATTGACTGGTTTGGTCTTCTTGTTGCCCAAAGGACTCTCAAGAGTCTTCTCCAGCACAATTTGAAAGCTTTAATTCTTTGGTGCTTAGCCTTCTTCATGGTCCAAATCTTACATCCGTATGTGACTGCTGGAAAAACTGTAGCTTTAACTCTGGATCTTTGTCAGCAAAGTGATATCTCTGCTTTTTAATATGTTGTCTAGGATTGTTATGACTCTCCTTCCAAGGAGCAAGTGTCTTTTAATTTCATGACTGCTGTCATTGTCCACGGTGGTTTTGGAGTCCAAGAAAATAATATCTGTCATTGGATTAGAATTGTAATAAATAATTTTGATATTACATCCTTCCTTGCATCATTAGTTACTTAAAGGCTGAGTGTGTCTTATTCAATATTGTTCTACCATGACATCCAGAAAATTAGCTTACCTAATGATAAGTGTATAGTAATTACTGATTTAAATATAGCTAAACATTTAAAAAACACTTTGGCAAATTCTGAAGTGCCTGTAGAAATGTAATTGCTTCAGAAATTGCATTAAGTGTAGACATTAACTTATATTCTTATATACTTATGATTATGGCTAAAATCTCAATAATATTTTTACAGAAGTAAATCCCAAATGGAGGTCAATGAAAATTTGGACTTCATGTAAAGTTTTTTAGTGTCAGTTCTTTAATAACAATTATTTTCTTCAGTCTTTGCAATGACTACCTACAGTGTGGACTAATTTATTTTTTCATTAGATTTCAATAGCATTAAAAGATACATGTAAGGATTTTATGGAAAAAGTCACATAGTGTAACTATAGAATTATTTATAATGAGATAAATTGATGTATCTAGGAAACTTGCAAGAAAGGAAGTAACTAGAAACATGGAAGCAAATATTTTGGGGCATTATTATGAAAAATGAACTGTAGAAAGTAAGAGATTGAAAGGAATTTTGAGGAGCGTTTAAACTAATGTGTTAATTTCAGAGATGAAGATTTGACATAGAAATCCTCAAACTACAGTTGAACAACAGCAGCAAAATAAGACCCTTATCCATTTTATATATCACTGTGTTTTCAAACAAAATAAATGTTGCACTAAATACAGACTTCACATCTACACTTATGAGATGTTACAAATGCATATTACTATTGAAAATATGATTTGTTTACTACTTTGTATTGAATACTTTTCTTTTGGATGTGTGTGGATTCTCTAAAAATAAGATTTAAATGTAAATTCAATAGAGATTTACCAGAAACATATAAATTGCATGGAGAAAGGTTTAGTAAAGAGTTTCCAATACTTATTCCCTCCCAGAAATTATATGTTTATATTTTAAGGCATAGAGTAAAAGTACCTACATAAACAGAGGTAAAAATTCAAACCAAAAAACCTGGCAAATAGTTGAGTTAATTAACAAAGAGAAGGGACATATATAATGTCAGTTATTAATGACAAAAGGCATATTGGTTTACAGTTGTACAATCTTTACCAATTTGGGGCCTTCCAGGTGATTTAGTGGTAAAGAATCTTCCTGCCAATGCAGGAGACGTGGATTTGATTCCTGGGTTGGGAAGATCCCCTGGAGGTGGGAATGGCTACCCACTCCAGTATTCCTGCCTGGACAATTCCACAAACAAGAGGATCCCGATGGGCTATAGTCCATGGGGTTGCAAAAGAGTTAGACACAACTGACCAACTAATACTTTCTTTACCAATTTTAAGACACTTCTGGCATATTTTCTTCTATTTGAGCGATAGGCAAATAAGGTCTGCAGGTCACTTAATTCTACCATTTGTACATCCAGACACACAAGTTCAGAGCTTCTGTGATTTGTCCAAGTTTATCTAAATAGACAAACTCTGGTCAAAATCACCAAGACCTTCACTTTGCTAAAGCCATTGTTCAATTCTCAGTCTTCATTTCACTTGACCCAGCAGGCATACTGATCATACCTCATGCTTTACTCCCATATCTTTGAAACACTGCCTTTATTTGGCTTCCAGAACACCACTTGCTTTTGGCCATTTCTTTCTTCTTTACCTGGCCAAAAACAAATGGTGTCCTGGAAGCCAAATAAAGGCAGTTAGACGTGGTGGAAACTGAATTCCTGGCTCCCTTTCCTCAACCAGCTTTTGTATCCACAGGCTTTCCCCCTGCTGTGTGTGGATAACCCACTTTTCACCAGGGAGCACTACCAGTGAAATGGAAAATGCAATGTGACCGTTGACTGTCACAGTGTGAAGGTCATTGCTAAACTGGACAAGAGGCAGTGTGTTTATGTAAATATGTGTAAATGACAAGACCACTGAGTTTCTGTAAAAGGATATATACAGATATTTTAAAGTGCTGCTAAACTTCACTACCTCTACTCCTCACATCCCAATCAAAGTCACAGTCATCTCATCTGGATTATTGCAATAAACTTTTTTTCTAATTTAATATTATTGCTTCTACTTTATCCCTCCTCCACCCAGAGTACTTGTAACCTTTAGCAGCTCTTGCAATCTTGCATCAGATAACCTTGCTCTTCTTGGAAAAATCCTTCAGGGGTCTGATCTTACTCAGACTAAAGAGATAAATCCTTACTGTGGTCCAGAAGATGCTCCGGGATCCCATGTCAGCTTGTAAATCTGTGTTGTGATCTCCTGCAGATATTCCTTGCTCACTCTCTTGCAGTCATACTGACCTCTTTGCTATCCAAGAAGCACATTAGGATATTTGCACCAACTATTCTCTCTCCAGAAAGTTTTCTCCAGCTAGGATTTCATAATAACTCTCACTCTTGGATTTAGATATTACCATCATCATTGAGCTCTTCTTTGAAATTCTCATCTACACATCCTCTTTGATTTTTATACTTATGCCCATCCTCTAACAAACTGGACAATTTGTTTATCAGGACAATATATCCAGACACTCATGGGGACCTTGGCAGGGGATTTAGCCTGCCTCTATCAAGATCAATAAAGTGGTTTAAAGAAAGCAATATTCCAACTACAATAGTGTGAAGAAGAGGAATTTGGAACTTAGGTGCATGGTTTTCCTCATATCTGGATAATTCATTTATCTCCCCATTTTAAGTCTATAATACAAGAAGTATATGTGTGTGCACAGTTGCCCAGTCATGTCCAACTCTTTTGTGACACCTGGATTGTAGCCCTCAAGGCTTGTCTATTCATGGGATTTCATAGGCAAGAATACTGGAATGGGTTGCCATTCCCTTCTCCAAGGGATCTTCCTCACCCAGGAATCGAATCCTCCTTTCCTGCATATCCTGCATTGGCAGGCAGATTCTTTACCATTGAGCCACGTGGGAAGCCCATGGAAAGTTACGTAATACATTTCAAATTTAAAAATGGACTAGGAAGAAATGAATATCTCTGTTATTTCTCTTTTTCAGAAGCCATCCTAGATAATTTCCCTAACCTTAAAATCAGTGTCCCTAGAGTAGAGGGTTGAATAATGTACCTCAAAAATTCTTGTCTTCCAGAAATCTCAGAATGTGGCATTATTTGGAAATGGAAATATTGCAAGTATAATTTGTAAAGATTAGATTCTGAATTAAAACAGATCCTAAATCCGTTGACTGGTGTCTGTTTAAGAAGAGACTAGAAAACATACACACAGGGAAGAAGGTCATATGAAGGCCGCAGAGATGAAATTATGTGGCTGCAACCAAGGAACAAGGAATAGCAAGAGCCATCGGAAGCTGAAAGAGACAAGAAAGGAGTCTCTCTTAGAGCTTCAGAAGATACATAACTTTGCCAAGGCTTGATTTCAGATATCAGACTCCTACAGTTGTGAGATAATTAATTTCTGTTGTTTAAAGCCAACCAGTTTGTGGGAATGTGTTGTAGCTACCTTAGGAAACTAATATCCACGTTATAAATACAATGAGGATATACAGTAAGTATAATCAACCATCTGTAACAATTATTTCACCAAAGGAATAGTTTGTAAATAGATAGTTGAAGAAATTATGGAAGACCATCCTCTAATTCACAGTCTAGAAGCGTAATGAAATAAATAAGTTCATATCTAAGCAATTATATTATCCTCTATCTGAAGGAAAAATAGTATTTTAAAGGGGAGATATAGAATAGAATTTAACAAGGCAGGGACCAGAGAACAAATTTTTGTCAGGAAATTTTCTGTAGCTTCAGTGATAGAAAATATACTGACTAGCTAATTTGAACATATATTTACCTGTAATTGAGTAACTTGCAGAAACATTATGCCTTACTAGAGAGTTGTATTTTCACTGTAAACCAATTAAAATCTACTTAAACACAAATGCATTGTGCATATGATTATGTAAAATAGTAATAATTTTGGCATACATTTAACAGCTTGAAACTAAAAAGTGAGAGTGGAACAAGGATTGTGGTGACTATGTCATAATGTCTCATTTACTTAGTTTTTCAGGTGTTTAAGTATTTATGAAACAGCTTCTTCACTAGGCAATAACATAATATTTTTAAGAATATTTCTCTGGTTTCCCTAATCACTTTCTCATAAATTATCTCTATTATTATTCTGTCAAATTGCAACAAACACATAATAATTATAATTGCATCCAATTTTCCCTTTCCTCCACCTTTATTTTATTCTGTTGCATCAGTTCATATCCAATCAGGAGATAGAAACTATAATATAATTTGAACAGGAGAAATTTAACACACATAACTGTTAACAATAAGCAAAGACATGATCAACATGGAAATAGAATTTAAGTACGTGAGGAAGAAAGGACAAATTTGAATGAGCTTGTCCCTGTCCCAATGTTAGGGTCTAAGTCTCCTTTGCAGACATTGTCATCCCAGTCCATTCGATGGGGGCAAAGTTTACTGGGCTGCCCCAGCCACAAAGGCTAGAAACACTACATCCACTGTGCAGGTAGGTCAACTCAGGAAAGGTGCACAGAGTTTCTTGGGGGTATCAAGAGCCTAGGATTCTCTGGGAAAGTTTGCATAAAATACCCTTATCCTAGAGGGTGCAGACTGACAGAAGCTAATATTAACTGAAAAAAAAAAATGTGTAACTTAAAAGTTGAGTTGTTGTTCTTAAGTCACTAAGTTGTGTCCAACTATTTGTGACCCAATGAACTGCAGCATGCCAGGCTCCCCTGTCCTTCACTATCTCCTGGAGTTTGCCCAAACTTATGTCCATTGAGTCAGTGATGCAATTCAACCATTTCACCCTCGGTCACCCACTTCTTCTTCTGCCTTCAATCCTTCCTATCATTAGGGTCTTTTTCAGTGAGTTGACTCTTCTCATCAGGTGGCCAAAGTATTAGTGTTTTGTCTTCAGCATCAGTCCTTCCAATGAATATTCAGGGTTGATTTCCTTTAAGATTGACTAGCTTGAACTCCTTGCTGTCCAAGAGACTCTCAAAAGTCTTCTCCAGTGCCACACTTCAAAAGCATCAATTCTATGGCACTTTGTCTTCTTTATGGTCCAAATCTCACATCCATACATGACCACAGAAAACAATAGATTTCACTCTATGAACCTTTGTTAGCAAAGTCAAGTCTCTGCCTTTTGACACACTGCCTAGGTTTGCCATAGCTTTCCTTCCAAGGAGCAAGCATCTTTTAATGTTGTGGCTGCAGTCATCATCTATAGTGATTTTGGAGCTCCCCCCAAAATAAAATGTGCCACTTTTTTCACTTTTTCCCCATCTGTTTGCCACGAGTGATGGGACTGAATGCAATGATGTTAGTTTTTGAATGTTAATTTTTTGTTGTTTTTCAGTTGCTCAGTCATGCCCAACATTTTATGACCCCATAGACTGCAGTATGTCAGACTTCCCTGTACTACTTCATCTCCCAGAACTTGCTCAAAGTCGTGTTCATTGACACAGTGATGCCATGTAACCATCTTGTCCTCTGTTGTTCCCTTCTCCTCCTGCCTTCAATCTTTTGCAGCATCAGGGTCTTTTCTAATGAGTCAGGTCTTCCCATCAGGTGGCCAAAATATCAGAGCTTCAGCTTAAGTATCAATCCTTCCAATGACTTTTCAGGATTGATTTTCTTTAGGATTAACTGGTTTGATCTCTTTGCAGTTCAAAGAACTCAAGAGTGTTCTCCAAGACCATAATTCAAAAGCATCAATTCTTGGGTGCTCAGCCTTTAAGCCAGCTTTTTCACTTTCCTTTTTCACCTTCGTCAAGAGGCTCCTTAATTCCTCTTTGCTTTCTTCCATTAGAGTGGTATCATCTGCTTAACTGAGATTGCAGATATTTCTTTGAGATTGTTGATATTTCTTCCAGAAATCTTGATTCCAGCTTATGATTCATCCAGCCCAGCATTTCACATGGTGTTCTCTGCATAAGTTAAATAAGCATGGTGGCAATATACATCCTAGACATACTACTTTCCCAATTTTGAACAAGTCCATTGTTCCATGTCTGGTTATAACTGTTTCTTCTTGAGCTTAATACAGGTTTTTCAGGAGGCAGGTAAGGTGATCTGGTATTCCCACCTCTAAGAATTTTCTGCAGTTTTTTTTTTGTGATCCACACAGTCAAAGACTTTAGCGTAGTCAATGTAGCAGGTTTTATTTTTTTTAATTTCCTTGCTTTTTCTATGATCCGATGTGAAGTGTTATTTGTTCAGTCTCGTCCAACTCTTTGTGACTCCATGGACTGTAACCTGCCAGTTTCCTCTGTCCAAGGAATTATCCAGGCAAGAATACTGGAGTGGCTTGCCGTTCCCGTCTCCAGGAGATCTTTCAAACGTGGAGATGGAACCCAGGTCTCCTGCATTGCAGGAGGATTCTTTACCATCTGAGTCACAAGGGAAGCCCTGTGATCAATAGATATTGGCCATTTGATCTCTGATTCCTCTGCCTTTTTCAATCCTACTTGAGTTGAGAGTTCTGTTTTATTTGGCAGATGAAAGCCTGGGACACAGCATCTCATATAACATTTGTAAGACTGCTCCAAACAGGTGGCGGCTGCAGGAGCTGCCTCCGAGGTGGGGGATGAGCATTTTGCCTCCTTCATGAGTTCTGTCAGCTCTCACCATAACTTAATGGCTTTGTTGCAACATCCTCTGTTTACTGATAATGGCAGTCAGTATTTTTCATTCACACTAGCAAGCAAGAGTGGAGAGGGACTCAGAGCTTTGGCGACCTGTCCTACCAGGGCAGCTTGAAGTCCTGAGTGTCTGTTTCAGAACCCTAACAGAAACGGGGTCGCCAGACCTGGTTGGAACCTTGCTGGAAAAACTATATACTCTGAAATTAAGCAGAATCCTTATACAGCTGCAGGGGAGCAGAGCGAAGAAAGAAAAAATAGCAACAAAATAGACCTGGAAAGAAGTTCCTTACTACTCCAATGTGTCTCTAGTGTTCTCTACTGATAAAATATACTATTGTGCTTGCTACAAAACTCCTTTATTGCAGAGCAGGTAAAATGCATTAGGAACCAAGAGCAATCCACTGATAACTAGAGCATTCTTCTTTGGTTGTCTAATTCAAATATTTCTAAAATCCCTATCACACATACCCACGGGGCTAAATATTGAGTCTCATTTTCCATTGTCACTGATATTTTGATGTATTCCTTATTCTGCAAACAGAATTGTCTTCGGAGCTACCGTTTTGTGTCACTCTGCTGCTGCTGCTAAGTCACTTCAGTCGTGTCCGACTCTGTGCGACCCCATAGATGACAGCCCACCAGGGTCCTCCGTCCCTGGGATTCTCCAGGCAAGAACACTGGAGTGGGTTGCCATTTCCTTCTCCATTGTGCAACTCTAAGGACTATCATTTATATTGGAACCTACGTGAATGACACACACCATTGGGTTGTGCAATGAACATGCACAGAGATCTTAAATATCCATATGTATTGTATTTTAGGTCACATGATTGAATTCCTTGAGAATAAAGCTTAAACTCCTCAATATCTTAGGTCGTTCCCTCTCTGATCAATATTCCAGTGATATTTCAAGCTTCTGCTTTCACTACCTACTTTATGTGGCGGATATTCTAAATGCAGCTTGTGCTTTTTGGCCTTTGGACTTTAATATATTCTCCCCAATCTCTATCGTGCTCATTATCTTGTGTTTCTTCTTATGGATATTCCTCTATATATCCTCATGATTTGGCTCCAGTGGCATCTCGTTCATTGATCTTCTGAAATAGAAACATTTACTCCTGATGAGAACCACAGTCATGCCAGTTTATAGTACTTTCCTTTTAAGACATTCTTGATTAACTACATGGTATTATCATTAAGACACCTGTGTCCACCTTTATTCTTCAACATCAGTTACTGCGTGCCTCAGTTATTTTGGATAAAGAGGATGTCCATTTATTTTAATAGTAAAGTAATTTCTAATAAACATTAGAAACAAATTTTTTAAAAAATCACAGTTTTTAAAAAAATTTCCCTTTTAATGAAAATTAGAAAATTTATTAAGCATTTAAGCAAAACTCATCTAATTTCAAATAGACATAAAGATCTTATGGGAATATTTATTGACATAATTCATCCATATAATGTTTGGTTGGCAGAATGCCATTTTCCCACCCCACCCCCCCAAAAAGAATAAAACTTCTCAGCCACTTTTACTGTAAATATAACTTCTAAGAAAACATCTCTTTTAAAAATGAGGGTACAGAATCAGCCTATAAGCATTTCAATTCTGACTGTAGATGATCTTTCTACTATGTGGCCTTGAAAAATTAATGTCATACTGGGCTTTCTTTGTTTCCTTTATCCAACAAACATGGATGATAAGATTGTATCCATCTGAATATGTATACAATGCACAGTTACAAATGCACATATGCAAAAATCATTATTCGTTTATCTCTAACCAGAATTCAATTAAATTTCTCATTCCACTGGCTCACAAAGTCTCACTTAAAGTCATGTCCCTTGCTTCATCTCTTGAGGCAACACTTAGATTCTAAATCAGAGTAGTTGGAAAAGTCAGACACTCTCATGGCACCTGTGTGTGTGTTTGTGTGTAGGGGGATGGGGGTACATCACATCAGGTCAAGTTGTCACCCACACACACTGCCAGCTCCTGAGTGAGCTTGTTACATTTCAGGCTGAGCCTCTTACTTTGGGGCCAAGCAGTTCACTGCTATGACATCCTCTTCAGGCTTCCTGTCCCTTGGTCCAAGCTTCCTGTGACTCTCAACACAGGAGAAGATACTGCATACCCCTGAGCTCTCTTTGGCCTCTAGATTGAAGCACCTCAGTTAATTTTGAGACTCTTGAGGCCTGATAGACCAAGGACAACTCTGGGATCTGAACATTTGGGTATCAGGGTTAGATGTTTCTTCAGCTCTCTGGCCCTCATCTCTATCAGGATTCTCTCCCTTGCTGATGGCCACCCCGGTGAGTGTGGGCTGCAGTGGAGGGTACTTTCTCAAACATCCCACCATGTCCAGATTCTTTGTTTTTCTCCCTCTTCATTGTCCCCAAATCAAATGATTAAAGTGTGTGTGTGTGTGCGCACGCACACATGTGTGCATATGTGTGGAGTATGGGGAGGAAATTGTGGGGTGGAGTGATAGAAAAACCTTTCTCTGATAAAGAGCATGTTCAAAAGTTAGTGATTGTACCCTAACTGGTAGGCTTTTAACACAAAAGGTAAGACTGTGAATCTGTTTGCTTAGCCCTTTGCTGAGTCAATGAGTAAAGAAAGCCTAACTTCTCAAAATGAGGGTAAGAGAGGGATAAGAAGAGTTGAAGGATATACAAGTAGAGAGTAATGGTTAATTTATGACATGTTTCCAGCAGAATAAGATAACTGATTATCATTTTCCATTAGTAAAACTTGAAAATAATTTGTTTGCTAATGTCATCTGTTAAACCTCAGTTTTTATTCAATTGATCTATTTAACTGATTAAAGGTAATCCTAACAAGATTTAATTACTTATCCTGCATTTTGTTTGTTAGGACTACCTTTAATCAGTTAAATAGACCAATTGAATAAAAACAGGTTTAATAGATGACATTAACAAACAAATTGCATTCTGCACTTGAAAAAGTACAGAATGTATTTTATAGCTTAATGCAAATAACAGTTAAATAAACCAATTGTATAAAATTTGAGGCTTAATAGATGATATTAGCAAATTATTTTCAAGGTTTTTTTTTCCATTTATTTTTATTAGTTGGAGTCTAATTACTTTAAATATTGTAGTGGGTTTTGTCATACATTGGAAAATAATAGTTGATTAAAATATCCAAATATTCCTGGAAAGATTTTTTTTTTAATTCATAAATTGGCAGGAGATATACTAGCTATTGTTACAGTGTCTCTTTGTCGGCAGTAGAGGCAAGAACATTCACTTCTCTTAGTTTTACAACCTTAGAAAGATGTAATCTGGCATTAACCAGTGAAAGGAGCACTAGAGATGGGAGAATACATTCAGATCTCTTACACAAGCAGTGGATATAAAGTTTTATCTTTGCCCCACCATTTTTTTTTTCTGTTTCCCTCTTTCTTTCTTCTTCTTCTTTTAATAGATTTTATTTTTTAGAGCAATTTTAGGTTCACAGCAATATTGAGTGGGATGTCCAAGGACTTCTCATATGCTTCTAACTCCATATGCCTAGTTTCCAGCCTTATCATCTCCCACCAGTGGTACATTTGTTACAGTTGGTGAACCTGCACTGACACATAAAGATCTAACTTCTGTTTTCCTTTGGTTATATATTTTTCTGTGCA
Source organism: Muntiacus reevesi (assembly GCF_963930625.1). Classification (NCBI taxonomy): domain Eukaryota; kingdom Metazoa; phylum Chordata; class Mammalia; order Artiodactyla; family Cervidae; genus Muntiacus; species Muntiacus reevesi. Next base: position 37,057,001 of record NC_089269.1, read on the forward strand.
GTTTGGACCATGGTGATCATAATATCATGTAGAATTTTAATTTTTTTTTCTTTTTTTTTTTTTGTTTATCAATATAGTGATCATTTTCTCATATCATGGTCTGCTTTGCCAGATAATAGGGTCTCTGTTTTGTCCTCCTGGCCTCTGCATGTATTATTATGTCTGTGTTTTAGGATTTTAAATTTTTCCATATTTAAAGTGAGCCTTAATATATGGTTTGACAGGATCAAATTCTTCATCTTCCTATTAACTTCAGTTCAGATCAGTCACTTAGTCGTGTCCAACTCTTTGCACCCCATGAATCACAGCATGCCAGGCCTCCCTGTCCATCACCAACTCCTGGAGTTTACTCAAACTCATGTCCATCCAGTCAATGATGCCACTCAGCCATCTCATCCTCTGTTGCCCCCTTCTCCTCCTGCCCCCAATCCCTCCCAGCATCAGGGTCTTTTCCAATGAGTCAGCTCTTCACATCAGGTGGCCAAAGTATTGGAGTTTCAGCTTCAACATCAGTCCTTCCAATGAACACCCAGGACTGATCTCCTTTAGGATGGACTGGTTAGATCTCCTTGCAGTCCAAGGGACTCTCAAGAGTCTTCTCCAACACCACAGTTCAAAAGCATCAATTTTTCAGTGCTCAGATTTCTTCACAGTCCAAGTCTCACATCCATACATGACCACTGGAAAAACCATAGCCTTGACCAGATGGACCTATTAACTTAGGTGGTCTTTAAATTACTCAAGTATAAAACTTTATTATATTTTATATTGAGTTCTTGTACATCCTGTTTAGATTTATTTGAAGATATGCTATGTTTTGTTGTTATTATAAATGGCATTCACTATGATTTTTCAGTATTTGTTACAAAGAAAGAATTCAGTTGATTTATGAAAATCCTACTTTATAGCAACATGATTACTCTCATTAATTCTAAAATTTTTCTGTAGTTACTATCTGTACATAGCTATGTGTTTTGCTTAACCCTTTCTAATCTTTATGCAATTTTTTTAAGAATTTACTCTTTTTACCTGTCATTTTTTTGGGAGGAGAGGACCTTACTTTATTTATTTGAATTTATTTATTTTTAATTGAAGGATAATTGCTTTACAATATTGTATTGTTTTTTACCAAGCACCAACATGAGTCAGCCATAATTTACGTGGCTTTTTAGTTGTATTTTGAGTGTTGAAATCATTAATTGAGGGTTTATTTAGTCTATTAATGTTTTTTTGCATTAACATTAATTTTGCTTGATATATATCATCACTTTAATTTTGTTCACCAATTCTTTCTTTCATCTACATCATTCATTTTTTTCTCTTTTGTGTGTGCTTTGTAAATATCATTATATTTTTATCTAATCTGATTACTTATGTATTCTAACAAACATTTAACCCAGTTATAATTATTGTGATCACTAAAACATTTGTACATATGTGGATGTATAAACTCATGTATGCATATGCATATTGTTGTTGCTGTTTTTCAGTTGCTCAGTTACATCATATTCTTTGCGACCCTGTGAACTGCAGCACGCCAGGCTTCTCTATCCTTCACTGTCTTCTGGGGCTTACTCATACTCATGTCCATTGAGTTAGTGATGCCATTCAACCATCTCATCCTCTGTTGTCCCCTTCTCCTACTGCCTTCAATCTTTCCCAGCATCAGGGTCTTTTCTAATGAGTCAGCAATTTGCATCAGGTGAACAATTATTAGAACTTCAGCATCAGTCCTTCCCATGAATATTCAGGATTGATTTCCTTTAGGACTGACTTCCTTTAGGACTGACTGGTTTGATCTCCTTGCAGTCCAAGGAACTCTCAAGAGTCTCCTCCAACACCACTGTTCAAAAACATTAGTTTTTCATTGCTCAGCCTTCTTTATGAGTACTGGAAAAACCATTGCTTTGATTATAGAGACCTTTGTTGGCAAAGTAATGTCTCTACTTTTTAATATGCTGTCTAGGGTTGTCATGGGCTGCTGTCTATGGGGTCGCACAGAGTCGGCCATGACTGAAGTAACTTAGCAGCAGCAGCAGGGTTGTCATAGCTTTTCTCCAAAGGAACAAGTGTCTTTTAATTTCATGGCTGCAGTCACCATCTGCAGTGATTTTGGATCCCAAGAAAGTCACTGTTTCTATTGTTTCCCCATCTATTTGCCATGAAGTGATGGGGCCAGATGCCATGATCTTTGTTTTTTTGAATGTTGAGTTTTAAGCCAGCTTTTTCACTCTCCTCTTACCTTAATCAAGAAGCATAAATTTAATCAATATAATACCTTTTTCATATCTAGATATCTAGAGATATCTCCATTCTCTTATTATGTGTTTTATTTTTCCTGTCTTTTCTTTATCCCTTTTTTATTTATTCATCTTTTCTTTCTGTATTGATGGCATTCATTAATCACGTATTTTCTTTGTACTATTAATACTTAGAAAGATAGACACTGAATTCCAATATTTTAAGTGTAACATCGAAAATTTAGTTTTCATACTTATTAGCAAAGTCATATTTAGTTGCATTTGTCTTTATTTCCTAGTTTAGGCCTGATTCTCATATTTTTGACTGCTCCTTAATTCCCTACTGGCAATGGTCTTAATCTAATGACTTGTGGGATTTGATAGATAGATACACTGTTTTCTGTAGGTTTTTAAGATCTTTGTGATTTCTACCAATAATTCTGTTCATATTTTATATGTTTATAGTATTAGTATTCTGAATTTTGTCATATTCCACATATTCTTCAATTAATGTGTTCCATTGCAACTTTCTCTTGACCAAATTCAGTGTATTTTCAGTCCATTAATAGAAGCCTTAATATTTCCGATATATCAAAATATCATTGCTATTTTATGAGCCCAACCCTGCAGTCTCTTAGAATTTCATATGTTTTTTGCATTCCTTGACCACATTGAATGTTGGAGAGATAGAACTTATACTTCCTATTTACTATATTATGTCTTTTGAGCTCCTCTAGACAATATGTACATGTCTGCTCAGTTGCTCAGTCATGTCTGACTCTTTGTGACCCCTTGGACTGTAAGCCACCAAGCTCCTCTTGTCAATAGAATTCTCCAGGCAAGAATACTGGAGTGAGTTGACTTGCCCTCCTCCAGGGTATTTTCCCAATCCAGGGGTCAAACCCAGGTCTCCTGCATTACAGCTAGGTTCTTTTCCATCTGAACTACCATGAAAACCTCTTAAACAATATGCTTTTTCATATGTTAACTAGGTTGTTCATAGTATTCAACCCAATGGAAACTTCTCTAGCTGTGACTTGTTTGGCAACAATGGACACATTTTCTCATTTCCTAAGCACTTTTTTTCCCTTCCTATGTGTGTTTCCTCCTTTCCTAAGCATGTTTTCCTTTCAGTGCCCATGATATAAAATTTTGATAATTTACTTTCATCTCCTGTAAGATGCTACCATTTCTGAGGGCCACTTTTCATGGGAATCTTGATCCGTTCCCTCCAGCCATTTCTACAGAGTTGGCTGACCAGTGAAATCATGGGATTTCTGTCTTCTGCTGCACTTGGCACACCTGGAGGAACACCATAGCACAAACAGGGGGATATAGGGTCCCAGAAGGAATGCCCAGTCACTAGGTACTGCATTTCAGAATGGATGTGATGTATTTTCCTGTGGGTTAAACTCTGTCCAATAAGAAATAATAGAGAAGAAAGAAATAGGCACACAGTTTCTCTCCTACTTTCCTGAGACTGACAAATCTGGGGTATACGTTCCCCTTGCATCCTGTCCAGAGATGTTCTTCCTGGGGGCCAAGCAGCACCACACTGAAGCTGTATAGTCTATCTGCTACTATAACGGGAGACCCCTCAGCCAAATGTATGCATCAATGCACATTTGTTTGCATCTTTCTTTACCACATTTTGTATTGCTTCTCATCATGATGCCCTAGATCCTCACCTCCTACATTTATCAGCAGCATCTTGACTTGCTTCAGTCTCTGTTTTCTAAAGGATTTAGCATAAGATTCTGTCATTTTTTAGATCATAATATATCAAGTATCTGGTTTCCCTCATAGTTCAGTTGGTAAAGAATCCTCATGCAATGCGGGAGACCTGGGCTCGATGCTTGAGTTGAAAAGATCTCCTGGAGAAGGAAACAGCTACCCACTCCAGTATTCTGGCTAGGAGAATTCCATGAACTGTATAACCCATAGGGTTGTAAAGAGTCAGATACAACTGAGCAACTTTCACTTTCATATCAAATATCTAAATATGGTGTCTGACACATAAAAAACACTGTATTAACTTTTGTTCAGTGACTGTGTTTAGGGGTTAGAGGAGTAGTTTGAAAAGTAAAAAAAAAGAAAGAAAAAAGTATCTGGCATGCCCAGGGAATGTTTCTGTGTGCCAGACCCTGACATGTTAAAGCATCATTTTACTTAATCTTCATAGCATCACTATGGAAGTGATATTTTAATCTCCACTTTACAGATGAAAGTTTGGTAGCTTAGAGAGGTTAACATGACCTATATAAGGTTAAACAACTGATGATTGATAGAGTTGAGAATTGTGCACAAGAAATTTCATGTTCTTCTGCAATTCAGTGCTATTTTAGAGGCTTATCTTTATTCCTTATGACTCTGGGTTGGAAATACATGGCTGAAAATTTTTCATAGGGAGTGACACAAAATACTCCCATGGCTTAAAAAAAGTAATTTCTGCCCCTCTGCTGTTCTATACTAGTTAATGTGATGTATGAAAAGAAAAATCTTTGGAGAAATGGAGATATCGTTTGCCATTTACTTACTGTGTGACCTTGGGCAAGTAGTGGAAACACCCTGGGCTACTGTTTCCTTAAATCTAACAAGAAGAGTGTAAAAACTACCTCAGGAATTGGTTGCCAAAATTTTAATAACTATTATAAATCTTCAATAAATATTTTTACCCTGCTCCTTGATAATGCATTTCTTAGCTCTTCTGAAAAAAGTAAAATACACTTTTTTTTCCCTCAATGTGAAATAGTGTGAGAGCAAGTTAGATGATAAATTAGAGCAGTGCCTGTTTCAGAAGTTGTCTTTGTCAATTTTGGTTTTCTCAGGGTATATGCTTAGGAGTGGGATTACTGGGGTCATATGGTGGTTTTATTCCTAGTTTTTAAAGGAATCTCCGTATCATCTTCCATAGCGGCTGTATCAATTTACATTCCCACCAACAGTGCGAGACTGTTCCATTTTCTCTACACCCTCTCCAGCATTTATCATTTGTAATCCCATTGTTCATTGCAGCACTATTTACAAGAGCTAGAACATGGAAGCAACCTAGATGTCCATCAACAGATGAATGGATAAAAAAGTTGTAGCACATTTATACAATGAAATATTACTCAGCCATAAAAAGGAATGCTTTTGAATCAGTTCTAATGAGGTGGATGAACCTAGGACCTATTATACAGAATAAAGTAAGTCAGAAAGAGAAAGGTAGATATCATATTCTAACATATATATATGGAGTCTAGGAAAATGTTGCTGAAGAATTTACTTATAGGGCAGCATTGGAGAAAAAGACATAGAGACTAGTCTTGTGGACATGGGGAGAGGAGAGGAGAGGGTGAGATGTATGGAAAGAGTAACGTGGAAGCTTACATTACCGTATGTAAAATAGATAGCCAATGGGAATTTGCTGTATGGCTCAGGAAACTCAAACAGGCTCTGTAACAACCAAGAGGGGTGGGATGCAGAGGGAGATGGGAGGGAAGCTCAGAAAGGAAGGGATATACGTATACCTATGGCTGATTCATGTTGAGGTTTGACAGAAAACAACAAAATTCTATAAAGAAATCATCCTTCAATAAAAAATAAAATAAACATTTAAAAAAGCTGTCTTTACATGGCTTTGAGACTCACTGCAAGGTATTTTAGCGCCAAAATATATCTCCCTAGTGAGATTTTAATTATTTAAAATGTCTTTGAGTTCCCTAAGTGAGTGCATTCATTAGACTCAAATTAGGAATTTTCAAAACCACAGTGCTAAGAACTGATGGTTCTAAGTTGAATAATTCAATCTTTTTTTAAAAGTTCAGAGACATGTGCTAACTATAGCTCTTCTATAAAGTGAAGTGTATCAGATCAGATAGAAGTGGGAAGAGCTGTGAGCGCATGACTTGAATTTTAACTGATGAGGGACTTCCCTAGTGGTCCAGTGGGTAAGACTCCCAATGCAGGGGGCATGGGTTCAATCCCTGGTTGGGGAGCATACTGCACAGTACAGCAAAAAGAAAAAAGAGTAAAAGTCTTAAGTGAATCGAACCCTCTCAGGAACAACTTCCTACATTTCTGTACCTTACTTCTTTCTGTCTTTTTGTACTGGCTTAAAATCTGCTGACTATGAAATATACCTGCCACTTGGGGCACAAAATATCTGTTTTACTCCTACAGATCTTCTGTAATTATGTACTATTTCTCCCTTTGGCTGGGCTTATTTTGCTTCTGTTTTTTTTTTTTTTTTTTTTTTTTTTTTTTTTTTTTTGCTTCTGTTTTTAAGGTACTGCTTTGCTCCTTCACTGTTAAGAACTGAGGTCTGTTGTGATGTGTGTATCAAAAATGATTGCAATTTAATTGTGCTTACAAAGTGTGTATCCTTTATATCGTCTATATTTTTGGTCCTCTTATATGTCTTCAAAAATGCATCTGATAAAGATATAATTAAAAGCACAATTTTCTAGTTGCATTATATATACCTACTAAGTTGCTTTAGTAGTGTCTGATCCTTTGTGACCCCTTGGACTGTAGCCTATGAGCCTCCTCTATCCATGGGATTTCCCAGGCAAGCATACTGGGTGGGTTGCCATTTCCCACTCTAGGGGATCTACCTGACCCAATGATGGATTTTGTGTCTCTTATGTCTCCTGCATGAGCAGGAGTGTTCTTCAGCTCAGTTCAGTTCAGTCGCTCAGTCATGTCCTACTCTTTGTGACCCCATGGACTACAGCACACCAAGCTTCCCTGTCCATCACCAACACCTGGGGCTTGGTAAAATTCATGTCCATCAAGTCAGTGATGCCATCCAACCATTTCATCCTCTGTCATACCCTTCTCCTTCTGTCTTCAATCTTTCCCAGCATCAGGGTCTTTTCCAAGGAGTCAATTCTTCGCATCATGTGGCCAAAGTATTGCAGTTTCAGTTTCATCATCAGTCCTTCCAAAGAGTATTCAGTACTGATTACCTTTAGGATTGACTGGTTGGATCTCCTTGCAGTCGATGGGACTCTCAAGAGTTTTCTCTAACACCACAGTTCAAAAGCAGCAGTTCTTTGGAACTCAACTTTCTTTATAGTCCAACTCTCACATCCATACATGATTACTGGAAACACCATAGCTTTGACTACATGGACCTTTGTTGACAAAGTAATGTCTCTGCTTTTTAGTATGCTGTCTAGGCTGGTCATAGCTTTTATAGCAAGGAGCAAGAGTCTTTTAATTTCATGACTGCAGTCACCATCTGCAGTGATTTTTGAGCCCCCCAAAATAAAGTCTCCCACTGTTTCCATTGTTTCCCCATCTATTTGCCAAGAACTGATGGGACTGGATGCCATGATCTTAGTTTTCTGAATTTTGAGTTTTCAGCCAGTTTTTCACTCTATTTTTTGACTTTCATCAAGAGGGTCTTTAGTTCTTCTTCACTTTCTGCCTTAAGGGTGGTGTCATCTGCATATCTGAGGTTATTAATATATCTCCCAGTAATCTCGGTTCCATCTTATGCTTCATCCAGCCTGGCATTTTGCATGATGTATTATGCATATAAGTTAAATAAGCAGAGTAACAATATACAGCCTTGATGTTCTCCTTTCCCAATTTGGAACCAGTCTGTTGTTTCATGTCCAGTTCTAACTATTGCTTCTTGACCTGCACACAGATTTCTCAAGAGGCATGTCAGGTGGTCTGGTATTCCCATCTCTTTAAGAATTATCCATAGTTTGTAATGATTCACACAAAGGCTTTGGCATAGTCAATAACACAGATGTAGATGTTTCTCTGGAACTCTCTTGCTTTTCCAATGATCTAATGGATGTTGGAAGTTTGATCTCTTGTTCCTCCGCCTTTTCTAAATCCAGCTGGAACATCTGGAAGTTCATGGTTCATGTACTGTTGAAGCCTGGCTTGGAGAACTTTGAGCATTACTTTGCTAGCATGTGAAATAGGTGCAACTGTGCAGTAGTTTGAACATTCTTTGGCATTGTCTTTCTTGGGGTTGGAATGAAAACTGACCATTTTCAGTCACGTGGCCACTGCTGAGTTTTCCAAATTTGCTGGTTGTTGAGTGCAGCACTTTCAAAGCATCATCTTTTTGGATTTGGACTAACTCAACTGGAATTCCATCACTTCTACTAGCTTTGTTCATAGTGATGCTTCCTAAGTCCCACTTGACTTCACATTTCAGGATGACTGGCTCTAGGTGAGTGATCACACCATCGTGATTATCTGGGTCTTGAAGATCTTTTTTGTAGAGTTCATCTGTGTATTCTTCCCACCTCTTCTTAATATCTTCTGCTTCTCTTACCATTTCTGTTCTTTACTGAGCCCAATCATTGCATGAAATATTCCCTTCGTATCTCTAATTTTCTTGAAGAGACCACTACTCTTTCTATTCTATTCTCCTCTATGTCTTTGCACTGATGACGGAAGCAAACTTTCTTATCTCTCCTATCTATTGTTTGGAACTTTGCATTCAAATGGGTATATATTTGCTTTTCTCCCTTACCTCTCCCTTCTCTTCTTTTCTCAGCTATTTCTAAGAACTCCTCAGACAACCATTTTGCCTGTTTGCATTTCTTTTTCTTGAGGATAATCTTGAACACTGCCTCCTGGTCAATATCGTGCACCTCCATCCATAGTTCTTCAGGCATTCTGTGTATAAGATCGAATCCCTTGAATCTATTTGTTACTTCCACTGTATAAACATAAGGTATTTGATTTAGGTCATGCCTGCATGGTCTAGTAGTTTTCCCTACTTTCTTCAATTTAAGTCAAAATTTTGCAATAAGGAGTTCATGATCTGAGCCACTGTCAGCGCCCAGTCTTGTTTTTGCTGTCTGTATAGAGCTTTTCCATCGTTGACTACAAAGAATATCTTCAATCTGATTTCAGCATTGACCATCTGCTGATGTCCATGTATATAGTCTTCTCTTGTGTTGTTGGAAGTGGGTGTTTGCTATGCCCACTGCATTCTCTTGGCAAAATGCTGTTCGCCTTTGACCTGTTTCATTTTGTACTCCAAGGCCAATTTGCCTGTTACTTCAGGTATCTCTTGACTTCCTACTTTTGCATTCCAGTCCCCTATAATGAAAAGGACATCTTTTGTGGGTGTTGGGTCTAGAAGGTCTTGTAGGTCTTCATAGAACCGTTCATCTTCAGCTTCTTCAGAATTACTTGTCAGGGCATATACTTGGATTACTGTGATATTGAATGGTTTGCCTTCAAAATAAACAGAAATCATTCTGTCTTTTTTAAGATTGCATCCAAGTATTGTACTCTGGATTCCTTTGTTGGGTGTGAGGGCCAGTCTATTTCTTCTAAGGGAGTCCTGCCCACAGTACTAGATATAATGGTAATCTGAGTTAAATTCACCCATTCCAGTCCATTTTAGTTCACTGATGCCTAAAATGTCAGTGTTCACTCTTGTCATCTCCTATTTGACCACTTCCAATTTATCCTGATTCATGTACCTAACATTCAAGATTCCTATGCAATATTGCTGTTTACAGCATTGGACTTTACTTCCATCACCAGTCACATCCATGACTGGGTGGTGTTGTTGCTTTGGCTCTGCTTCTTCATTCTTTCTGTAGTTATTTCCTCACTGATCTCCAGTAGCATATTTTGCACCTACCGAGGAGACACTGGTTCAATTCCTGGGTCAGGAAGATCCCCTGCAGAAGGGACAGGCTGCCCACTCCTGTATTCTTGGGCTTCCCTGGTAGCTCACATGGTAAATAATCCACCTGCAATATATGGGACCTGGCTTTGATCCCTGGGTTGGGAAGGTCCCCTGGAGAAGGGAACAGCTACCCACTTCAGTATTCTTCCCTGAAGAATTCCATGTACAGAGGAGCCTGGCAGGCTATAGTACATAGAGTCTCAAAGAGTTGGACGTGACCGAGTGGCTTTCACTTTCACAAGCAGCTCTCTGCTATACCAGTTGGATGTTCTCCTATAATTCAGTTTAGTTCTAACACTAACTGGAGTTAGCACAGACTGAAAAGTTTAAGAGTTAGCCCCACAGAACTGGCCCCACACCTCAGAAGCCATTTGCAAGTCTAGGCTGTCATCTTTAAGTTCCCATGCATCACCTGCTTGGGTTCAATACTTTTCAAGTTCAGTTCACACTCAGGGAAACATCTAACTTATGCTTATTACTTTATTATATAATGAAATGTATGATAAAAGATATAAACAACTGGCCAGATGAAGAGATAAACAAGGCATACTGTGAAAGGGTCTCAAGCTGACCTCATGGAGTTAGGGTCTCTGACCTTCCTGGAAACCCCTTGAGAGTCTCTTGGACTGCAAGGAGTTCAAAACCATCAACCCTAAAGGAAATCAGTCCTGAATATTCATTGGGAGAACTGATGCTGAAGCTGGAACTCCAATACTTTGGCCACCTGGTGCAAAGAACTGACTCATTTGAAAAGGCCATGATGCAGGGAAAGATTGAAGGCAGGAGAAGAAGGGGATGACAGAGGATGAGATGACTGAATGGCATCACCAACTTGATGGACATGAGTTTGAGCAAGCTCCAGGAGTTGGTGATGGACAGGGAAGCCTGGCATGCTACTACCCATGGGGTCGCAAAGAGTCAAACATGATTGAGCAACTGAACTAAGCCCTCCTGGAATGTGGATGTGCATCAACCCACATGCTCTCTGAGCCCTAAACCTTTGGGATTTTTATGAAATATTCATCATGTAGGCAATCATTAGCTCCATTTCTGTCCTTTTTCCTCTTCCCATAGAGTGAGAGGATGGGGCTGAAAGTTCCAAGCTTCCAATCATGGCTTGGTTTTTCTACTAACATCCCAACATCAAGGAACCCACCAAGAGTCTCCTCATTGGAACAAAAGACACTGTTATTACCCAGGATATTCCAAGGAATTTAGGACTTCAGTCTTAGGAACCAGGATCAATGACCAGCTACCAGAAAAAAGATGCAGATAGAAAGCTACAATGATTTTAGGAGCTCTGTGCTGGGAAACAGGAACAGATAAATATATAATTTCTGTTATTTCTCACATCAATTTAAAATATTTTCCCATTAACTCATACAAACTCAAGTATCCAATCACATACATTTACTATATTCCAGATTCTGTTCATAGCACTGGAGATACAACAGTCAATTAACCAGTCAAAAATATTTGTTTTGAAGGAAATTGCATTCTAGTGAGAGAAGGCAGGTTATAAAATATGTAGTAGGTAAAATGGCAGCTTGGTCTAGGAGCAAAAATATAGCCAGAAAAGGTCAATAGGGAGTTATCGGTTTGGGGAGATATAATTTTAAATGGGATGATCAAGGAAGGCTTCATAAAATCCATATTGTTTTCTCTCCACACAATTCACCATAGTGCTTAATTTTTAAAATACATTTTCTCTAGCTATTGCTTGAGTTAGCTTTAAACAAAGTTTGTCGTTCTGGCAGACATATGTTTTTGAAAGTTATCCATAAGCAGATGACTTGGAAATGTAATCCTCTTTCAAGGGAGGTGGGAAAGTTGGTGATTTTTATTTTTAATTAATAAAACTTATTTCTTAGAGTACATTTAGGTTTATCAAAATATTAGACACACATATAAAATATGTGTTCCCAAGTACTGCCCAAATACTGTCTCCTTCCCTGTCTTCAGTTTCCCTGTTGTTAACATCTTTCATTCTTGAGGTTTATTTGTTATAATTGATGAACCAATGCTGATATATTATTAACTAATCCCATGGTTTACGTTAGGGTTCACTTTTTCTGCTTCTATGCATAATGTCATGTGTCCACCATCGTAAAGTCACATAGACTAGACTCACTGCCCTAATAATTACCTGTGAGGCACCTATTTGTCAGTTCCCCCTTATGCCCAATCCCTGGCAACTGCTGATCATTTCACTTTCCCTATAGTTGGGTCTTTTCCAAATGTCAAATAGTTAGAATCAAACAGTTTTTCAGGCATTTTTGTTTCACTTAGTAGTGTGCATTTGCAATTTCCTTCTTGTCTTTTTAAGGGCTTCCTCAGTGACTCAGTGATAAATAATTCACCTGCAATGCAGGAAAGGCAGGTTTGATCCCTAGGTCAAGAAGATACCCTGGAGGAGGGCACGGCAACCCACTCCAGTACTCTTGCCTGGAGAATCCCATAGACAGAGGAGCCTGGTGGGCTATGGTCCATGGAGTTCCAAAGAGTTGGACAGGACTGAGGCGACTTAGCAAAAATACTCATGTCTTTCTGTTGTTGGAGAGCTCACTTTGTTTTATCACTGAATAATAGTCTATTGCATGGATGCAAGTTTATTTATCTATTCTCCTAATGGAAAACATCTAATTTTAGGCAATTATGAAAAAAACTGATTGCATATTTTTGTGTGGACTTTAATTTTCAACCCATTGGAACAAATACCTAGGAGTGGATTATACACAAAAACTATATTTTGTTTTATAAGAAACTATCTTCCAAAGAGACTGTATCATTTTATATTCCTCTCAGCAAAGAATGTGAATTGTTGTTGGTCAGCATCCTCACTGGAATTTGTTATTGTCATTGTGTTTGAAATTAGAAATACTAGACTGATAAGTGAGTTTAACATCTTGTTTTAATTTTCAATTCCCTAATGGCATTTTATACAATGTTGAAATCATTTCTTATGCTTGTTTGCCAGTGATTTACCTTCCCTGGCTAAGTGTTTGCTCAGATTGTTGCCCAATTTTCAATTAGGTTGTTTGTTTTCTTACTATAGGGTCTTAGAAGTTGAACAAAAAAAAATGTATTTTGTGTATAAATCCTTTATCTTACTTAAGTTTTTCAAATAGTGTCCCCACCTGTATCTTCTCTTTTAATTCTCTTAAATTTTGTATGGAGCAGAAATGTTTCATTTTGATGAAGACTTACATGGAAGTCCCTTGGACTGCAAGGAGACCCAAACAGTCCATCCTAAAGGAGATCAGTCCTGGGCGTTCACTGGAAGGACTGATGCTGAAGCTGAAACTCCAGTACTTTGGCCACCTCATGTGAAGAGTTGACTCATTGGAAAAGACCCTGATGCTGGGAGGGATTGGGGGCAGGAGGAGAAGGGGATGACAGAGGATGAGATGGCTGGATGGCATCACCGACTGGATGGACGTGAGTTTGAGTAAACTCCGGGAGTTGGTGATGGACAGGGAGGCCTGGCATGCTGCGATTCTTGGGCTGCAAAGAGTCAGACACGACTGAGCGACTGAACTGAACTGAACTGAACATTAGTTAATTTTCTCATGGGTCATTTTTTTTGTCTTTTGGTGTTTTATCTACAAGCTAATTGCTAAATTCAAGGTCACCTAGATTTCCTCCTATGTTATCTTCTAGAAGTTTTATAATTTTATGCATCAGTGTCCTTTGCTCCCTTGTCAATGATCATTTAATTGTATTTGTGTGGGTCTGTTTCTGGGCTCTCTATTCGTTTTTATTGATTTGTTTTACTTCTTTTTCACTAATATTACATTGCCTAACTGGTTGCTTTCTAATGAAAGTTGACATTGGGTCATGTCGATTATCCTTCAGCTCTATTTTGAATGTCACTTTGACTATTCTGAAAATTTTTCTCCTTTAGAAACTTTAGAATCATTTTGTTCATATCACAGAGTAACTTGTTGGACTTTAGTTTGGAATTATTTTGAATTTGTAGATAAAATTGAAAAAAAAATCTAATATGTTAACAGTATCAATTCTTCCTACCCATGAACAATGAATAGGTTTCCATTTATTTAGATATTGCTTGATTTCTTTCACAGTTTTATATTTTTTCTCATATACATCTCACACATATTTTGTTATATTTATACCTAGATATCTTACAAATTTTTCAAGCTAATATGAAGAGCATTGTGTTTTTAACTTCAAGTTCTAATTGTCTATGGCTTAAAGCAATTGATTTTTTAATATTACCCTCATATTCTGCATTCTTGCTGTATTCACTCATTAGTTCTAGGAGTTTTTTGATTCTTTGTATTTTTTACATTTTGACTCATGTCACTTTTCAATGCAGATATATTTATTTCTTCCTTTAAACCCACATGACTTTTCAGTTCCATTTCATCCCTATTTCATTAACTAGAAGTTCCAGTATGATCGTTGAATAGGATTGATGGGAAGGAATATCTTTGCCTGTTCCTGGTATTAGCAGGAAGCTTCTAATTTCTCATCACTAAATATGATGTTGGCTGTAGGATTTTTTTGCAGACGTTCTTTATTATGTTGAGGAAGCTTCTCTCTGTTTTTAGTTTTATAACAGATTTTATCCCATATGAGAGATTAATTGTGTCAAATGCTCTTTCTGCATCTGTCTTTGTGATCATACAATTTTTCCTTAGCCTATTGATATCGTAGATTATATTAATTGATGCTTGAATGTAGACTCAATCATGCATTCTTGAAAAAATTTCAAGTTGGTCAATAGTTTAATACATATTTTGCTCTGGTTTGTCAATATTTTGTTCAGAAGTTTTCAGTCATATTCAACAGAGGTATTGGTTGGTATTTTCTTTTCTTGTAATATCTGTGTCCATTTTGGTATTTGTGTATCACTGGCCTTATAAAATGAGTTTAGGAAGTGTTCATGCTGCTTCTGTTTTCTCAAAGAGATTACAAAAATTGAAATGACTTGTTCTTCAGATGCTTGATAGAATTCACTAGAGAAGCCATCTGGGCCTATTACTTTCTATTTTTGAGTTATTTCATGTGTGTGTGTGTGTATGTGTGTATATGTGTGTTTATGATTAATTGCTTCTCCTTATTTAACTATTTTAGTAGGTTGTGGCTTTCAAGATATTGGCTCATTTCATCTGAATTATCAAATTTGTGGGCATAGAATTATGATACTTCTTTATTTTCCTTATAAGATCCAGAGAATGATAATTAATGCATTCTTTCATTTCTTTTTTAATTTTTTTTGCAGTACAGTTTATTTACAACATTGTGTTAGTTTCAGGTGTACAATAGAGTGAATTAATTATACACATATCCACTCTTTTTTAGATTATTTTCCATATAGGATATTACAATGTATTGAATAGAGTTACCTGTGCTATACAACCTACATCATCTCTTATAGTTATTCATATATTTTTGCATTTTATCAGTTAGGCTGTCTAGGAGTTTATCAACTTTTTCAATCTTTTCAAAATACCAATCTTTGGTTTCTTTAACTTTCGTTAACTTCTTTAACTTTCTCTATTGTCTCCCTTTTGTAGTTTCTTTGACAATTGCTCTGATTTTTATTATTTCTTTTCTCCTGCTTACTTTGGATTTAATTTTTTCTAATTTCTTAAGTTGAATCCTGAGGTTATTTATTTTAACCTTTCTTCTTCTCTAATACATGTTTTCTATATTACTGTTTTCTTCTAATCACTGCTTTTTCTGCATCCCATTAATATTTGTAGCTTACATCTTTATTTCCATTTAGTTCAAAATAGTGTTAAATATCTCTTGAGATTTTTTAATTTTTTAAATTAATTATATAATTTATTTTACTTTACAACATTGTATTGGTTTTGCCATAGATTTCTTCTTTGATACACCTCCCATTTAGAAGTATATTGCTTAATCTCCAAATAACTGGGGATTTTTCAGCTATCTTTCTGTCATTGATTCCAAGTTTGACTCCATAGTGGTCTGAAAACATACTTTGTATGATGCCTATTCTTTTAAATTTGTTTAGGTGAATTTTATGGCTCAAATGTGACCTATCTCCATGAGTTTTCCAATGTAAGTGTACTTATTTTTGAACACTATGAAGCATGTAGAGTTTCTAAGAACATCTTAGAATCCATCATTGTAAGTGGCAGAGCACTGAGTTACTATTAGTGCCATTAAACACTGTTGAATTCAGCTAATGGTTTTGTTTCCGCTGATGGGTGGGACTGTGTTCCCTTCCTGTAGTTTGGTTTGAGGCAGCCCAGTCCTAGAATCTGCAGTCTCTATGGTAGGCTATAGACTCTATGGTAGGGGTAATGGCAATCTCTTTCAAGAGGACTTATGTTTTTGAACTGTGGTGCTAGAAGATTCTTGAGAGTTCTTTGAACAGAAAGGAGGTCAAACCAGTCAATCCTAAAGGAAATTAACCCTGAATACTCATTGGGAGGACTGATGCTGAAGTTGAAGCTCCAATACTTTGGCCACCAGATGCAAAGAGCCACTTCATTGGAAAAGACTGATTGCTGGGAAAGATTGAGTGCAGGAGAAGAAGCAGGTGACAGAGGGTAAGATGGTTGGATGGCACCATTGACTGAATGGACGTGAGTCTGAGCAAACTCCGGGAGATAGTGAGGAGCAGGTAAGATGGTGTGCTGCAGTTCATGGGGTCCCAGAGTGAGACACACGAGTGACTGAATAGCAACAACAGTGGATTTGGTAACCTCATGAATTATTCTAAATGAAATTATTAACATAGTATATAGAGAAATACGGGGCTCCACTTGTAGCTCAGTTGGTAAAGAATCTGCCTGCAACAGAGTGGACACGGGTTGGATTCCTGGGTCAGGAAGATTCCTTGGAGAAAGAAATGGCAACCCACTCCAGTATTCTTCCCTGGAGAATCCATGGGCAGAGGAGTCTGGTAGGTTCCCAGTCCACAGGGTCGGAGCAGCAGGACACAACTAGGAGACTAACCATCACCACAGAGAAATAACTTACTGTATTCATGAGTTTATTGTGGCTACTCACTCTAGCTAAGACTTATGTATAGTAGTTAAGAACAAGGTCCACAACACCACAGGAAATTGAAATGCTACAAAAGAACACACTTCAAATTTATCTTTTTTATCCTGATAACTAGAGTACATTTGTATGAAAAGTCATTGTTTCCGGGCTGCTCATAACTTTCATTCCTTGGTACTTTAGGCTGACAGTTCATCTTTCAGCAGTTCCAGAAACAAAAGCCTTTAGGCATTTGGAAGTTGCACACCGAGACATCTATGAGTTACAAATAGGACGAGGGTAGCATCTGTCATCTGCCACAGGTGTGAATCATCAACATGGTTGTTTGTGATAAAGGGAAACAACTAACCAAACTCTAGTTACCTAACATACCAAATAGGAATTGGAATGATGAGATGGTTTACAATGAGGTTGTGATTACTATATATATATATTTTTTCACTAAAGTTTATGCAGACATCCCCATAGTCTACATTCTCATGCACTTTCTTTCATAATGTTCATTTTCTTTCAGGTTCTATGACTTTACATTTTCTTCTATATATTCCCTTTTGCACTTCAAATTCTTTTTTAGCAATGTTGATTTAATATTGGAAAATTAAAACAAGAAAGAATGGAAAGTCCTTCAAAAAATATATAAATTTACTTCTCACATTTAGTTTTAATTAAGTTTATTACATCTAATTTTTGAGTTATACTTCATAGTTATATTTTTCAGAATGAAAAAGGAAAACTAATAAATGTTTTAATTTTTTATGATTATATTCTAAAAGGCTTCACAATAAAGGTATATATTTGCAAAAGACATTAAAATTCTCTTAAAATTATATTGACAAAATTTTAATTATTTAAATATTTGGAGACAATATTGCATATGGTGTCTAAATAGAAATATTTGGTAAAACATGAGTTAAATATGTTATCTGATAAGAAAAATATTTTCAATTGCTGCTTAAATAATGAAAAATATTATAATTATTTCCCCTTGTCTTCACTACTTTAAAAACTTGATTATTCTATAGGTGAATATTACCATGAAATATTAAACATGACTATTTTTATTTCAGAGTTTGCATCTCATGCTTTTAAACAATGATATTTATGACTTTAGATGAATTATTAATAGTTATATAGAATTATTTAGTTCGAGAATGGAAAATTTTAGTTAGCAAGTATCAAGCAATTGATAGAAAAATCCTTTAAATGTATTATATACTTTTATCAGATATAGTTTAAGCTTTTGCAATATTTTCACACAATAAAAGTATATATCTTTAACCTTTTATTTATCAATTAAAAATCAGCATTAGAAATACTTTGAAATAAGCTGTTTTGCTGATTCAATTCCTTTTGATTGCAAATTCTTGGAAATTACATTGAGACATTGCATTAAAATATGTATTATGTATATATTTTCTCCACTGTTAAAATGAACTTTAGTCAATTAGATTTTTTTTTTTTTTTTTCCGCTAAATAATAAAACATTCTTTATCATTACAATGTTATTTCTAAAAGCTCTTCAACGTCTTAGGCCAAGCATTTTTATGAAGGTTGGCTTTTAAGTTAAGTCAGTGTTTTTTTATTAACTATAACTTTTCAATTACCAGCACAGTCTGGGCACACAGTTTTATGAAAATCAGTTTACTTTGATCTTTCATGTGGCTTCTAGTGCCCAATTTGATCCATATGTACCTTGGGTCATAAACATTCTTATTAAAATACAGGCAGCTAGAGGATTCACAAAAAGTACTGTAGAAAGTAGGAAACCAGTTCTTAGATAAGAAAGTTTCCTCAATTTAAATATGCTACACATTTGTAATAAGAAGTCTGTTTCTGTGAATCACTGTGAAAAATCAGCTATAAAAATTTTCCTTTTTGCTTTTAAGACATGTTTACATAAAGCATTCTTTCAGTGGGTAAAAAAAAGAATATCCTTTTATCTTTATTGATATACTCCCCAAACATCATAAAATAAAAAAAAATAAATAAATAAAGTTAAGACTTTTAATCAAACTGTAAAATGAAAAATGCTTTAATAAAGCAAAGTGAATTATTATTTACCAATGAATTCTGTCAGGTAAATTCATCAACCTCTCCACCCACATTTGACAGAAAAACTGCCTTTTAAAACCTGACAAAACTATTTTGAATGCTCTGACAGCATTTGGGTTAATTCAACAAAGAAAGATTAAATAATGTATTACCAGAGCTCCTATTGAGGATGATTATTATTTTCATTAAAAAAAGGAAAGTAACAAAAGAAGTGAAAGCTTTCTTTTTCTATTACATTCCTATAGAAAAATAAAAGTTTATTTCAGCTGGTGATTTTGCTCATAAATATATGTATGCAGTAGTGTCCACAACTATGAAAAAATGCAATGCAGGACTTCCTAGTGATATTTTAGAGCAAATATCCGAAAACTCCTCCTTTTCCCAAATAGATAGTTTCACCATCAATCTATAATTGAAAATAATAAAAAATGAATTTTTTTAAATCAATTTCTTTTCTCAGAACAGGAGACTAGTGACTAGTGTTTCTTGTTTCTTCCCCTAGCAAAACTAGACAGGACGTTGATAATCTAAAATATTGTCCTTCAATATATAGTAGTCTCATTGCTATTCCTGCAAGACAGTTACTCTTCCCTAAATTTCAATATAATTAAAGAGCATTTAGACTGTTATTATTTCTCAGGCATTGTAACATTAAGTCCAACCTGTACACTGTTTCAAGTTGTGCACAGCACAAAGACACCCTTTGAATGGAAGGTAGGAGCTGAAATTTACTTTGTGGTCTTCACCAAATTAAGAGAATAAAATGGGTATATAGTCACACAGAAGATAAATATTTTTAAATTTACATGTTTCCATATGAGCCAGTCATATCCCTTTTCAATATCATGTATGTTTTTAAAGCTGAAGATGCAAGTCATATTAAAATATATTTTTATACTTTATGTTGAAATTTAAGGAATAGTATTAATTGAAATGTGTGTATGTTCATTTTGAATTTTGATCATAAGTTTCAGTTTCCAGTGCTTACATTCAGCTGATATTATACCAGCTTTAAAAGTTTGAAATACTCTGTATGCTTTGGGAAAGAAACACTACCCTGGACTTCCAAACTATCTTCCCTACTGATCTGGGCACCCAGGCCTCCCTCTAAGATATCATGGACTTTGTAAATAATCTGAACACTAAAAGGTTAATTTATGACTCCCTCCATGGGGAGTCTGGAGGATCCTACTCTAGAGCTATTCTGATTATGTTATTCTAAATGACATCCTGATTAAGAGATTGAAAAAAATACAGAGAAACACTGATCAATCAATAAACATTTTTAGAAATTCCCTTGCCTTCATTTATGGTACATCATCCATACCAACATTCTGCTTTGATCACATTCAGTTTTCTCCTGCCTCATTGTCTAAATTCTAATTTTTCCTTCTTCTTAGAATTAAACCAGCCTTCTCCTATTCATCATCCAACTCTGTCCAAATGCTAACTTTCTGTAAGAAAGACTTTTTGGATGTTTGATTTGAATTCTGCCAAGTTTTAAATCTCATTCTTTCTCTTTCCTCTTTTGCTCCACATCTGGACAAGCTGATAAGAAAGTCCAAGAAAGATCTTTGACAACTATAGGAGTTTCAGGTGACCACAAGCCTGGTTCTGTGCTCTGGAACTTGGAACTCTTGTCATGGTCCCACTCATTACACCAAGCAAGAATCCTTTCCTGGCTTTCACAAACCTTTTTTCTTTTTTTTTAATCAATTTTAGGAGGGTTGCTCTGCTCTCAGGGAGTCTCACTATGTAGTTAGAAAATATTTCATACCCTTTTGTTGTGTGTGGCTTCATCAGTCTTGACATCTGAAACCAACATTTGAATAGGAGTCCCAAGAGTGGATACAGTGCCTCTCCTTTTTCTAGTCTTAGCCAAAACACCTTCTCTTCTGAGAAGTATTTTGTGAACAACCTATGGAATATCTCCTACTCTCAATCTGCACAGTTCTAAAACTTATTCTCCATGGGTCAAGAAGATCTCCTGGAGAAGGAAATGCCAATCCACTCTAGGATTCTTGCCTGGAGAATCCCATTGACACAAGAGCCTGTTGGGCCACAGTCCCTGGGGTTGCAAAAGAATCAGACATGACTTACCGACTAAAAAGAACAAAAGTAATCAAATTTAAAAGGATTAAAAAATTATTTATTCTCTATAAAAGAGCCACTTTCTTTTCTTGAGAACTGTTATACAAATTGCAGTTACTGTGTTTATCTATTTATGTGCTTAGAGACTGTCAAAAAATCTGAAGTAATATATGGAGGACTATAGTTTTATAATTTACCACTGTGTACTCTTAGATCATTGAAAAAGCAAGAAATTTCCAGAAAAACATCTATTTCTGCCTTATTGACTATGCCAAAGCCTTTGACTGTGTGGATCACAATAAACTGTGGAAAATTCTGAAAGAAATGGGAATACCAGACCACCTGACTTGCCTCTTGAGAAACCTGTATGCAGGTCAGGAAGCAACAGTTAGAACTGGACATGAAACAACAGACTTGTTCCAAATCGGGAAAGGAGTACATCAAGGCTGTAAATTGTCACCATGATTATTTAACTTATATACAGAGTGCATCATGAGAAACAGTGGGCTGGATGTAGCACAAGCTGGAATCAAGATTGCCAGGAGAAACAACAATAACCTCAGATATGCAGACGACACCACCCTTAAGGCAGAAAGTGAAGAAGAACTAAAGAGACTCTTGATGAAAGTGAAACAGGAGAGTGAAAAAATTGGTTTAAAACTCACCATTGAGTAAACTAAGATCATGGCAACTGGTCCTATCACTTTATGGCACAGAGATGGAGAAACAGTGGAAACAGTTTTAAACAGACTTTATCTTTTTGTGCTCCAAAATCACTGCAGATGGTGACTGCAGCCATGAAATTGAAAGCCGCTTACTCCTTGGAAGAAAATTTATGACCAACCTAGACAGCATACTAAAAAGCAGAGACATTACTTTGCAAACTAAGGTCCATCTAGTCAAAGCTATTGTTTTTTGAGTCATCATGTCTAGATGTGAGAGTTGGACTATAAAGAAAAATGAGCACCAAAGAATTGATGCTTTTAAACTGTGGTGTTGGAGAAGCCTCTTGAGAGTCCCTTGGACTGCAAGAAGATCCAACCAGTCCATCCTAAAGGAGATCAGTCCTGAATATTCATTGGAAGGACTGATGTTAAAGATGGAACTCCAATATCATGGCAACTTGATGTGAAGAGCTGACTCATTTGAAAAGACCATGATGCTGGGAAAGATTGAAAGCGGGAGGAGAAGGAGACGACAGAGGACCAGATTTTTGGATGGCATCACCAACTAATGGACATGAGTTCGAGCGAGCTCTGGGAGATGATGAAGGACAGTGAAGTTTGGCATCCCGCAATCAATGGGGTCACAAAAAGTTGGACATGACTGAGTGACTGAACAACATTTTCATCATATGAAAAGACAGAAGTAAGGAATTGATGTTTGCTCTTTATAACGTTAGGTAGAGGGCTTTCCATGTGGCTTCTGTGGTAAAGAATCCACCTGCCAATGCATGAAATGCAAGAGACATCAGTTGAGTTTGGTTCCAGGGTCAGGAATATCCTCTGGAGTAGAAAATGACAACCCAGTCATATGAACTTTCAAAAAGGGCCAAGTGGGCTCTTCCTAAACTTTACTTTGATTCTGAGATTTCTCAATCATTATTTACTTCAAATAGATGTGAGAAATTAAAATGTGTTTTCTAAAACCTTATTAAATAAAATAAAAATATTTTCTTCAGGCAAAGTTTAGGTCAGTTGTTGAGAGAAAAATGTTAAGAAAATGTGTATAAAATGTAGAAAAAGAAAACAAGATTTGCATAAAATGGAAAACCAATATTATGGCAGTGGGAAAACAATAACAACAAAAAGTATAACAGTAAATGGAGTGTGAATTCTACAAAATATGAGTCTAAAAATATGTGCATAACTTGATCACAGATGCATGATACAACTGCAAATACTCTTGGCACTGCCTCTTATTACAGTCATTGCTATGTCTACCAGTTCTGGCAGAGGTGACAATCTTAGATCACTTTGCTTCTTGTTCATTCAGCGTGCATTTCCTTTCCTCTTCCTGGGATTCTTTGATGATTTGGGATGATATGAGCACTGGAAAGAAGGTAACAAATTCTCTAATGCTAGAGAGAGTTGAAGCAGGTTTAATGTGGCTGAGTTGTAAGAGGTACAGGATATGACGTAACACAGAAAAAGATGAAAACCAGGTTATGGGAGACATGGGCACTGCTATTAAAATATTTAATTAAAACTTCTCTTAAAGGTATTAGGAAGTCACTGGAGAGTTTAAGAAACTGTGGTATGCTGAACTTTGCATTTATGAAAATCATTGCAGCTGCAGGATGAGGTGCTAAAGACAAAATGGTCATTATGAAGCTATTAGCATAGCTCAAATGGGTCAAGAACGTGCAGTAGAGAATAATGATAGCATTAGAGATGAAATTATGTAGACAAATTTGAAATATATGTAGGAAAAGTAAAGAACAATAATCAGAGATAGATGGAGCATCAGAATAATGCAAAATGACTTTCTAAAATTGGGACTGAAATGACTACGTGAGCTTTTCTCAGTATTCCTTAAAGATTCCCAAATGATTTGGGCAGGAAAAATGGGGTAAAAACCATGGCTGCAGTAATCAGATGGGATAAAAAATTTGATGATTGTTATTCAAGTATTTAAAAATTAATTTTTAAGAATTAGAATTTGCAGGTCATCTTTGACATACTTCCTCAAACATGAACACACAAAATGTTTATTTTTTCCAAAACAAACAAATGAAATTGAATAGTTTTTCAGTATGCATTCTCGAGTTTTTTGTTTTTTTTTTACACTTATCAACATGGCACAAACAATCTTTTAAATGAATAAATATGTATCTTTAGTCTTATTAATGACCAGGTTGTGTTCCACTGGACAATTAGATAATTGCTCATGCTAAGTGTCTAATATTTCCTAAGGATAAATGTCTGGAAATAACATTTCTATGCAAAAATCTCCATTGAAATTTTTAATATATATTTTAAAATTCACATTGGGATTATATTCAATTCGGAATAAATAGACTTATTTTGGCTAGCAGAAAATTGTTTATTGTTTCATAAGAAGCATGAAGAAATTAAAAGAAAAATGAAGACCTGGGTGAGAATTCTACCTCTCACTTATAATTCTACCTCTCACTTTGCTTTGGAATTTTTAAGAAAAACTTTTATAACTTTCTAATTCTCATCTGTATGTAGTAAAGATTAAATGAGACAGGCATGAACTGTGCAAATCAGACACCATAATGCTCCTAGTGAATTTTCTATAAACATTAACGTTATTGTGGACAGTGTAAGACAGTATAAGTTTCCTACTTTCCCTGACCAGAAATAAATAAATGCATAAAGTAATAATAATTATTATTCAGAATCTGGCCATGAAATCAGCAACTCTTACCAGATAAGATTAAAAGCAATTTTCAAATTTAAAAATATAGAAATGTCTATTCTTTTTCCT
Source organism: Muntiacus reevesi (assembly GCF_963930625.1). Taxonomy (NCBI): domain Eukaryota; kingdom Metazoa; phylum Chordata; class Mammalia; order Artiodactyla; family Cervidae; genus Muntiacus; species Muntiacus reevesi. Next base: position 37,081,508 of record NC_089269.1, read on the forward strand.
TGTTTTTTACCATTGCATTTCAATTTAATTGTATGTTAACAGTAACTGATAAGTATAGGAGAACAACAAATTACTGAGGGTACCATTTTCGCTGCTGAAAACAATCTCACTAAAAAGTGTCTTAAATAGTGTGGGATTTGATTTCTCTATTAAATAGCATTCCAAGTATTAATATATAAGGTCTAGAATAATACCTGTATGGCATTAAAGATTCAGGGTTTTTTCATATACTTTTTGCTTATCTTTAGTATCCATCCATAGATTTTATCTTTTTTCCCCCCATTATCCAAAAGGCACATTACCATATGTGTATTTCTGCTGCTAGGAATGGGATAAGAAGAAAACCTTTGATTCTTTTTTTCCTTTTAAGGTTACGTGCATGCTAGGTTGCTTCAATTGTGTCTTACTCTTCGTGACCCCATGGGCTGTAGCCTGCCAGGCTCCTCTGCCCATGGGATTCTGTAAGCAAGAATACTGGAGTGGGTTGCCATACCCTCCTGGAAGGAATCTTCCTGAGCCAGGGATCAGCCCCACATCTCTAATGTCTCCTGTACTGGCAGGAGGAATCTTTACCACTATCACCACCTGAGAACCTAGGAAGCCCCTTTTAAGGGTAAAACAATATGATTGCTTATACCATCTCCATTTCATCCCAATGGCCAGATCCTAGCCACATGATTTACTTGTAAGACAATCTTTACTTGGATATTCATGTGTTCAGCCTTAGCTAACAATTCTATTGCCATAGAAGAATGAGAAAATGAATGTCATAGAATAATTCACCATCTCAGCTAAGGTGATTAACATAATTCAAAAATCTAGGGCTGCTCAGACTTATCACTGTTACTGTTGACAATTTTACTAGTCTCAATAAAAATGGAAGGTGTGTATGTGTTTTCCTAAATCCAAACTGTTTTCATGCCTATAAGTTGAGGCAAAGATGAATTTTACAGTAGATTTCCATTATTTAAGATGTTTTAACTCAAATATATGTGTGCATATGCATTTATGTATGGAATGTGATATGTATTATACACACATATGTACATGGAAGATGCATTTATGACATGAGTAATGAATAGACTAAATTTAAACAAATTCAGCATGATATTGCCTAGTATCACAGAAAATTAGACAAAATAAGCAGAAATTTTGGGGAAAAAAATCCCACAACTGATATTCTATATAATCAAATATTGTATCATGCTTAGTGGTGGTGTGAACACTCACCTAGAACCAGATATTCTGGAATGTGAAGTCAAGTGGGCCTTTGGAAGTATCAATATGAACAAAGCTAGTGGAGGTGATGGAATTCCAGTTGAGCTATTTCATATTCTAAAAGATTATGCTGTGAAAGTGCTGTACTGAATGCGTCAGCAAATATGGAAAACTCAGCAGTGGCCACAGGACTGGAAACAGTCAGTTTTCATTCCAATCCTAAAGAAAGACAATGCCAAAGAATGTTCAATCTACCGTACAATTAAACTCATCTCACACGCTAGTAAAGTAATGCTCAAAATTCTCCAAGCCAGGCTTCAACAATACATGAACCAAAAACTTCCAGATGTTCAAGCTAGTTTTAGAAAAGGCAGAGGAACCAGAGATCAAATTGCCAACATCTGCTGGATCATTGAAAAAACAACAGAGTTCCAGAAAAACATCTATTTCTGCTTTACTGACTATGCCAAAGCCTTTGACTGTGTGGATCACAATAAACTGTGGAAAATTCTTCAAGAGATGGGAATACCAGACCACCTGATCTGCCTCTTGAGAAACCTGTATGCAGGTCAGGAAGCAACAGCTAGAACTGGACATGGAACAACAGAATGGTTCCAAATAGGAAAAGGAGTACGTCAAGGCTGTATATTGTCACCCTGCTTATTTAAATTATATGCAGAGTACATCATGAGAAACGCTGGGTTGGAGGAAGCACAAGCTGGAATCAAGATTGCCTGGAGAAATATCAATAACCTCAGATGTGAAGATGACAACACCCTTATGGCAGAAAGTGAAGAGGAACTAAAGAGCATCTTGATGAAAGTGAAAGAGGAGAGTGAAAAAGTTGGCTTAAAGCTCAATATTCAGAAAACTAAGATCATGGCATCTGGTACCATCACTTCATGCCAAGTAGATGAGGAAACAGTAGAAACGGTGTCAGACTTTATTTTTCTAGGCTCCAAAATCACTGCAGTTGGTGACTGCAGCCATGAAATTAAAAAACGCTTACTCCTTGGAAGGAAAGTTATGACCAACCTAGACAGCATATTAAAAAACAGAGACATTACTTTGTCAACAAAGGTCCGTCTAGGCAAGGGTATGGTTTTTTTATGGTTTTAAAAAGGAGAGTCCGAAAGAATCAATTCTTCAGCGCTCAGCTTTCTTTACAGTCCAATCCTCAAATCCATACATGACTACTGGAAAAACCATAGCCTTGACTAGACCGACCTTTGTTGGCCAAGTAATGTCTCTGCTTTTTAATATGTTGTCTAGGTTGGTCATAGCTTTTCTTCCAATGAGCAATTGTCTTAATTTCATGGCTGTACTCATCACTTGCAGTGATTTTGGAGCCCAAGAAAATAAAGTCTGTCCCCGTTTCCATTGTTTCTTCATCTATTTGACATGGAGTGATGGGACCATATGCCATGATCTTAGTTTTTTGAATGCTGAGATTTAAGCCAACTTTTTCACTCTCCTCTTAACACTTTCATCAAGAGGCTCTTTAGTTTTTCTTCACTTTCTGCCATAAGTTTGGTGTCATCTTTATATCTGAGGTTATTGATATTTGCCCATGCAAACTTGATTTCAGCTTGTGCTTCATCCAGCCTGGCATTTTACTTGATGTATTCTGCATATAATTTAAATAAGCAGAGTGACAATATGTGACAGCTCTCACATATTCATTTTCCAATTTGGAACCAGTCCATTGTTCCATGTCTGGTTCTAACTATTTCTTCTTGACCTGCATACAGATTTCTCAGGAAGCAGGGCAAGGCAAGTGGCTTGGTATTCCCAACTCTTGAAAAAAATTTTAAAGTTTGTTGTGGTCTACACAGTCAAAGCTTTGACATAATCAATAAAGCAGAAGTAGATGTTTTTCTGGTTTTCTGTTGCTTTTTCTATGATCCAATGAATGTTGCAATTTCATCCCTGGTTCCTTTGCCTTTTCAAAATCCAGCTTGAACATCTGGAAGTTCATAGTCCACGTACTGTTGAAGCCTGGCTTGGAGAATTTTGAGCATTACTTTGCTAGTGTATGAGACGAGTGCAATTGTGCGTTAGTCTGAATATTCTTTGACATTGTCCTTCTTTGGGATTGGAAAGTAAACTGACCTTTCCCAGTCCTGTGGCCATTTCTGAGTTTTCCATATTTGCTGGCATATAGACATCATATTAAAAAACAGAGACATAACTTTGCCAGCAATGGTCCTTCTAGTCAAAGCTATGGTTTTTCCTGTAGTCATGTATGGATGTGAGTGTTGGACCATAAAGAATGTTGAGCATTAAGAACTGATGCTTTTGAACTGTGGTGCTGGAGAAGACTCTTGAAAGTTCTTTGGACAGTAAGGAGATCAAACCAGTCAATCTTAAAGGAAATCAGGCCTGAAATTTCATTGGAAGTTCTAATGCTGTAGCTGAATCTCCAAAACTTTGATCACCTGATGCAAAGATGTGACTCATTGGAAAACACCGTGATGCTGGGAAAAATTGAGTGCAGTTGGAGAAGGAGATGACAGAGGATCAGATGGTTGGATGGCATCACTGACTCAATGGACATGAGTTTGAGCAAGCTCTGGGAGTTTGTGATGGACAGGGAAGCCTGGCATGCTGCAGCCTGTGGAGTCTCAAAGAGTCAGACCCAACTGAGTGACTGAACTGAACTGAACTGATCATTGGCTACTAAGCAAATGGAGCATGAGAAAGCTGTTCTTTTTTTGTCTTTGCTCTGGGGCCACATGGTCTTTGTTCTTTCTGCTCTCCTTTCAATCTTATCTCCATACACCACTTTCCTCTGCAATATTCTTACTTTCTTCACTGGTTACTGTGTTGGCATGTGACTTAAAGAAATTATATCATTGCCTTAAAAATCCTCTCTGCTCAGTTGCCTCATTCAGATCAGACTCTTTGCAACCCTGTGGACTGTAGCCCACCAGGCTCCTCTGTTCATGGGATTCTCCAGACAGAAATACTGGAGTGGGTTGTCATTTCCTCCTCCAGTAGATCTTCTCCATCCAGGGCTTGAAACCACATATCCTATGTCTCCTGATTAGCTTGCTGTTTCTTACCTCCAAATCTCCATAATATTTGGTTAGGTACTATGAATCGACTCATTCAGAATGAAGTCTTGATTCTTTTCTCAATTTGCTTTCTGTACTATAGAGACCAAAAAAGTCAAGAAAATAATTTCTCACTTACTTTTAAGAACTGTCGTGGGATATATTTATGCACCATGAAACACAAAGTAAAGTGTGATGGGAATTTATTGGGAAAAATAAAAAAAGCTTTACTATTGGAAAAGTGTCATTTCTTCCTCTTTTTAACTGAAATGCAAACATAATGCTAGAGGGAGAGCAGCTGCAGACATTTCTAAGGTATTAATTTCTCTCAGTTTGTAACAAGAGTTTATCCATAAATCAGTCATGTATAGCTATAGAACTGAACTCATACTACATAGAATTTCCTAATTCAATCTCTACACAGAAAAGAAATGTATGTGAGTAGAAACATGATGATTGTAACTAGTAAAGTTCACAACCCATGATAACTTTTCTTTGATCCCTGCAGATACTGTGATTGCTTACAGGTTTGCAAATAACAAAAATGAAATTCCACCAACTATGTGAGATTACAAACTATTTTATTAGATAAATGTATTTTTAAAGAGAAAGTTTGACAAAATACAAATGAGTGACAAAAATATTTTGTTTTTCTTTTGTATTTGAGTGTAAACCAAGAATATTACAAAACATTGATCCCAGAGTTGTAAAAAGAGGTCACCACAATGATTAATATATTAGAAATTTTCTTGAAAAGACATAATTTATTTGATTCTAAAAACATTAAACCATACACATATTCAGTATTTACTGAAAACTGACAATAATCCATACACCATGCATATTAACTTGATCCTTGTCTTGAAATAATTCAATTTATTAAAAGAAACAAATTTATATCAGTAATGATAGTATATTACAAGTACTATGCTGTTAATGTGGTTAATTAATATAAATCAATTCACTCTATCTGCATATCAGAATAATTTCTGTAGAAATGATGTGTTTGAGTTGATTTCCTAAGATGTTGCAAATCATGAGATAAAGTGTTGGGGTCAGGAGGACCAGGCATCCTGGTCCTAGGAAACATCCTAGGCAAAACATCCTAGGTAAAAGCCGTAAATGAGCAAGGTTAAGTTACCTGAAGATACTCTGTGTGATAACTAGCTAGTATTTAGTTTATTTTCCTCTACATTAGACTGAAAGTTAGGAAATGGCAGAAGACCAGCCTGGAAAATTAGACTGATGCTAGACTGCAGAAGTACTTGATGGTATCAGGTAGGTGGTGGTGGTGATTTAGTCGCTAATTTTGTCCAACTCTTGTGACCCCATGGACTATAGCCTGCCAGGTTCCTCTGTCCATGGGCTTCTCCAGGCAAGAATACTGGCATGGGTTGCCATTTCCTTCTCTAGGGGATCTTTCCGGCCTAGGGATCGAATGTAGGTCTCCTGCATTGCAGGCAGATTCTTTACCAGCAGCTGTAAGACACTTAACAGAGAAGGCAATGGCGCCCCATTCCAGTACTCTTGCCTGGAAAATCCCGTGGATGGAGGAGCCTGATGGGCTGCAGTCCATGGGGTCGCTAAGAGTGGGACATGACTGACTAAGCGACTTCACTTTCACTTTTCTCTTTCATGCATTGGAGAAGGAAATGGCAACCCACTCCAGTGTTCTTGCCTGGAGAATCCCAGGGACGGGGGAGCCTGGTGGGCTGCAGTCTATGGGGTCGCACAGAGTAGGACACGACTGAAGTGACTTAGCAGCAGCATGGGAGACTAAACCACCACCTTAGGAGGGCTAGTTAACTCCTTTACTATAGGCAGTGAACATAAAAGACGTAAGTAGATCTAAGCTTTTATAGTGTGGTTCTCTCACAACTCAATCAGTAAAGAATCTGCCTGCACTGCAGGAGACCCACGTTCTATCCCTGTGCTGGGAAGATAGAGTGGAAAAGGAAATGGCAACCCACTCCTGATTTCTTGCCTGTGAAATCCCATGGCCAGAGGAGCCTGGCAGGCTACAGTCCACGGGGTCACAAGAGTCAGACACGACCTAGCAACTAAACCACCACCACCAAGCTTTTATAAGAGACCTGTGTTAATCATTTGCTCTCCGTTCCATTTACTCCTTCATCACCCCTCTTCTTGGCATTACAGTGGGGGTGATTTGCTTTCCCCACAGTCCTGAGTCTGTTGATTTCTAACTAGGTTCAGTCAATATAAGATACTTGTAGATTTGGGGAAGGAAGAAACTTCAAAGAGCAAGTGTTTCTCACATACTGTTTTCCTTAGACATCATCCCTGGTTAGGAGCATCTTTTCTATATATTCAGCTCCCACTACACACAGGTTAAACTTCCAAGGTCCCCACTCTTGACATCTGCTCTGATCCCATCATTGACTAGGACATGTAACCCCTTGAAGGTGTTGCCACCTCCACTTCCTTCACTTTCTTCAGTCCTAAGACTGGTAAGAGCCTCCTGTAGTTAAGATGGGGATTTAATCATTATCCTCTAGTTGCCCCTTTCCTCTTATAAAATGTTGAAATTAAGTTCTAATATTAAATTCCCTCTGTTGAATTACCCGGCATGAGTTTGCTTACCTGGATGTACCTTGGTTAAAAAAATACAGATAGCTCTGAAAGGAAATATATTGAAAATCATTTGCTATCACTTTTAAATACTTTCAAGTTAATAATATAATGAGCAACTTATTTCTTGAAATAGTCATCATGGGAATGACTCCAAAGTCATATTGGGGTATTTAATCCATAGAAGTTAAAGCAATGATTTATTTATCTTTTTACCAATTTCTTGATTAAAATCTATTTACAGTCTAACTTATTTTAAGTTATTTGGAAAATGTCAGTACAAACAACAAAATAAACTATCTTATTTTTCCATTTTCTTCTTTGTATGTATTTCTTTTCCACATCAATCCATTTTTTACAAGGATCCAAAACAAGCTAGAGAAAGTTGTTTATAATTTAAAACCTTTAAGTCATTAAAAATTTAAAGGTTCAGTGGTTAAAACAGACAAGTGTTTCAAGTTCACCTGGCTTTGTTTTCAAGACAAAAATGTTTGTCCCAGTTTCAATGCAGGTATAATATAAACGTATCAGTAGTAACAATATATTTTATGCTTATCTTTTAACTCATTGTTATCATCAATATATTTACAAAGTGGATTTAGAAACTTTCCTACAGAGAAGGCAGGTGAAGTCGATAGGCAGCAGGAAGAAAATAATTTGCTTAAAGTTAAGTAACACAATATATGTTAATATAGAATCTGTGCTAATCATTCTATTTCCATTAATATTTATTAATTTGATTATTAGAAGCTCATTTATAAACATTTCAAGTATTTAGGAGTATTAGTCTTTATTTAAAAAATATGTATTTGACTTTTTTTCTTTCAAAAAAACAATACTTTCAAAAAAAGTACTGTTTTCTTAAAAGTACTTATTAGTTCCTTAGAAAATGATATGGTTCCTCTATGATAATAACAAATCTTCTTTCATATTATCTAAATAAAGAGGTCTAATGTGAGATCAATATAGAGTTTGAATAGAGTAATGGATAAATTTATCTTCATAAAATGTTATGAAACTGTTTATTGTGAAATATAACTCTTTAAATTTCCTAAATTTTACTGAAGTACAGTTGATTAAAAGCATTGTGCTAATTTCTGCTCTACAGCCAAGTGAACTCCATTATACACATATATATGTGTGTGTGTATGCTCTTTCTTTCATATTCTTTTCCATTCTAGTTTATCACAAGTTATTGAAAACAGTTCCCTATACTATACAACAGGACCTGGTTGTTTATCTATCCTATATATACTAGCTTGCATCTGCTAATTCCAAGCTCCTAATCTTTCCCTCTTCCATTCCACTCCTCATTGGTAACCTGTTTCATAGATATGTTCACTCATGTTGTATTTTAGATTTCACATGTAGGTGATGACATATGGTATTTGTCTTTCTGTATCTGATTTACTTCACTTAGCATGTGATAATCTCTAGGTCCATCCATGTTAACAAATGACATTGCTTCATTACTTTTTATAGTTGAGTAGTATTCCTAAATATATATATATATATATATATATATATATATATATATATATATATATATGCTTATAGGTATGTGTGTGTGGGTATATATAAACTACATCTTCTTTCTCCATTCATTTATTGATGAACATTTAAGCTGTTTCTATGACTTAGACTTCTTAGACAATGATTCTATGAACATAGGGGTGCATGTATTTTTTTGAATTATAGTTTTGTGTGAATATATGCCTAGGGCTGGGATTGCTGGATCACATGGTAACTCATTTTTAGTTTTTTGAAGAACTTTCTTACTGTTCTCCATAATGGTGGTACAGATTTACATTCCTACCAACAGTGTATGAGTGTTCATTTAACTCTATGCCCTCTCCAACACTGAAATATAATTTTAAAAGTATATCTGATTAATTTCATTTCTTAAATTAATATTAATCCAAAATCACACAGTAGAATATTATACATTTTGTCAGATATCCTTTAGCTTTCTGTGTCTGTCAGTTAAGTTTCAAAACTGACTTTGAAAAAAATATTTAAATGTTCCAAATATTTCCAAACATCCTTTATACTCTCCAAAAATGACTGTGTTGCTTGGTTGAAAAATACCTCATGCATGTGACTTCTCATTTGACCTCTGTCATTTGCTTGGGATGATGATAGCATTGACTGACCCGCAGAGTATTTTCATTTTTAATTTTACCATTTCAATATTAATAATGAAATAATGGTGATTTTTTCACATGTAATAATTATATTCTAAGTTTCATGACTTAGCAAAATATATAAATGGAGAAAGAGGTAAAGTTTTGGTCACAGCTTAACTATAGAGTTAGATGGGTACTCCTGCCTTAATTCTGGTAAACTGTATATCAATAAAAATAGAAAAGCTTACTGACATACTATAGGTTGTCAAAATATGTTCTATAAACATAAAAACTCATATTACTTTGCTACACACACACACATAGCTGTATCTGTATCTACTTTGTATGAATATGGTAAGGGAGTCTGTGTGTGCATGTGTGCAATTTATGGGTTACTCAATTTTTGTTTCCAGATCACTTCACTCTCTTTAAATTTTAAATCCAAAATATAGGCAGTATGTCCTTTACCTCCCATGCAGATTATAAAAACATGTTTCACTCCGTTTATGTTATCTATAGGAGTCAATCCCATTTAGAACACTTTACAGAATTAAGAAATATCATTTTAATTCAGAAATTAGTATTTCACTAACAACGTTGTTATCAGATTCTTTTAGTGATGAAAGGGAGTTGCCTTGTCCTTCCTTTGCTCAAATAATTTAAAAAATGGCAGCTATATTGTTCATCGCAAAATATTGGAAGCCAATGGATATTTCTGTTTAAATAAAATAATTTTTTGAATAGTCATTAGAGAAATCACAGCAGACTCATGCAGGTATATGTACAAAACCAGCAGCTGTTTGAACACTGTAATTGATGAGGCAATGTAAGCTGTTAACTCCCCAAAGACAGCAGACCACAGGTTATTCTGTTCACTGCATACATACTTGCAGTTAATATATAATTGCCTAAAATAACACAGATGCTTTATCACTGTTTCTTGAAGTGATGTGTAACATATATCCTCCACGTTCTGTTCCATACTGCAACTTATAACTGACAAGTCAGTATAGGAAGAACCACGGAGCCATACTCCACTCCATCTGTACGTGCACAAAACTGAAAAATGTGGGTAACCTGATGCTCACATTCTCAGCTGAAGTCAAGCAAGTTTATTCCCTGCCTTCTGGTTTCAGCTCTCACATTGTAACTCTGTCCCTTTTGTATTATAATTAATGCCGCATTTTTCTGTCTTTTGTTGGTGGTGTCAATGGTGATTCTAACTATTTAAATGACTCTTAAGTGTAATGCTGAAGTGCTGCATAGTTTTCCTAAGTGAAGGAAGGCTACAATGTACCTGACAGAGAAAATAATAAGTGTGTTAAGTCAGTTTACTTCAGGCTTATGTTGACTGTGAGCTCAATATTAATGAATCAACAATACAAATTAAATAAGGTGTCTTTGAGAGCTTCCCAGGAGGTTCCATATTAAAGAACCCTCCTGCCAATGCAGGAGACAGAGGTTTGATCTCTGGATCAGGAAGATCCCCTGATGAAGGAAATAGCAGATTCTTGTCTGGAAAATTCCATGGGCAGAGGAGCCTGATGGGTTACAGTCCATGGAGTTGCAAAGTGTTGGACTTGACTGACTTAATAAATACATAAACACAAGGTGTCTTTGAAAATAAATACATGTCCATGGGGTCAAAAAGAGGCAGACATGACTGAGCACACCCACAAACATGTGAACAAGGTTGCTACTGAGGTGCTGTTGAAGTGTTTTGACTAAAGACTTCTCAAAGATAACCCTATATTTCCCCTAAGAATAATGATTCAGTAATCACCAATTCAGCCTTCACAGTGACTTTATAGGACATAACTACTGCAAATAATGAGAATCAGTTGTGTATCTCTTTTTTAGTTTTATGACAAATATCTTTGAGCTCTTAACTCGCACACACTCATGCAAACACATAGATACATACACATAAATTTCTACAAGAACACAAGTTTAGTCTGTAGTTTACCACAGCTATACAAAGAGTAATAGTTATATCTGGGCAATCATAGCTCATTGCCTCTGCTAAGGTTGTTACCTACGTCATAGTTACACTTTGGCATTTTATGGACCCCATCTAGTTGGTTGCAAATGATTAAAGTTAGGAGGGAATTCTTGCATTCTTATGTATGAAAGCTATGGTTTTTCCACTAGTTACGTACAGATGGGAAAGTTGGACCATAAAGAAGGCTGAGTGCTGAAGAGTTGATGCTTTTGAACTGTGGTGTGGGAGAAGACTCTTGAGAGTCCCTTGGGCTGCACAGAGATCAAACTAGTCAATCCTAACAGAAATCAACCCCAATATTCATTGGAAGGACTGATGTTAAAGCTGCAATACTTTTCCATCTGCTGCCAAGAGTAAACTCCTTGGAAAAGACCCTGATGCTGAGAAAGATTGAAGACAAAAGGAGAAGGGGGTGCCAGAGGGTGAGATGGTTGGATGGCATCACTGACTCAATGGACATGAATTTGAGCAAACTCTGGGAGATAGTGAAGAAGAGGGGAGCCTGGGGTGTTGCAGTCCATGGGGTCCTAGATTTAGACAGGACTTAGCTACTGATAAACAACAAGAACAATGTATTAAAGAGAACTGCTGAGGCTTCCAGTAAACTAAGATACAGAAGAACTTAGAACAAGCCTAACAAAAATAGGAGGAAAAAGAGGAAATTCCCAATCGTGAAAACAATTGTAAATCAGGACTTGTTTTGATCACTGTAATTCAACAAGCATAATTATTCCCCAAATTCAGGATCTGTTTTATCGAAATGAGCTGTTTTATAGGTCTACCTCATTCCTTTGTGTACCTAGTCAAATGCCTGATTTCCTATTTGCACAAACGTATCCTGTAAAACAAACTGATGCAAACAGCTAATTTAGTAATGCAAATCTTCGATATAAATTTCATGACTTATATGTATATAATTATTTTGAACTTTTTTACTCATCATAAATTAATATATAAAATAGTATCCTCTAAACACAGCCTTTGGAAGAGCTCTAAAGTCACCTTAGATTTAATTCATATGCATAAATTAACATTCCCAAATTCCATGTTCTGTTCATAATCACTACTTAGCATTCAGTGTTCAGGATGCTTGAATTTAAGCTCATAAGTCTTTTTGAATGTGTCCTGAAACTGAAGGTTCTAATGCATTGATGTCAGCCTATTAGCTAGTTCATCAAAGTGACACTCCATTTTAATAGAGTATCAAAGTATTAGTGCTTACTTCACAAACAGATAAAAATACAGATAGCATCCTAGTTGGGGAAAAAATGTGTAAGTTGAAAGTTCCTGTGTCAAGTTCCAAGGTCTGTCAATCATCATTTTCTAAAAGTACTTCATAGTAAATAAAATCCAGTAAGGGCAGACAAAAATGCTATAAAAACTATGTGAACATCAAACTCAATTAAATACAGCCAATACAGTATTACAAATATTTGATGAATGATTTACCATTTGTACTTGATGTTTCTTTGAGATTTTTACTTTTTTAAACACCTAGTTTGTTACCTTGTTTGTCTGTAATGCAGGGTCTTAATTCCCAGGTCAGATCAGTTCAGCAGACCTCCCTGTCCATCACCAACTCCCAGAGTTTATTAAAATTCACATCTATTGAGTTGATGATGTCATCCAACCATTTATCCTCTGTCATCTCTTTATACTCCCACATTCAATCTTTCCCAGCATCAGGGTTTTTTCAAATGACGGTTCTTTACATCAGGTGGCCATTCAGCATCAGTCCTTCCAAAGAATATTCAGGACTGATTTCCTTAAGGAATGACTAGTTGGACCTGCCTGAAGTCCAAGGGACTCTCCAGAGCCTTCTCCAACACCACAGTTCAAAAGCATCAATTCTTCAATACTCAGCTTTCTTTATAGTCCAACTCTCACATCCATACATGACTATTGGAAAAACCATAGCTTTGAGTAGACAGACCATTGCTGGCAAAGTGATGTCTCTGAATTTAATATGCTGTCCATGTTGGTTATAACTTTTCTTCCAAGGAGATCAGTTCAGTTCAGTTCAGTTGCTCAGTCATGTCTGACTTTTTGCCACCCCATGAACCACAGCACGCCAGGCCTTCCTGTCCATCACCAACTCCCAGAGTTCACCCAAACCCATATCTGTTGTGTCAGTGATGCCATCCAACCACCTAATCCTCTGTTGTCTCCTTCTTCTCCTGCCCTCAATCTTTCCCAGGATCAGGTTTTTTCAAATAAGTCAGCTCTCTGCATCAAGTGGCCAAAGTATTGGAGTTTCAGCTTCAACATCAGTCCCTCCAATGAACACCCAGGACTGATAACCTTTAGGATGGACTGGATGGATCTCCTTGCAGTCCAAGGGGCTCTCAAGAGTCTTCTCCAACACCACAGCTCAAAAGCATCAGTTTTTCAATGCTCAGCTTTCTTTATAGTCCAACTCTCACATCCATACATGACCACTGGGAAAACCATAGCCTTGACTAGATGAACCTTTGTAGACAAAGTAATGTCTCTGCTTTTTAATATGCTATCTAGATTGGTCATCACTTTCCTTCCAAGGAGCAAGCACCTTTTAATTTCATGGCTGCAATCACCATCTGCAGTGATTTTGGAGCCCAGGAAAATTAAGTCAGCCACTGTTTCCACTGTTTCTCCATCTATCTGCCATGAAGTGATGGGACTGGATGGCATGATCTTGGTTTTCTGAATTTTGAGCTTTAAGCCAACTTTTTCACTCTTCTCTTTCACTTTCATCAAGAGGATTTTTAGTTCTTCTTCACTTTCTGCCTTAAGGGTAGTGTCACCTGCATATCTGAGGTTATTGATATTTCTCCTGGCAATCTTGAGTCCAGCCTGTGCTTCCTCTAGCCCAGCGTTTCTCATGATGTACTCTGCATATAAGTTAAATAAACAGGATGACAATATACAGCCCTGATGTACTCCTTTTCCTATTGGGAACCAGTCTGTTGTTCCATGTCCAGTTCTAACTGTTGCTTCCTAAACTGTATACAGGTTTCTCAAGAGGCAGGTCAGGTGGTTTGGTATTCCCGTCTCTTTCAGAATTTTCCAGTTTATTGTGATCCACACAGTCAAAGACTTTGGCATAGTCAATAAAGCAGAAATAGATGCTTTTCTGGAACTCTCTTATTTTTCAATGATCCAGCGGATGTTGGCAATGAGTAAGCGGCTTTTAATTTTATGCCTGCAATCACCATCTGCAGTGATTTTGGAGCCCCCCCCCCCCAAATAAAGTCTGTCACTGTTTCCCCTGTTTCCACATTTGTTTCCCAGAAGTGATGGGACCAAATGCCATGATCTTAGTGTTCTGAATGTTGAGTTTTAAGGCAAATTTTTTACTTTCCTCTTTCCCTTTCCTCAGAGACTCTATAGTTTTTCTTCACTTTCTGCCATATGGGTGGTGCCATAGGCATATCTGAGGTTATTGATGTTTCTCTTGGCCATCTTGATTCCAGCTTGTGCTTCATCCAACCCAGCATTTCTCATGATGTACTCTGCATATAAACAGGGTGATGATATACAGCCTTGACATACTCCTTTCCCGATTTGGAACCAGTCTGTTCTTCCATGTCCACTTCTAACTATTGCTTCCTTAGCTGCATACAGAATTCTCAGGAGGCAGGTCAGGTGGTCTGGTATTGCCATGTCTTGCAGAATTTTCCACAGTTTGTGGTGACCCACACAGACAGAGGCTTTGGCACAGTAAATAAAGCAGAAATAAATGCTTTTCTGAAACACTTGCTTTTAGGATGAACCAATGGATATTGGCAATTTGATCTCTGGTATTTCTGCCTTTTCTAAATCTAGCTTGAAATCTGGAATTTCACAGTTCATGTACTGTTGAAGCCTCTTTTGGAGAATTTTGAGCATTATATCACTAGCATGTGAGATGAGTGCAATTGTACTGTAGTTTGTAGCATTCTTTGGCATTGCCTTTCTTTGGAATTGGAATGAAATCTGACCATTACCAGTCCTTTCACAGCATCATCTTTTAAGATTTGATGTAATTCAACTGAAATTCCATCATCTCCCCTAGCTTTGTTCAGAGAGAAGCTTCCTAAAGCCCAGTTGTTTTGTTTTCCAGGATGTCTGACACTAGGTGAATGATCATACCATCATGATTATCTGGGTCATGAAGATCTTTTCTTGTATAGTTCTTGTGTACCGCTTCTGTTAGGACCATACCAAGTCTGTCCTTTTTTGTGCCCACTTTTGCATTAAACGTTCCCTTGGTAGCTCTAATTTTCTTAAAGAGGTCTCTAGTCTTTCTGTTCTATTGTTTATTTCTTTGCATTGATCAGTGAGGAAGACTTTCTTATCTCTCCTTTCTATTCTGTGGATCTCTGCATTCAAATGAGTATATCTTACTTTTTCTCCTTTGCCTTTCACTTCTCTTCTTTTCACAGCTATTTGTATGGCCTCCTCAGACAACCATTTTGTCTTTTTACATTTCTTTTTCTTGGGAGTGATATTGATTCCTGCCTCCTGTACAATATCATGAACCTCCATCAATAGTAATTCAGGCCCTCTGTCTATGAGATCTAATTTTCTGAATCTATTTGTTACTCCCAACTGTGTATTGTAAAGTATTTGATTTAGGTCATAGACCAATCTAGACAGCATATTAAAAAGAAGAGACATTACTTTGCCAACAAAGGTCCATCTAGTCAAGGCAATGGTTTTTCCACTAGTTATGTGTGGATGTGAGAGTTGGACTATAAAGAAAGCTGAGCACCATAGAATTGATTTTTTTCAACTGTGGTGTTGGAGAAGACTCTTGAGAGTCCCTTAGATTGATCCCATCCAATCAGTCAATCCTAAAGGAAATCAGTCCTTAATATTCATTGGAAGGAGTGATGTTGATGCTGAAACTCCAATACTTTGGTCACCTAATGGGAAGAACTAACTCATTAAAAAGACCCTGATGCTGGGAAATATTGAAGGCAGGAGGAGAAGGGGATGATAGAGGATGAGAAGGTTGGATGCCATCACTGACTCAATGGAACTGAGTTTCGGCAAGCTCAGGGAAGCCTGGCATGCTGCAGTACATGGGATCACAAAGAGTAGGACACGACTGAGAGACTGAACTTATCTGAACTGAATGGTCTAGTAGTTTTCCCTACTTTCTTCAGTTTAAGCCTGAATTTGTCAATAAGGGGTTCATGATCTGAGCCACAGTCAGCTCCTGGTTTGTTTTTGCTGACTGTATAGAGCTTCTCCATCTTTGTCTGAAAAGAATATGATCAATCTGATTTCCGTATTGATCAACTGGTGATGTCCATGTGTGGAGTGTTCTCTCATGTTGTTGGAATAGGATGCTTGCTATGACCAGTGTGTTCTCTTGGCAAAGCTATCTTAGCCTTTGCCCTGCTTCATTCTGTACTCCAAGGCCAAATTTCCCTGTTATTCCAGGTATTTCTTGACTTCCTCCTTTTGCATTCCAGTCTTCTGGACTGGAAATGAAAAGGACATCTTTTTTGGGTGTTTGCTTTAGAATGTTTTGTAGGTCTTCATAGAACTGTTCAATTTCAGTTTCTTCAGCATTCCTGGATGAGGCATTTACTTGGATTACTGTGATATGGAGTGGTTTACCTTGGAAATGAACAGAGATCATTTTGCCATTTTTGAGATTGTATCCAAGAACTGCATTTCGAATTCTTATGTTAACTATGATGGCTACTCCATTTCTTCTAAGGAATTCTTGCCCACAGTACTGTATGTAATGATCATCTGAGTTAAATTCATGCATTCCAGTCCATTCTAGTTCAGTGATTCCTTAGTTGTTGATGTTCGCTCTTGCCATCTCCTATTTGACCACTTCCAATTTGCCTTGACTCATTGACCTAACCTACGGGTTCCTATGCAATATTGCTCTTTACAGCATTGCACTTTACTTCCATCACCCATCACATCCACAACTGGGTATTGTTTTTGCTTTGGCTCTGTCTCTTCATTCTTTCTGAAGTTATTTCTCCACTGATCTCCAGTAGCATACTGGGTACCTACCGACCTGAGGAGTTCATCTTTCAGTGTCCTATCTTTTTGCCTTTTCATACTGATCAGAAAACATTTATTCAGGATGGCCCTGTCCATCAGAATAAAGCCCAGTTTCCCCCTCAGTCAGTCTCTCCTATCAGGAAGCTTCCCTAAGCCTCTTTTCCTTCTCCATCACAGGGCATCAGACTGAAAACCACAGTCATAGAAAACTATCCAATCTTAGTACATTGACCACAGCCTTGTCTAACTCAGTGAAACTATGAGCCATACAGTGTAGGGCCACCCAAGATGGATTGGTCATTGTCGAGAGTTCTGACAAAATGTGGTCCCCTAGAGAAGGGAATGGCAAGCCACTTCAGTATTCTTGCCTTGAAAACCCAATGAACAGTATGAACAGTGTGGATCATGGTGGTGCCCCATAAAGTGGAAGCATAGAATCTTAACCTTTAGACTGTCAGTGACGTCCTGGTTTGAAAGTTTTAAAATCCTATGCAAAATGGTATCCACACATGGGGTCACAAAGAGTTGGACACAACAACGAAATAACAATAATAATCCTCACTTATGAAATGTATTACTTAGTTTTCAATATAGGAAGCTTACAAAATACACCTAACTCTTTTATCTATACTAAAACATTACTGAAAATCATCAGTAGTTGGTAAATATTTCCTTCTGTTTCTTAATAATAGAACTTTAGTCTGAATAAAATTTGAGGAAATGAAATTGTAAATTCCACTGTGAAACTGCTTTACATGTAAAATTTATGATCAACAACTGCTCTCTACCTGCCTGGTGAGTACCCTGAGTGTAGTCATCTTCATCTGCCTGGAAGAGTGCAGAATTCTCTTGTTAAGCAAGGCTCCACTGTAGTTCACCATCAACTAGTTGACAGAGATAAAAATGATCCATACACCATAAATCAAAGTGGTCAGCATCCTTGTTTAACATTCTAATGGTTTCTCATTGCCTGTAAATAAAACTCCAGCCTCTTTTCTGGACAGTACTGCTTGAGTTGTCTCTTGGTACAGTTCAAACCTTGGTTTGTACTATCTTCTTATTTGATTCTTATCTTATTAGGTTCTAAAAAACCCTGGCTTTTTAGTTAATTTAACACTCATGCTCTAGGTGTTTTTTCACCCTCATTTTTTGGCACGCAGTTCTCTCCACATTATTCACCTTTGATCACCATGGGCGCTTAGTTGCTTCAGTCGTGTCAGACTCGCCATGACCCTATGAACTGTACCTTGCCAGGCTCCTCTGTCCATGGAATTATCCAGACAAGAGTATCAGAGTGATAAGCTATTCCCTTCTCCAGGGCATCTTTCCAAACCAGGGATTGAACCTGCATCCCCTGCATTACAGGCAGATTCTTTACCACTGAGCAACTAGGGAAGCCCTGCTTTGATCACCACCTCTTCACATATGCATTGCTGCAACATCCTCTCTGAAATATACACCTATGCCATGCTCAATCTCTCAGTTCACTTTGGTTATTGATGCTTAGATTCCCAAGAAATTAAATACCTCTATCTGCTTAACCCTTTCTTGCCTCTCTTCTCCTATTAAAATGAAGGCTTCATGATGGCCAGTCCTACATTTTCTTTTTAGCATTTTTATCTCAAGAAAACCCCTTAAAAGGAATGTACATTTTAAATGAATGCACATACTTACCTTTAGGAAAGGCAAAACTAGTTGCTGTAAAAAACATTCTCACAGATTTCAAAGGTTTATGAATTCATTTCTCCCGTGACTTATTTCACTTAGCATCATGTTCTTAAGGTTCTTCTATGTTGTTGTATTTGGCAGGAATCCCTTCTTATTAAGCCTAAATAATATCCCAGTGTATTTATGACCACAAGTTCTTTATCTATTCTGTACTGTACACTGAAAAAGTTAAGTGTTCTTACCATTATTATAATGAAAGAAAGTTTTTTTATTCATTCACTTGATCATCCATTTCTTGGATCAATAAATAAATTTCTGTCCATCTTCCATTTCTTCTATTGAAAGGGCCTGTTGTTCTTTCATCTTGTAGTTTAACCAGTAAGCTATGCCTAAATGTCTATGCTGCCCAGTGGAAGTGAGGATTCAGTAGACAGCACATTTTGTCTAATGTAAACTCTTAAACCTCATTTAGCTTTTCTGTTAGCATTAGACATAAAGAGAATTTTATTTTTAAAGCTTTAATGTCTTACTCCTTGGAAGGAAAGTTATGACCAACCTAGACAGCATATTAAAAAGCAGAGACATTTATTTACCAACAAAGGTCTGCTAGTCAAGGTTATGGTTTTTCCAGTAGTCATGTATGGATGTGAGAGTTGGACTATAAACAAAGCTGAGCACTGAAGAATTGATGCTTTTGAACTGTGGTGTTGGAGAAGATTCTTGAGAGTCCCTTGGACTGTAAAGAGATCCAACCAGTCCATCCTAAAGGAGACTGGTCCTGAGTGTTCATTGGGCAGACTGATGTTGAAGCTGAAACTCCAATACTTTGGCCACCTGATATGATGAGCTGACTAATTGGAAAAGACCATGATGCTGGGAAAGGTTGAAGGCATAAGGAGAAGGGGAGGACAGAGGATGAGATGGCTGAATGTCATCACCAACTCAATGGACATGAGTTTGAGCAAGCTCTGGGAGTTGGTGATGGACAGGGAGGCCTGGCATGCTGCAGTCCATGGGGTTGCAAAGAGTCAGACATGACTGAGGGACCAAACTGAACTTAATGTTTTACAAATCTTTGTCTAACAAGAAATGTCAGCTTTTGCCTTTCGAATCTTCCTGCAACAGCAGGATAAGATTTAATGTTCCTATGATCTCACTGAGTTTAAAGGAAATTTGTTTCACTCTAATATGTTGCTATGTGTTCTGTCTCTTCTTCACTGCTTTCATCCAACAAACAAAACCTTATTTTAGAGATTCTTTATGTTCCAGAATCAGCATAGGTCAATAATCAGAAGAAAATAATATAATTTTTTAAAACAAAAAGGCAAATATATTTCAATATTTTTCAGGTTCTGCTATTCAGAGATCCTTTATAATCTCAGTATGTATGTGTCAAATACAGATATAATTGTAAAGACTGTTCTAGTGACTGAAAGACTATCCACTACTTTGCTATTGCTGTTTAGTCACTAAGTTGCATCTGGCTCTTTGTGACCCCAGGGACTATAGCCCACCAGGCTCCTCTGTCCATGGGAATTTTCCAAGATAGAATACAGCAGTGGGTTGCCATTTCCTTTTCCGAGGGATTTTCCCAGCCCAGGGATGGAACCGCGTCTCCTAGTTTAGTCGCTAAGTCGTCTCTGGCTTTTGTGTTCACATGGACTATAGCCTGCTAGGCTCCTCTGTCCATGGGATTCTCCAGGCAAGAATACTGGCGTGGGTTGCCATTTCCTTCTCCAGGGGATCTTCCTGACTGAGGAATTGAACCTGGGTTTATTGCATTACAGGCAGATTCTTTACCAATTGAGCTACGAGGAAAGCCCAAATTATGTTAAACAGGCACTAACTTTAATTGACAATTGTTCAACAATCAGAGTAAAAACAGAAGTTAGAAGAAGAACAAGCATGAAGAATGTATCCTATATATTCCCACTGTGAAAACAGATGTAGCAGAAATTTTAAGCGTGCAGGTAACTTCATTTGCTGTTTCTGTGCTAAGTGAACTTGTGGTTTTAGTTCAGTTTTCTGTATTTTTCACTGGAAGTGAGAACAATCATTTATTAGTGATCCTGAATAACTTCTAATCCTCACAGCTATTGAAGTTCTCACTGTGAAAATATATACTTCTAAACTAGTAAATATGCATTGTGATTTTATGTTTATTTATTTTTCTATTTCGGGGTGTGTGTGTGTGTGTGTGTGTGTGTGTGTGTGTGTGTGTGTGTAAGACAGCACTCCAGGGATGCTCATCTAAAGACTGTGGAAAGATTGAGATGCTGAATCTACAGAAGGGGAAATCTATTGATTTCCTCTTCTCATTTGTTCTTTTACCAGCCAGCACTTTTCACCTTCAGGAAACATAAGACCCTGATCTTTGCTAATTTTAAAAACTTTAAACTAAGGAAATGATAACACTCTTGTTTTTACAAGAGGGGGGAAAAAAACTGCAATCTAATACCAGGATTTTAAGACAGATTTGATCACATGGCTTCTTTTGTGTGATGGTTAAGCCAAGATGATCTGCTACGATAGGGTATGGGTTCCAAGATTTATGGAGAACAGAGTTAATTTGAATACTTTCTATGAAGAATGAGGAATAATTGCCAGGAAGTAGAGCACATCAAAAAAAAAAAAAATATATATATATATAGGGGGATTTTGGCAACAGGATTTAGGAACCATTGATTTGCTAAGCATGAGAGCACAGTAGCTCATTAATGTATTCATTCTTTTTTTCCCTATGACACATTTCAATCTTGACAAAATTCCAGTAATGGCTGATTGTTAGTTACAGTTAGGGTGAAGTTGTTTTGCAGAAGAGCAATCTAAGGGCATTGAAGTATGCAGTTGAAACAACCGAGAGGATGGGGAGGGGAGCCAAGATGGCGGAGCAGTAGGACGGAGAGACCACTTTCTCTCCTAGAAATTCATCAAAAGAATAACTGAACGCAGAGCAAACTCCACAAAACAACTTCTGATCGCTAGCTGAGGTCATCAGGCACCCAGAAAAGCAGCCCATTGTCTTCGAAAGGAGGTAGGACAAAATATAAAAGATAAAAAGTGAGACAAAAGAGCTAAGGACGGAGATCCGTCCCAGGAAGGGTCTTAATAGAGGACGTTTCCAGACACCGGGAAACCCTCGCACTGGCGGGCCTGGGGGAAGTGTTTGAATCTCGGAGTTTGAATCTGACTGGGAGGGAAACAATAAATAAAACCCACAGATTACGAGCCTAAAAGCAACTCCCAGCAGAAAAGTACCCCAGACGCCTGCATCCGCCACCAGCAAGTGGGGGCGGAACGGAGAGGAGCGGGCGGCATTGCTTGGGGCAGGGTCCGGGCCTGAGTGCCCTGAGGACAATCAGAGGGAGCTTTTGTGAGTTGCCAGCTTGAACTGTGGGACAGCAAGAGAGAGAGAAAATTAACCGGCCCGAACACACTGCCGGCCGTTCGCAGAACAAAGGGACCAGGGACCGAGATTCTGGGCGGCCGAAGTCCGCCGGGAGGGTCGCGGCGAGACGGAGGGCGCGGGCGCCCGACTGGCGCGGGCAGGAACTGGGGCTGGGGACGCGGAGGGCAGAGGGCGCGCACGCCCGACTGGCGCCGGCGGGGACTGAGACTCGGACCGCGCAGGGCAGAAGACGCGCCGCACCCGGGGAGAGAGCGCCCGTCAAGCGCCTGGCTGCCTGGGCCGCTCGGGCGGCGTGGGGCCGGAGCGCGGGCCCAGCTTTGTGTGCTGCGCTTTTGTGAATCGCCCGAGGGCTGGAGCCGCGCGCACCGGGGCGCGAGCTTCATACAGAGCAGCCCGGAGCCTGAGCAGCGCAGACCGAGAAAAGAGCTCAAGCCTCTCCCGGGAGCGCCGGCCCCTCCCCGCACAGTCCCTCCCCGCAGCACGACGGAACTAGCTACCTGAATAAGAATCCACTTCCGCCCCCTGTGTCAGGGCGGAAATTAGGCGCGGAAGAGACCAGCAACAGAACCCAAATAAACAAAGGGAACCGCTTCAGAAGGGACCGGTGCAACAGATTAAAATCCCTGAAGAAACCACCGACTGACTACACCGGAAGGGCCTGTAGACATCGAGAAGTGTAAGCTGGAACGAGAAGCTATCTGAAGCTGAGCCGAACCCACACTGACCGCAACAGCTCCAGAGAAATTCCTAGATATATTTTTTCTTTTTCTTTTCTTTTCTTTTTTTTTAAGTAAGGGAAAAAAAAAAATTTTTTTTCTTTTTTCTTGGTTCTCTTTTATTTTCCTTTAAAATTCCCTATTACTCCCCCATTACTCCTTAACTTTCATTTTCATAGATTTTTACGATTTTTTTAATTAGGCAAAACAATTTTTTTCTGTCTTTCTTTTTTCTTTTATTTCTTTTTCTTCTTTTTTTTCTTTTCTTTTTTCTTCTTCTCTTCTATTTTCTCTTTTTCTTTTTCTCTTATTTCTTTTAAAGCCCTCTAGCACTCCTTTTACAACGCCTTAATTTTCATTTTCAATACACTATAACCTTACAGAAGAGGGAGAAAAAAAGAAAAAAAAAGAAGAAAAGCCCTATTTTTAAACCAAACTTCATATATATTTCTAAAATTTCTTTTGTGTGTTTTGGTTTTTGTTTTTAATATAGTATTTTTAAGAGTCTAACCTCTACTCTAAATTTTTAATTTTTGTTTTTCAGTATATGATATAAATTGTGAGCATTTAAGAATCCAATATTCAGCTCCCATTTTTATTCAGGAGTGTGATGATTATTCTCACCCAATCTTGACTCTGTTTTCTACCTCAGAACACCTCTATTTCCTCCTTTCCCCTTCTCTTCCCAATCCAATTCTGTGAATCTTTGTGGGTGTCTGGGCTACGGAGAACACTCTGGGATCAGACAACTTCGTAGATCTGTCTCTCTCCTCTTGAGTCCCCCTTTTTCTCCTCCTGCCCATCCCTATCTCCCTCCTCCCTCTCCTCTTCTCCATGTAACTCGGTGAACCACTCTGGGTATCACTAACGGGGGAGAAACTTTCCACCATTAACCTAGAAGTACTATTATCAGTGCTGTATAGTTGGAGAAGTCCTGAGACTACAGGAAAAATAAAACTGAAATCCAGAAGCAGGAGACTTAAGCCCAAAACCTGAGAACACCAGAAAACTCCTGACTATATGGATCTTTAAGTAATAAGTGACCGTACAAAAGCCTCCATACCTGCACTGAAACCAACCACCACCCAAGAGCCAATAAGTTTTAGAGCACGACATACCACGCAAATTCTCCAGCAACGCAGGAACATAGCCCTGCATGTCAACATACAGACTGCCCAAGGTCACACCTAACACATAGACCCATCTCAAAACTCATTACTGGGCACTCCATTGCTATCCAAAGAGAAGAAATCAAGATCCGCACACCAGAACACTGACGCAAGCTTCGCTAACCAGGAAACCTTGACAAGCCAATCGTCTAACCCCACCCACTGGGTAAAACCTCCACAATAAAAGGAACCACAGACCTCCAGAATACAGAAAGCCCACTCCAGACACAGCAATCTAAACAAGATGAAAAGGCAGAGAAATACCCAACAGGTAAAGGAACATGAAAAAAGCCCACCAAGTCAAACAAAAGAGGAGGAGATAGGGAATCTACCTGAAAAAGAATTTAGAATAATGATAATAAAAATGATCCAAAATCTTGAAAGCAAAATGGAGGTACAGATAAATAGCCTGGAGACAAAGATTGAAAAGATGCAAGAAATGTTTAATAAAGATCTAGAAGAAATAAAAAAGAGTCAATTAAAAATGAATAATGCAATGAATGAGATCAAAAACACTCTGGAGGGAACCAAGAGTAGAATAACGGAGACAGAAGATAAGATAAGTGAGGTAGAAGATAGAATGGTGGAAATAAATGAAGCAGAGAGGAAAAAAGAAAAAAGGATCAAAAGAAATGAGGACAATCTCAGGGACCTCTGGGACAATGTAAAACGCCCCAACATTTGAATCATAGGAGTCCCAGAAGAAGAAGACAAAAAGAAAGGCCATGAGAAAATACTCAAGGAGATAATAGCTGAAAACTTCCCTAAAATGGAGAAGGAAATAGCCACACAAATCCAAGAAACCCAGAGAGTCCCAAACAGGATAAACCCAAGACGAAACACCCCAAGACACATATTAATCAAATTAACAAAGATCAAACACAAAGAACAAATACTAAAAGCAGCAAGGGAGAAACAACAAATAACACACAAAGGGATTCCTATAAGGATAACAGCTGATCTATCAATAGAAACCCTCCAGGCCAGAAGGGAATGGCAGGACATACTGAAAGTAATGAAAGAGAATAACCTACAACCTAGATTACTGTACCAGCAAGGATCTCATTCAGATATGAAGGAGAATTCAAAAGCTTTACAGACAAGCAAAAGCTGAGAGAATTCAGCACCACCAAACCAGCTCTTCAACAAATGCTAAAAGATCTTCTCTAGACAGGAAATGCAGAAAGGTTGTATAAACAGGAACCCAAAACAACAAAGTAAATGACAACGGGCCCACACCTATCAATAATTACCTTAAATGTAAATGGGTTGAATGCCCCAACCAAAAGACAAAGATTGGCTGAATGGATACAAAAACAAGACCCCTACATATGCTGTCTACAAGAGACCCACCTCAAAACAAGGGACACATACAGACTGAAAGTGAAGGGCTGGAAAAAAATATTTCACGCAAACGGAGACCAAAAGAAAGCAGGAGTCGCAATACTCATATCAGATAAAATAGACTTTCAAATAAAGGATGTGAAAAGAGACAAAGAAGGACACTACATAATGATCAAAGGATCAATCCAAGAAGAAGATATAACAATTATAAATATATATGCACCCAACATAGGAGCACCGCAATATGTATGGCAAACACTAACGAGTATGAAAGAGGAAATTAATAGTAACACAATAATAGTGGGAGACTTTAATACCCCACTCACAACTATGGATAGATCAACTAAACAGAAAATCAACAAGGAAACACAAACTTTAAATGATACAATGGACCAGCTAGACCTAATTGATATCTATAGGACATTTCACCCCAAAACAATCAACTTCACCTTTTTCTCAAGTACACATGGAACCTTCTCCAGAATAGATCACATCCTGGGCCATAAATCTGGTCTTGGAAAATTCAAAAAAATTGAAATCATTCCAGTCATCTTTTCTGATCACAGTGCAGTAAGATTAGATCTCAATTACAGGAAAAAAATTGTTAAAAATTCAAACATATGGAGGCTAAATAACACGCTTCTGAATAACCAACAAATCATAGAAGAAATCAAAAAAGAAATCAAAGTATGTATAGAAACGAATGAAAATGAAAACACAACAACCCAAAACCTATGGGACACTGTAAAAGCAGTGCTAAGGGGAAGGTTCATAGCATTACAGGCGCACATCAAGAAACAAGAAAAAAGCCAAATAAATAACCTAACTCTACACCTAAAGCAATTAGAGAAGGAAGAAATGAAGAACCCCAGGGTTAGCAGAAGGAAAGAAATCTTAAAAATTAGGGCAGAAATAAATGCAAAAGAAACTAAAGAGACCATAGCAAAAATCAGCAAAGCTAAAAGCTGTTTTTTTGAAAAAATAAACAAAATCGACAAACCATTAGCAAGACTCATTAAGAAACAAAGAGAGAAGAACCAAACTAACAAAATAAGAAATGAAAAGGGTGAGATCACAACAGGTAACACTGAAATACAAAGGATCATAAGAGACTACTACCAGCAGCTCTATGCCAATAAAATGGACAACTTGGATGAAATGGACAAATTCTTAGAAAAGTATAACTTTCCAAAACTGAACCAGGAAGAAATAGAAGATCTTAACAGAGCCATCAAAAGCAAGGAAATCGAAACTGCAATCAAAAATCTTCCAGCAAACAAAAGCCCAGGACCAGATGGCTTCACAGCTGAATTCTACCAAAAATTTAGAGAAGAGCTAACACCTATCTTAAACTCTTCCAGAAAATTGCAGGAGAAGGCAAACTTCCAAACTCATTCTATGAGGCCACCATCACCCTAATACCAAAACCAGACAAGGATGCCACAAAAAAGAAAACTACAGGCCAATATCACTGATGAACAAAAATGCAAAAATCCTTAACAAAATTCTAGCAAACAGAATTCAATAACATATTAAAAATATCATACATCATGACCAAGTGGGCTTTATCCCAGGAATGCAAGGATTCTTTAATATCCGCAAATCAATCAATGTAATACACCACATTAACAAATTGAAAGATATAAAACATATGATTATTTCATTAGATGCAGAAAAAGCCTTTGACAAAATTCAACATCCATTTATGATTAAAACTCTCCAGAAAGCAGGAATAGAAGGAACATACCTCAACATAATAAAAGCTATATATGACAAACCCACAGCAAACATTATCCTCAATGGTGAAAAATTGAAAGCATTTCCCTTAAAGTCAGGAACAAGACAAGGGTGTCCACTCTCACCACTACTATTCAACCTAGTTTTGGAAGTGTTGGACACAGCAATCAGAGCAGAAAAAGAAATAAAAGGAATCCAGATAGGAAAAGAAGAAGTGAAACTCTCGCTGTTTGCAGATGACATGATCCTCTACATAGAAAACCATAAAGACTCTATCAGAAAATTACTAGAGCTAATCAATGAATATAGTAAAGTTGCAGGATATAAAATTAACACACAGAAATCCCTTGCATTCCTATATGCTAACAATGAAAAAACAGAAAGAGAAATTAAGGAAACAATACCATTCACCACTGCAACAAAAAGAATAAAACACTTAGGAGTAGATTTATCTAAAGAAATGAAAGACCTATACATAGAAAACTATAAAACACTGATGAAAGAAATCAAAGAGGACACAAATAGATGGAGAAATATACCATGTTCATGGATTGGAAGAAGCAATATTGTGAAAAATGGCTATATTACCCAAAGCAATCTATAGATTCAATGCCATCCCTATCAAGCTACCAACAGTATTTTTCACAGAACTAGAACAAATAATTTCACAATTTGTATGGAAATACAAAAAACCTCGAATAGCCAAATTAATCTTGAGAAAGAAGAATGGAACTGGAGGAATCAACCTGCCTGACTTCAGACTCTACTACAAAGCCACAGTCATCAAGACAGTATGGTACTGGCACAAAGACAGAAATATAGATCAATGGAACAGAATAGAAAGCCCAGAGATAAATCCACGAACCTATGGACACCTTATCTTTGACAAAGGATGCAAGGATATACAATGGAAAAAAGACAACCTCTTTAACAAGTGGTGCTGGGAAAACTGGTCAACCACTTGTAAAAGAATGAAACTAGAACTCTTTCTAACAGCATACACAAAAATAAACTCAAAATGGATTAAAGATCTAAATGTAAGACCAGAAACTATAAAACTCCTAGAAGAGAACATAGGCAAAACACTCTCCGACATAAATCACAGCAAGATCTTCTATGACCCACCTCCCAGAATATTGGAAATAAAAGCAAAAATAAATAAATGGGACCTAATGAAAATTAAAAGTTTCTGCACTACAAAGGAAACTATAAGTAAGGTGAAAAGACAGCCCTCAGATTGGGAGAAAATAATAGCAAAATGAGGAAACAGACAAAGGATTAATCTCAAAAATATACAAGCAACTCCTGAAGCTCAATTCCAGAAAAATGAATGACCCAATCAAAAAATGGGCCAAAGAACTAAACAGACATTTCTCCAAAGAAGACATACAGAGGGCTAACAAACACATGAAAAGATGCTCCACATCACTCATTATCAGAGAAATGCAAATCAAAACCACAATGAGGTACCATTACACGCCAGTCAGGATGGCTGCTATCCAAAAGTCTACAAGCAATAAATGCTGGAGAGGGTGTGGAGAAAAGGGAACCCTCTTACACTGTTGGTGGGAATGCAAACTAGTACAACCACTATGGAAAACAGTGTGGAGATTTCTTAAAAAACTGGAAATAGAACTGCCATATGACCCAGCATTACCACTTCTGGGCATACACACCGAGGAAACCATATCTGAAAGAGACACGTGCACCCCAATGTTCATCACAGCACTGTTGATAATAGCCAGGACATGGAAGCAACCTAGATGCCCATCAGCAGACGAATGGATAAGGAAGCTGTGGTACATATACACCATGGAATATTACGTAGTCATTAAAAATAATTCATTTGAATCAGTTCTAATGAGATGGATGAAACTGGAGCCCATTATACAGAGTGAAGTAAGCCAGAAAGATAAAGAACATTACAGCATACTAACACATATATACGGAATTTAGAAAGATGGTAACGATGGCCCTATATGCAGGGCAGAAGAAGAGACGCAGAAGTACAGAACAGACTTTTGAACTCTGTCGGAGAAGGTGAGGGTGGGATGTTTTGAAAGAACAGCATGTATATTATCTGTGGTGAAACAGACCACCAGCCCAGGTGGGAAGCATGAGTCAAGTGTTCGGGCCTGGTGGGCTGGGAAGACCCAGGGGAATCTGGTGGAGAGGGAGGTGGGATGGGGGACCAGGATGGGTAATTCGTGTAACTCTATGGCTTATTCATATCAATGTATGACAAAACCCACTGAAAAATAAAAAATTAAAGAAAAAAAAAAAAACAAAAAAAAAAAACGAGAGGATGATAGTGAAGGAGAAACACGAGAAGGAAAAGTATATATACTTTCTTTACATTTGTATTGCCATCATCTCACACAGAATGTGATACATTTTAAGTATCTAATTAATGAGCAGTTTATCCACAAAAATATTTTGATGCAATATTTCATATGAGAAATTTTAATGTAGAAGTTCTTACACAAATATATAAACTTATAACTACATAGGTATATATAAAAGCATTATTTGTAAACATAATTAAATATAAGTAAAAATAATTAAATATATAACACTGTGTAGAATATTATGTAGCCACTAAATGAACACGCATCTACAAGTTACATAAAATTATAGTTTTATGATACCATAAAAGAAAATAATACTTTTATAATATGCTTAGTATCTAAGAAAGAAGATACAACACTTGATTAGCAGTAATTTTCTTTGGATGGATTACAGAGAATTTCCTCTTTTTATTTTCAATCTTCATATTTAAATTTGTCTATTAAAACATATATGCTTCCCTCGCAGTTCAGCTGGTAAAAAATCCGCCTGCAATACGAGAGACCCTGGCTCAATTCCTGGGCTAGGAAGATCCACTGGAAAAGGGATAGGCTACCCACTCAGGTATTCTTTAGCTTCCCTGGTTGCTAAACCAATAAAGAATCCACCTGCAATGTGGGAGACCTGTGTTCAATCCATGGGTTGGGAAGATCCCCTGGAGAAGAGAAAGGCTACTCACTCCAGTATTCTGGTCTGGAGAATTCCATGAACTGTATAGTCCATGGGGGTCGCAAAGAGTGAGACATGACTGAGAGACTTTCACTTTCACTTTAACATATATACTGCTTTTCAGAAAGAAGCTGCAGGAAGTTAAAGGAATCTGGGCTGTGTTAATTTACTCCAATTAACCAACTATCTTTAGATACTGGGCATCCACAGACAGATGTACTGAAAGATGACCAGACGAAAGGTCATATATTTCTCAGTGTCCATTACAGTTTTAGAGTTTTTCAAAAAGAATTTCACATCAAGCTATGCTTTATACCATATGAACTTAGATGTTCAGACAATAATTGATACCTACGACCCAGGAGTCCTTATACTTAAAGAGTAGATTATGAGACAGTAAGATGCTCTATCAGGAACACTTTAAGTGGATGGTAATTGGCTGGTTCAAGGAGACCTTTCTTTTTGATAGTCTGGACATGAGACTTTTGAAAGTTAGTAGAGGGTAGAATGGTTAAGCTTGGAGTGGTATAGAAAACTGAGTGAGCATGCAGAAGTGAAGTGCTATTAGTCAAGATTCAAGGGATTTGAGGATGTAGAAAGGAGAGAAAGCTGGTTGGTGTCACAGATGTAAAGAGGAATAAAGAACAGTACAAATACACAATATGGCCACAAATAGGAACAGTGGAATAATGGTTTAGAACCATCACTGCTGCAGTATGCTAGAGCTGCATCACATCCTGGTGGTGATTATTCTATTGAAATTTTTGTAATCTCTAGTTTTGCAGCAAGTGATAATATTTTATGTCCTTACTTTGTTACATACATATGATGAATCTCCATTAATGAAAGTAATCAGAGTGGGTCTCAGTTCATGGAAATCATAAAAAGGAGTATCTGATATAGTTGCAAACCTGACTGCCTAACAGAATGACACTTTTTAAAAGACTAAACTCTTTTGCCATCTTTACAATTTTGCTATTTCATTCTTCTCTTCCTGTTACCTATTTATCTCAGTTCTTCAATCTTGATTTTGTCTTATATTTTAAATAAAATTTTCTGAAAGATTTTCAGTCTGCAGTGACATTCTTCCTTATTCTGCAGTCTCTTCTGATAGGCTTGGCCCACAGCTGGGTGAAAATATTCTAAAGCAAATACAATGTTTATGTATCATCATTGGTTTCATTGAGATCAGATTTAGAACTCAGCATTTCTTCTTAAGGATATTTGGCTATTTCTGATAAATACATTTAATCATAAATACAATTAAAATCTTATGCTACATTCTATTTCATTGTCATAAATTGTTCTGACATAGTTAAAATTCGCATGTTGATTACATTGGTGCTAAAGCAAAAAAGCAGAAAAAATAGATACATAAGTTTGAGAGGTATAAATTGAGTTGTTTTTCAATACAGATACAGTGTAAAATTTTCCAGAGCTCATTGTCATATCAATAGTTTCTCAAATTTTATGTAATATCTGTGGCCCATTCCAAACAAAGTATTGAACGCCAGAAAAAAGTCAAGTCACTTATCATTCTTAGGGATGTGGTATGCATTTACTAAAAGTTTCCCATGCAAGAAAAAGAAAGTCATTCTTAAAATTTTACTAATATTTAGAGATACTACATTAGATTTAATGTTTTCAATTCAAAATATATGAAATTTGAGTTCTGAAAATATGTGATTTAAAATCAGTCAGTCAGTCAGTCGTGTCCAACTCTTTGCAACCCAATGGACTGTAGCCCATGGGCTCCTCTGTCCATGGAAGTGAAGTGCGATGCCATTTCCTCTCTAGGTAATCTCCCTGACCCAGGGATTGAACCTTGGTCTTCAGCATTGCAGGCAGATTCTTAACCATCTGAGCCACCAGGGAATGACAACCTTAAAATTTTAGTACCCTTAAACCTCATATAAGTAATCCACCTCAATGATATAATGGCATCAGATTTTAAAATAACACCTTTTACTATTATCCAGTATTAAGCCATTAGTCTTGTGTTGTGAAACAAATTTCACTTCTTAATTTTCTTGTAGTAAATTTGTGTAAATAAGTCTTGGGATAAATAACAGCCATACTTTTAATCTTCTCACTATGTTGCTGAATTCTACAAGATAATTACTGATAGACTATAATCTTGAGATGCATTTAATGATCTTTACTATCCCAGAAACAAGGCTTGGGCTTTTAAAAGGACAGGATTAGCAAACAGTAGGCGTCATAAATGCATGTAGTCACTGAAACTGTCTTGAGGGTCAGAATCTTTGCCATCATTAGTAACACTCTAATTTGCTCAGTGATGAGAAATCAATCTGCAAAGGGAGGATATATATATTGCTGTTTTCCAGAAGACTGCTAGTGATAAGCGTAATGGCCTCAGAAGGTTGACATTGCAAAGATTTGTTTTCATTATTGTACAAAACAACTAAGATAGAAGAATTGGTCTGATGTGTAATTTATTGTTTTCCATGCCCACTCACAAAAAGTGGGTGAAATCAATAAACTTTCCTTATTATCCATCCTGCAGAAACTGGTGGAGAAATTTGTAAGAAGGGCAAATTTGTTCATTTTATTGTTAAAAGTATTATTTTGCCAAACCTTGATAATAATAACTCAATAGAAAAACGAAAACAGTACTTCAAATTTAATGAAATGGGAACAGCTAGTACAGTTTTTTTCTTTAGCTCATTTTAAACAACTCTACATTCAATTAATTTTCAGTACTGTGGAAAGTTAAAAATCTAGTTTCTTAAACTTTTAAAATTTCTATACTCATAACATATTTTTGAATGAGTCTACTATAAGCATGTTTCATTGAAATGAATATTATGTAATTATATATAGATATCCTTAAATTCAGTAAGCAGTTTGTAGTAAGTTAGACAATTGCATTTTAATTTGCAATTTCTTTTTTATATACTAGTGAAAATTTTGCTGAATTATCTGCTTAAAGGTCAAAATGCTAATTAGGATTTTCTCATCAGTGATAATTCAAATGTGTGAGAAAATGATGACATTAGCGTTTTATCTTCTTGAGTTAACTTGTTTTGTACTCCATTGTCTTCTCAAGATTCTGATTACAATGAAGCCAGTTTATAACATTTAATACCATCCATTTCAATGCAACACATCCATTCTTGCTAATGGAACACATTATATGAATTTCATCACAATTTTCTCTTTTCCAAAAGTTATTCCATAGCATACAACTTTAATAAGCCTAATTTAACTTTTATTTATTTTGTAATTGAAGGGTAACTGCTTTACAGAATTTTGTTGTTTTCTGTCAAACCTCAACATGAATCAGCCATAGGTGTACATATATCTCGTCCCTTTTGAACCTCCCTCCCACCTCCCTCCCCACCCCACCCCACTAGGTTGATACAGAGGCCCTGTTTGAGTTTCCTGAGCCAGACAGAAAATTCTCCTTGGCTCTCCTTTTACATATGGTAGTGTAAGTTTCCATGCTACTCTTTCCATACATCTCACCCTTTCCTCCCCTCTCCCCATATCCGTAAGTCTGTTCTTTATGTCTTTTTCTCCATTGCTGCCCTGTAAATAAATTATTCAGTAAATAAGAAATAAGCTTAAGTAAGCTTAATTTTGCTGATCACATTTGAAAGTACAACTAGAATCTAACACTTTACATCAACAAAAGCTTTTCTTACATCTAAAACATTTTTATTTTTAGAACGAGTGTTACATTTAAAATTTCTCAGATTACAATTTAGAATCTCTCAATCAAGGAGCATTAATAATTTCACCTTATCCATTTGCAAGCAGCTCTTTTTCCCCTTTCCTTTTTGTCTATTTCTGTCCTCCTGAAACCTTAATTATAGCAATGAGATTACTAGGTAGCATTTAACCTAACTACTGGCTTTTGCAGTACTGAATGCACACAAGGCCTTGCAAAACCTGTTGATTCTTTTCCTAGATTAAAAGAAATAAGACTGGAGAAATAAGGAATTAAAAATGACTAACTCTCTACTCCCAAAAGGCCCCTCAAACAGGCCATGCAGGAAATGTAGCATCTAAAGAAAATCATAAGAAATCAACCAGTTTCTTAGAAGGGGGAATTGATGCAGAACCTAACCTCCTCCATCATTGTTTCTCTGAGATTCCCTTTTACTCTTTAAAAACTGGCACAGCTGAGTAGAATCTTCAGAGTTAGTTCTGGGACATGAGGCCCTCTTTTAGCCAGGCCTCCTGAATAAAGAAACCTTCCAATCCCACCAGCATTTGTCTCTCTCACCATATTTTAGAGGTGAGCAGCTGGACCTGAGTTCAATAACACAGTCTATTATATGGGCTATGTGATTTAAGAATTCGTAGCATATACCATAATATTTTATTTGTGAGAAAGCTTGTGGCACATGGAAATCTATTAATTCAAATGAACGTCTCTATCTGTATAGTGTGGACTGAAAAAGATTCACAACCTAAAAGTTGAGAGTTATGTTTTATTCATTAAGTTTTAGGACTTAAGCCCAGGAGGCAGCATCTCAAGTAACCCTGAGAGAACTGTTGCAAGGAGGCAAGGGGAGGAGCCAGGTTATACAGAAGTTTTGTAACAAAGGGCAGGAAGACTGAACATCAAATGTTATTGTTAATTAAAGAAAATCAGATATTGCAAGTTAAGGAATTTAGCACTTTTCTATGCATGGGAAGATGCAAGAGTCTGGGCTCAGTGGAACCATTTCCTTCATATGCACTTCAGCTATCTGGGGACCAGTATCCTGTGTTTTTACATCCCGAGTTTCCTTTCTTCAGTACATGCCTATTCTTCATTCTCAGTTCCCTTAGGGTTCACTGCTCACATTGGAGGGCTACAGTCACTGATGACTGTGGCATCCTTCTTTACAGATAGGGCAGGAAATAGTCCATTTCTAAGTACAAACATAGCTGTGCCCTGTAAAATGCAAGTATGTATAAAAGGATACAAGTCATTTGATTTAAGTCACACACATGAAAGTGTAACTACAAATAGTAAAGTCTATGTGTGTGTGTAATCAAATCCACATTACTTTCAAATAGCAGTATACCTTAAACATATACACAATGATATGGTCATGACATTGAAGAGATGGCACATTCCAAAGGCACAATTTAAGAAACCATAATTGAGGGCCAATTTCAAGGACTGTGCTGGCTTAAGAGGGAAAAAAATGAAGAGTATGGACAGTGTTGTCAGTTTTAAGCCTCAAGGAAAAAATATTCAGCAGTTGTAGTTGGAAGAAGGCTGCCCAATAGGGGCTGTGCCTTTAGTAAAGAAACTCACCCTTCCTCATTTTCTTTGTTTGATTTTCCATGGTTGCTGTCTTTGGCCCAAGTCAACTGCGTAGGGAAGGTCTTAATATAGTCCATAGAGGTCAGTGTCCTGGATTACCAACCAGGATAGAAAAGAAAAAAAAAAAAAAAAAGAGAGAGAGAACTGGAGGAGGAAATGAAGGAAGACAAATAGTTTGTATTTTCAGCATCTAGTATGTTTGTGAAGTTGAAGACTCACCATGGTAAAGATGTCAGTTTTCCTCAATCTGTCTACAGGATAAGCACAAACAAATTGAAATCCCAGGAAAATATATTTTAGAAAACTACAGTATGAATTTGAAAATTGATAAGAAAGGGCAAACTAAAATAGCCTAAACAATTCTGAAAACAAAAAAAAAGTCAAAGCATTGCTGCTATCTTATTTCAAGTGTGTGCATCAGTCACTCAGTCATGTCTGACTCTTTGTGACCACGTGGACTGTACCCCAACAGGGTCCTCTGTTCATGGGATTCTCCAGGCAAGAATTCTTAGTCAAAAAGACGATAAAATAGAACAGAGGACATAATAATAGACCCACATATGGAATTCCATCTTAGTAGAAAGCCAAACAGTCCTTTGAGTGTTAAAAAATCAATGTTCATGTATGCTACCATATGTGAAATAGATCGCCAGTACAGGTTCGATGCCTAAGACAGGATGCTCAGGGCCGGTGCACTGGACAACCCTGAGGGATGGGATGGGGAGGAAGGTGGGAGGAGGGTTCAGGATGGGGACACATGTACACCCATGGCTGATTCATGTGACTGTATGGCAAAAACCACAACAATATTGTAAAGTAATTAGCCTCCAATTAAAATAAGTGAATTAATTTACAAAAAAAAATCAATGTTTAATATCACACAAACTGAACAAAACTAAATGAATATATTTTAAGATAAAAGTATTTATCTTTATTAAATATCAAATAGAATATATTTTTGAAAGTATGGCTTTTAATGGTATGACAAAACCTTTGATTTTATCAATTAGCATGTATATTTGTGAACACAAGTTATTTTTTATCAGGAACAAAAATTATTCCAGTGTTAATTCTAACTCTGCCCCTTTTATTCTTAACAAATAGAAACACCACAAAGTTATATCTTCATAAATAAGTAGAAAGGACTAGAACAAATATTTCTATAGTGATATAACTCACTTCTTTAAGGTTTTTCTAAATTATATCCAAATCTTACTCTGATTTATCGTAAAAATGTTTAAATATCTGTAAGTGGATAATTAGGCTTCCCAGGTGGCACTAGCGGTAAAGAAACTCCCTGTCAATGCAGGAGAAGCGAGAGATGAGGGTTCAGTCCCTGGAGGAGGGCATGGCAACCTACTCCAGTATTTTTGCCTGGAGAATCCCATGGAGAGAGGAACCTGGTGGGCCACAATCCATAGGGTCCAAAGTGTTGGACACGACTAAAGTGACAGCATGCACAGCTAACTAGATTAAGTTCTTCTTTAATTTTGCTAAATAATACTTTGAGAAGAGTCTAAATTGAAAAGTACTTTGGTACTAGATACTTGATTCATTTGATCCTTCCTTGTACATATATTATTGAAAACAATTATCACTTTGCCAAGGATTTTGCAATGTAAGGTATAAAAATAAAATATGATCTAACTGAAATATGACATTCCTTGGAAAGTTGGGAGAAAATTCCCCTTAAAAAGACACTTGAGAAAGGGAATACTGCTGGGTCATAGATCTTTTCTGCAGATCAACTTTAGGAAATGGGACTCTTGGACCATAAACATATGGCCTCTTCTTTCCTTCGAACTTTTTGTACCCTGAATGGTGTAGATGTCCCAATGGAAAGGCCATCATTCTGTGTAATACAGGAGCAGAAATGCTCCATCCATATAATTTGTAATGCAATGATTTCCCTTGCATATGTGTATGTTTGTACTCAGTCACTAAGTCATGTCCAACTTAAATTTCTAAGGACTTGTAAAAATAAACTAATACTATAAAATAACAGGAAGTGCTACAGAGTTAGTATGTTTACTATGATTACAGTGCTTTTGCAGAAAAAAATTACAAAAGAATAGTTTTCTCATATTTAGAATACTGGTTAATCAGATGGGCCTTAAATATATTGACATCTTTTTTGTTTTTAATAGAGTTGTTTCACTAGTATGATAATATGTCATCAAATAAATTTTACTCCTGACATAATGCAGCTTTCCAGATTTAAAAGTAGAATGTAGCAACAAAATTTATAAACTCAAGATGACAATGAACTCAAGAAAAAACAAAGTTTAAACAATTATTTCATCTTACAGTCATATAAATAACATAGTGGTTCAAGTGTAGGCACTGGAGGTAGACCTTCGTGTTTCAAACCCTGCACTGCCCTTCACCAGTTAATTGTGTGACCACAGACAAGTTAATTAACCTCTATATGCTTCATTCTTATCATCTTTAAATAATGGAATAACTTCTGGTTCTTAAATATTAATTATGCATATTAAATAATTTAATAAATGTATGGTAATTAGAACAGCATCCCCCTATTGTACAGTTTTAATTATTATTATTTTTATTATTATTAATGAAAGTTACTAGAGAACAAGCTAAAATTCAGGCTTACTACTTCTCATAACAGAAGTCAGCAAACTTTTACTGTAAAAGGTCAAACAGTAAATAAATGGTGGCTTTCTGGGCAATTGACTTTATTACAATTATTTTGTTTTGACCTTGTAGGCTCCCCCAAAAAAATGATAATGTGCAAATGAAGGGATGTGGGAGTGACATATTTAAATGTTCTATAGAAAAGTAGGCAGCAAGCCAGATTTGGGCCATGAGCTGTAGTTTGTTGAAAGCAACAGCTTAAAATTCCTTCTTTTTTTTTTAATCAGAAACAAAATTCAAGTGATTCTGTCTCTTTTTATAAATATAATAAATATTTTATGAATATGCTCAAAACAATCTACTTGATGAAGGTTAATTCCGTCAATTTATGAAACACAGTCAAGGCACATCACTTTGGAATTTGACTCGGGGGTTGGGGCATGGGGATTGAATTTCAAACCTCAAAGAAAACATACTGGCCTTATGAAATATCAGGGACACCAAACATTGAGTATTTTTATTAATCTGGCATATATCCCATGGACTATATGCCAAAAGCAGCCAACAATAAAACAATATTTTTCCAATTACAGTATTGAATTGACCTTACACTACTTGGCTTAATTGAAATGATTAAGGAATATGATGAGGAATATTACTTTCTTGGATGTTGTTATTGCAGTAGATAAATGATTCAATCTCAAAGATATCTAAAATAACAGAAAAGGAAATTCAAAAAGCCTAAAGATGTTGGAAAGAAAGAAGTAAGAAAATCCGTTACATTGGACTTCTTATATAATAATTTGGCACTGAGTATATTATGTGGTGGAGAAGGCAATGGCACCCCACTCTAATACTCTTGCCTTTAAAATCCCGTGGACAGAGGAGCCTGGTGGGCTGCAGTCCATGGGGTCGCGAAGAGTCGGACACGACGGAGTGACTTCACTTTCACTTTTCACTTTCCTGCACTGGAGAAGGAAATGGCAACCCACTCCAGTGTTCTTGCCTGGAGAATCCCAGGGACGGGGGAGCCTGGTGGGCGGCCGTCTATGGGGTCGCACAGAGTCGGACACGACTGAAGCGACTTAGCAGCAGCAGCAGCAGCATATCATGTGAAACACCAAAAAGAAATTAAAAGTTTTAAAGATATTTTACTGCAATTATTTAAAAGCATCACACACACACACACACACACACACACACACACACACACACACACAAATATATATACTTACTGGAATCCCTAGGGATTCAATGGTTAACATTTTGCTTCCACTGTAATGGGCATGGGTTCAATTCCTGTGGGGGAACCAAGATCCTGGGTGATGGGGCAGTGTACCCACCCCTCCAAAAATGGATACTTAACAACTGTCAGCCTAAATAAGGAGTTAAACTGAGACAAGTTCAAATTAGCAAAAATTGACTTTATTCAAGAAGAGCAGAAGGATTGCAATTCAGGAAATTCATGCGGTAGCCACTATAGGAGAGTCTAGTGAGGGTTTAGGGTGGACTGGCTTTGTAGGCAAGGAATGCAGAGAGAGGAAACTCCAGTCAGAGTCCAGAAGGTAGGTTCATTGGCTTGAGGATGGGGAAAGATTCTTGGCAGGTGTTCATTAGTCAGAAGATAAGTCTTGGACTTTTATACATCAGGCATTTAATGGAAATCAGTCTCTCACTTCTTACATTCCATTCTTCTGAGAGCTCATGTATGAATAAAATGCAGTTTCATTATAGACTGAAATCCTTTCACACATCTGTATGGTTTATTTTTTGTGGCACTCTATATTAAAGATGCAAATGCTCACATATTTGCACACTTAGGACCACAAAGATGCAAAACTGTACCCTTGAAAATGGAATGCTTTCAATCTGTATTCCATGTCATATTTTTTCTTTCAGAACTGTGCTGTGTCACATTTCTGCTTCTGCTATGATTGCTCTTGATCCAGTTTCTACGCTCTGTTGAGTTGAGAGGGATCAGTCTTTGTATCCCCAGACTTGAACAGAGTGCTTGGCATAAACTAGGCCCTTAATACACTTTTACTGAATAAATTAATATGTGTCAGTGTCAGTAATATCTATCTGCTTTTCCATCTCACAGGAAAATTCACTACTGTAGTTCTGTTCAGTTTCACCATGGCTGGTCATGGAGCAAGTTTTTACCATCCATCAAGCCCCATCTCCATATGCTGTGTTCTGCATGAGATCTCAGCCAATCAATGCTCAGAACTTGAGCAGACAGAAGTGGAGAGTAGAATGGAGGGATGTCAATATCCCACCCTTGAGGACCGATGGATGCTGAGTACCAAACACAGCCTACTCACATCTAAAGAAAATAACTCTCCTGTTAAATCTCTCATAACCTCTTTTCCTTATCTCTCTGGTGTTTTTACTCAATGGTCTTTGGGGGCAGACCACTTACTCTGTTAACAGGCTTTGTATCTTTCATCTTTGCAGTTTTTGTGTTAATTCCTCATTACCTCTCAAGTGAAACAATATGCTCCTGTATATTTCTTTTTTTGTGGTCTTTTAAAATACAAGTTTAGTTTCTTCAGTTATTTTAAAGTTCAGATTATCTGTTTTATCATGGTCAAATTAAGGTACTTCATAGACTTTGAGAAACTGGTTCAGTTCTTACAGGTTATTGAATTTTTGAGCATAAAGTTGTAGTGTTACCTTGTTCTTTTCAAGGCTGCATGATCTGTAGCAAAATCTTTTCGTCCTCCTGATATTGATGATTTGAGTCTTTGTCATTTCACCTTTATTAGTTTTGTTAGTGGTTTCTCAATTTCATTTATTTTTTTCAAACAGCTTCTTGTTTTATTGATTTTTTTCTTTTATTGCTCCTCATGGTATTTTGAGCCATTTTGTTTTTGATAGTTGACTAAACCAGATGAAATTATATATCTATAGACTACTATCATTTGCAGCTGGTATCTGTTATGTACAGCTTATAGATATGTACATTTGCATAAGAAAAAGAAAGCAAAAACACTGATATATGAGTTCATTTCAAAGTCTTTTAGAAATTTCTGCTGCAGTTTGCTCCAGCAGCTCCATCTTCTGTTTGCTCTTCTTTTTTTGGTCAGTGCTTGTGGTGGAGAGTTACACTTCTCTGATCACACCATGTTGACCACAACTACATATACAATGTGTCTTTAGTATTGCACTCTTGGAAGTGGTAGCCTAAACTCTGTCTATTGATCAGTAAGACTTCAGTGGTCATGTCTAGCACCCTAATAAAGATGCAAAAGGAAGCTAAACAATAGCTCTTGATGGTCATGCTCTCCCAACATCAGGAGCAGAAAAGACTAACTTATTGAGTCAGACCATTTTCAAATCCTTGCTGAAGAAAATGGGCATGACATTTTGTGATCTTATTCTAAAAGGAAAAATGATGTAGTAACTTTTTCTGTTAGGATAATTCCAGTAGAATCTGAAATTTCACTTGAAGCCACTAGCCTACCTGTTTCAACATCTGCTTAATTGTAGAGAAGCAGATGTATATGTTAGAACTGGGGACTCCTCTGTGGTCCAGTGGCTAAGACTCCACATTCCCAATGGAGGGGCCCTGGGTTCCATCCTTGGTCAGGGAATTAGATCCCACATGCCATAATTAAGAGTTTGCATGCTACATCTAATGAAATTGCATGCCACAATGAAGATCACAAGTGCTGCAATTAAGACTCTGTGCAGCTAAATGATATATAATGTATATATACATATGTATATATATGTGTATATATATATATAAGAAAAAGAACTGCAAACAGAGGAAATACTACCCAAGTCAAACTGTCATTTTTCCATGTGTTCTGCTTGTCCATAGTGATTGCAACAGAAATAATCCTGGATCTAACAGGCTTTGTGCTTTCTATAAATCTTATATTTAAGATATTAATATAAGTAGTTTTGGAGGCTAGTAGTTTTCAAAAAGACAGACCTGGTAGGTGTATTAGGCAGCTGAACAATATTTTAAAAAAATTCTTAGACATAATTTTAAAGGAAGTCCATAAAGAGTATGCTTCTGTGATGTGCTCAGTCTTGTCTGACTCTTTGCAACCACATGGACTGTAGCTTGCCAGGCTCCTCTGTTCATGAGATTCTCCAAACAAGAATACTGGAGTGGGTTGTCATTTCCTCCTCCAGGGGATCTTCCTGACCCAGGGATTGAACCCATGTCTCTTGGGTTTACTGCAGTGGCAGGCAAATTCTTTAACACTGCACCATCAGGGAAGCAGCATAAATGTCATAGTATTTGGTTAACTAGTTCTTGAGGCATGCATAGAGTTTACAATATGATAGTTAGAAGAGTTTGCATAAACTTGATTATTTTCTCTGACTTCTGATAAAATCTAATAGATGAAACAAGACTATTTTCATGACAAGTGGGAAAAGTAAACATGCTTCATTGACATTTTATTAATATAATGATCGTCCTCACTTTTTCAATATCTTTCAATACAAAGTATAATAGCAAATACTATCCATGTGTATAGTAATAGTTCTTATCAAGCATGCATAAGCAATATATTTTTTCTTTTACTTTGCCTGAATTAAAAAGAGTATTATTTATGTTTTTAAACATAGTCCATAATATTTAAGATTCTATAGACTTAGAGAGTATAAGACTCTCACATAGTTTTTAAAGAAATAAAATATAGTCCCCCCAAAAATCTTCCAGAAATACTCCCATTTTGGAGTAGGGCATTTGACAAATGTGTCCATCTGCCCACTAAATCATTGATTTTGGTGATGATTTCTTACTATGTAAGGGGGCTTCTCTTGAGTTTGACAGCTTTTGATGAAAATGTGAAATTAGGGAAG
This sequence comes from Muntiacus reevesi, assembly GCF_963930625.1. NCBI lineage: Eukaryota > Metazoa > Chordata > Mammalia > Artiodactyla > Cervidae > Muntiacus > Muntiacus reevesi. The sequence continues at coordinate 37,124,263 of NC_089269.1, forward strand.
AATAACCTGAGCTAAGACAGATAATCAACGTTATCCCAGGCACTGAAGATAAGTATCCCCATCTTGTTCTCAGATTGATGATTTACTTTTCAAAAAAGCACTGAGGAAAATGAAGACTATCACAAGTGATTGAGGAGATGAGCATAAATGATAAAAGGGTCATAAATAGAGTTTAACTTGACCACTGTACTCTCCAAATATCCAATGATATTTGAAAGAGGTGGAGGGAAATGTTAAAACACACACATCCATATGTAACTGCAACAGTGCAATATGATGAAAGTGATGAAAAAAAAAGAGACTAGTTAATATTTGGTAAAATTATAAGGTAGATAATAAACAAGTGACATGAAATTTGTTTAAAGGAAAATAGTGGGATTCTGTTAGGAAAATTGAGAACATACACTGCAGCAGAAATTATCTTTGTCATATTTTGGTATCTTTCCACTTTAGGTTACAAAAGTTAGAGCTGAAAATCTTTAAGAACTCACTAAAATGTTGGCATAGTTTTATTCTATATCATAAAGAAGAAAAACTGAATGATATTTCATAATTTATCTATGTATATTTCTGTTTCTCTGTACACTAGAAGAGAATAGAGTTATAGAAACAGGAAAGCTTAACAAGCCTTATTTAGAGTATCTTCAACTACTCATTTTTTCTTTAAAAGGAAGTGGTTGGGGAGGTGGTGATTATAAAGAGACTTCAAACTGGATAAGAAAGGGACTTTATTTTTGAGGCCAATGTTAATTGCTTTTTTATGTTTATGAATTTATTTTTTAAGTCTTGCTTAAGGATTTACAATGTATATATTTTAGCATAATTTAATCCACCTTTGACTAATAATGTACCACACTCCATAAGAACCTTGCTACAGAATGTTTCCACTTAATGTGTTCTGTTCTTTGTGCTATCATTGTCATGCACCATTTTTTGTTGTTGTTGTTGAATGTTTTTGTATATTTTATTATTCTTTTTTCTTTTTAATTTGATTAATTGAAGAATAATTGCTTTACAGAATTTTGTTGTTTTCTGTCAAACCTCAGCCGTAGTTATACAAATATCCCCCCCACCCCCCACTTTTGAACCTCCCTCCCATCTCCCTCCTCATCCCACCCCTCTAGGTGATACAGAGCAACTGTTTGAGTTTTCTGAGCCATACAGCAAATTCCCATTGGCTATCTATTTTAAATATGGTAATGTAAATTTCCATGTCACTCTTTTCATACATCTCATCCTCTTCTTCCCTCTGCCCATGTCTGTAAGTCTATTCGTATGTCTGTTTCTCCAATGCTTCCCTGTAAAAAAAATTCATCAATACCAGTTTTCTAGATTCTGTGTATATGTTAGAATACGATATTTATGTTTCTCTTTCTGACTTTTTCTGACCAGTGTAAGGTGTTATCTCATAGTGATTTTGATTTGCATTTTCCTAATAATGAGCCAACCTAGAAACCATATTAAAAAGCAGAGACATTCCATTGCCAACAAAGTTCTCTCTTGTCAAGGCTATGGTTTTTCGAGTAGTCATGTATGGATGTGAGAGTTGGACTGTGAAGAAAGCTGAGCACCAAAGAACTGATGCTTTTGAACTGTGGTGTTGGAAAAGACTCTTGAGAATTCCTTGGACCACAAGGAGTTCCAACCAGTCCATCCTAAAGGAGATCAGTCCTGAGTGTTCATTGGAAGGACTGAAGTTGAAGCTGAAACTCCAGTATTTTGGCGACCTGATGTGACGAGCCTACTCATTTGAAAAGACCCTGATGCTAGGAAAGATTGTGGGCAGGAGGAGAAGGGGACGACAGAGGATGAGATGGTTGTGTGACATCACCAACTCAATGGACATGAGTTTGTGTAGGCTCCAGGAGTTGGTGATGGACAGGGAGGACTGGCGTGCTGTGGTTCATGGGGTCAAAAAGAGTCAGACATGACTGAGCAACTGAACTGAACTGAATGAATAATGAGCCAGCAAAGGTCCATCTAATTGAAGCTATGCTTTTTCAAGAAGTCATCTATGGATGTGAGAGTTGGACTATAAAGAAAGCTGAGTGCTAAAGAATTGATGCTTTTAAACTGTGGTGTTATAGAAGACCCTTGAGAGTCCCTTGGACAGCAAGATCAAAACAGTCCATCATAAGGGAAATCAGTCCTGAATATTTATTGGAAGGACTGATGCTGAAGCTGAAGCTCCAATGCTTGTGGCCATCTGATGTGAAGAACTGACTCATTTGAAAAGATTCTGATGCTGGGAAAGATGGAAGGCAGGAGAAGGGGATGACATAGGATGAAATGATTGGATGGCATCACTGACTCGATGGACATGACTTTGAGTAAACTCCGGGAGCTGGTGATGGACAGGGAGGCCTGGTGTGCTGCAGTCCATGGGGTCACAAAGAGTCAGACACGACTGAGAGATTGAGCTGAACTGAACTGACTTTAGATAGAGAAGATAGGAACAAAATTTAATCAAGTAATCCTCTTTATCTGTCTCCTATTAGAAATACAAATCACATCACAACAATATATTTTTTCATGCTTTGAATTATGCCAAACTAACTGCTTTGCCCTTCACTTTCCTCAAAGTTCTCAGTTAAGTGAACATACTTTCACTCTCCACTTATTCCTTGAATCTCTTATATGTTCCTCTTAGTCAATCTTCAGTTTATAATATTGTGTCCTTCATGGTTATATCAGTTTAAGGATCCAAATCAAACATGTAAAGTGTCAAATTAGAATGCATAAAACAATAGAGCAGCAGTTAAAATTGCATGTACCATATAAAAACTATGAGCCTTAAAGTATCACCTCATTAGAAAAGACCATTTAAAAAATGTGGCTCTGTCATTCTTCCCTAACGGTCATTAGACCAGAGGTTTAGCAGATTGGAAATTTGGTCTGAATTACCTAACACCATTGCATGCTTCAAAAATAAACCTAATTCTTTCTCTAACACCACAAAATTCCAAACTAAGTTTTACATATCATTTGAATTTTTATAATTATATCAACAGGTATTAAATAAGAATCAACAAAAGAATGTATTGCCATAGGAAAACAACTTTAAAATTAACTTTGCATCAGCTTCCCAGGTTGCTTGCTGTTGTCATTTCCATAAAGCTCACTATCAGTTTTACCAAATCCATAGATATCATCTTTGCAAGTTAGATCCCTTCAGACTGTTACGAGTGTCTTCAGAGACTAGTTTTCTTTTTGTGTGTTTGAAGAAGGGTGTTTATATTGCCTAAGTTAATGTGTAGGGACTTTCTTTGGACTACAAAGAGAGCTGAGCACCAAAGAATTGATGCTTTTGAACTGTGACCACCACAGTTCAATATGGAGAAGACTCTTGACAGTCCCTTGGACTTCAAGGAGATAAAACCAGTCAATCCTACAGGAAATCAGACCTGAATATTCATTGGAAGGACTGATGCCAAAGCTTAAACTCTAACACTTTGGCCACCTGATGCGAAGAACTGACACCTTGGAAAATACCCTGATGCTGAGAAAGATTGAAGGCTGGAGAAGAAGGGAACAACAGAGAATGAGATGGATGGATGGCATCACTGACTTGATGGACATGAGTTTGAGTAAGCTCCAGGAGTTAATATGGACAGGGAAACCTGGCATGCTGCAGTCCGTGGGGTCACAAAGATTCGGACATGACTGAGCAATGGAACTGAACTGAACTGGATGTATAGGGACTGAAGAATTATCACATTAGAATGGGAGAAAGAGTAACTGAGCACAGAATTGTAATCTATAAATTAAGGTAGCTGACGTTATCTAGGAGATAACAGGAAAAGACAGGAAAAAACAGAAGGGAATAAAGTAGGAGTCAATATTACATTTTTTTCTCCAAATACAATCCTTTGGGAGAATGAAACTAAAAATGACAGAAACATCATTTCCCCCCCCCAAACCTCTTAGCTATTGCTTAAATCCTACTGCTTATCTAGGCTGTTGAGTCTACAAAATGGCATTGACTATCAGCAAAAGTTCTCAGAATACAACTGCTTAACTGTGACCTTTATAGAAACCCTGTATAATAAGTCGATGCAGTAGATTTTAGCATAGCCCATGTCACAACCCTCTCATTGTGTCTTTATAAATTGTTTTGCCATAACTTCTCTGTCCTCCAGTTTATGAAATTCCAGTGATTGCTGCTTTTCTGGGTTGTCAAGAAAAGCAAGACTAGTTGACTTTAAGAATCTCAAGAAAATTATTTCACATAGAATTCCACCTCAAGTGAAAATCAAAAGTGTTTATGCTACCAAGAGTCATACTGTTTAAATTCCAGTAAGGTTATGATTGTGCTTATAACCATTCCTGATTTAGTCTTATCAACTTGCTTTTCAATTCTCGTTCTTTGTATATTTTTCATGTGAGCAGGTAGCTCTAAGATCATGTTCCATAGAGGCAAAGGCTGAGACATAAATATATAAAGTCCTTTCAGGATAAAACTATAAAGAAGTAAGAGAAACATACATAGGGAAGAGGTAAAGACCAAACTAACTTGTGATTTAGGTGAAGGCTAACTTCTTTGATCACAGGAGTAGCTCTGCAGCAAAAGCCCCACTCCCAGACTAGGGGATTAAGTTCAATCATTGATCAGAAGTTGCCTAAGAGTGAGAAGAGAGAGAGAGGTGGAGAGAGGGGGACCATAGCCTCCTAAGCACAGCCCATTGAGGACAATTTTGGTTATGGGATGCAAACATGAGTTATTCCCTTTCAAGATGTCCAACAACTAGAATGGGAACAGTAACCTTGTTATGAAAATCTGCATGAGGAATCAACAGTACCTGCTGAGAAAGAACAGAAGAAGTGAGGAAAAAATGAAGTAGACAAAGATTTGTTATTTTCCTTAAAGATCACAGATGGACCTGGTGAGCAATTTGCATTTTGGGTATATAGCAGCCATCTTTGCCATCATAAACATCCGGAGATAGATGAGTTTGGCACTCTCAGAATCTTGCTTCAAATGTCATTCAGTTCAGTTCAGTTGCTCAGTTGTGTCTGACTCTTTGAGACCACATGAACCGTAGTCTGCCAGGCCTCCCTGTCCATCACCAACTCCCAGAGTTCACCCAAGCCCATGTCCATTGAGTCGGTGATGCCATTCAACCATCTCATCTTCTGTCATCCTCTTTTCCTGCCCTCAATCTTTCCCAGCATCAGGACCTATTCAAACAAGTCAGCTCCTCACATCAGTAGCCAAAGTATTGGAGTTTCAGCTTCAACATCAGTCCTTCCAGTGAACACCCAGGACCGATCTCCTTTAGGATGGACTGGTTGGATCTGCTTGCAGTCCAAGGGACTCTCAAGAACCTTCTACAACATCATAGTTCAAAAGCATCAGTTCTTCTGTGCTTTCTTTATAGTCCAACTCTCACATCCATATATGATTACCGGAAAAACCATAGCCTTGATGAGATGAACCTTTGTCGACAAAGTAATGTCTCTGTTTTTTAATATGCTGTTTAGTTTGGTCATAACTTTCCTTCCAAGGAGTAAGCATCTTTTAATTTCATGGCTGCAATCACCATCTGCAGTGATTTTGGAGCACAAAAACAATAAAGTCAGCCACTGTTTCCCCATGAAGTGATGGGACCAGATAGCATGATCTCAGTTTTCTGAATGTTGAGTTTTAAGCCAACTTTTTCACTCTGTTCTTTCACTTTGATCAAGAGGCTCTTTAGTTCCTCTTCACTTTCTGCCATAAGGGTTGTGTCATTTGCATATCTGAGGTTATTGATATTTCTCCCAGCAGTCTTGATTCCACCTTGTGCTTCCTCCAGCCCAGCGTTTCTCATGATGTACTCTGCATATAAGTTAAATAAGCAGGGTGACAATATACAGCCTTGATGTACTCCTTTCCCTATTTGGAACCAGTCTGTTGTTTCATGTCCAGTTCTAATTGTTGCTTCCTGGCCTGCATACAAGTTTCTCAAGAGGCAGGTCAGGTGGTCTGGTATGCCCATCTCCTGAAGAATTTTCCATAGTTTATTGTGATCCACTCAATCAAAGGCTTTGGCATAGTCGATAAAGCAGAAATAGATGTTGTTCTGAAACTCTCTTGCTTTTTCCATTATCCAGTGGATGTTGGTATTTGGTTTCTGGTCCCTCTGCCTTTTCTAAAACCAGATTGAGCATCTGGAAGTTAACGGTTCATGTATTGCTGAAGCCTTGATTGGAGAATCTTGAGCATTACCTTACTAGTGTGTGAGATAAGTGCAATTGTGTGGTAGTTTGAGCATTCTTTGACAATGCCTTTCTTTGGGATTGGAATGAAAACTGTTTCCAGTCCTGTGGCCACCGCTGAGTTTTCCAAATTAGGAAAACTGACATGAGTACAACACTTTCACAGCATCATCTTTTTTTTTTTTTTTTTTTTTTAAGTTGGAGGCTAATTACTTTATAATATTGTAGTGGTTTTTGTCATACATTGACATGAATCAGCCATGGATTTACATGTATTCCCCACCCCGATCCCCCCTTAGGACTTGAAATGGCTCAACTGGAGTTCCATCACCTCCATTAGCTTTGTTCATAATGATAATTCGTAAGGCCCACTTGACTTCACGTTCCAGAATGTCTGGCTCTACGTTAGTGTGAGTGATCACACCATTGTGATTATCTGGGTTGTGAAGATCTTTTTTGTTTAGTTCTTCTGTGTATTCTTGCCACCTCCTCTTAATATCTTCTGCTTTGGTTAGGTCCATACCATTTCTGTCCTTTATTGAGCCCATTTTTGCATGAAATATTCCCTTGGTATCTCTAATTTTCTTGAAGAGATCTCTAGTCTTTCCCATTCTATTGTGTTCCTCTATTTCTTTGCATTGATGGCTGAGGAAGGCTTTCTCTTCTCTCCTAGCTAGTATTTGGATCTCTGTATTCAAATGGGTATATCTTTCCTTTTCTCCTTTGCTTTTGGCTTCCTTTCTTTTCACAGCTATTTTGAAGGCCTCCTCAGACAGCCATTTTCTTTTTTATGTTTCTTTCTCTTGGGGATGGTCTTGATTCCTGTCTCCTGTACAGTGTCATGAACCTCCATCCATAGTTCATCAGGCACTCTGTCTATCAGATCTAGTCCCTTCAATATATTCCTCACTTCCACTGTATAGTCATAAGGGATTTGACTTAGGTCATACCTGAATGGTCTACTGGTTTTCCCCACTTTCTTCAATTTAAGTCTGAGTTTGGCAATAAGAGGTTCATGATCTGAGCCACAGTTAGCTCCCAGTTTTGTTTTTGCTGACTGTATAGAGCTTCAAATGTCATTAGTTAGATTTATTCATAATTTCCTCTAAATTCTACGTAAGAATCATGTACTATATGAAACTACAGAAAAGATGAATGGGCCCAAACTTGATTATCTAATTATAGATAATCAAGACAGGAAAATATCACAAGATAGGGGAAAAAAATTGCTAAACAAAAAACATTGTCAGTGGCCCACTGAAGAGAAAAAAGAAAGATGGAGGAGAAATGTAGTCGAGTTTGAAATGTCCTCTGATATCAGACATCAGCCCCTTATGTTGGGGACAGAGACATGCCAAGAGTACATTAAATATCCTTCTTTAATCATACATAGTAATCTGTATGTCTTCACTGTTCCAAAGAAACCAATTAACCAGTAATTTCCTGTGTTCATACTTCTACTAATTTGAGGAAAAAACCACATGTCTACCTTACTCAGTACAGTAAGAAATACACAAAATCAATACAAAATATAGATGATGTACTCAACTACTCAACTGAATCAAAATACTTAAAAGAGACAACAGAGTATGAGAAGGAGCAATGGCATAATAGTTCTTTAATGTTAAACTCTTTTGGGGGAAATTAGACTATTTTGAGACTGACTCAGCCACAGATTTCATATTTCATTTCAATATGTGTGTATATAAATAAATTAAATATATATTTATAAATTAGTAATAGTAAATTATCATAATAATAATACATTAATAATAAGTAAATTATTTATTTATTTATAAATATTTATTTATTATAATAATAAATGTTAATAATAAATTATATATATATATATATATATATATATATAAAGAGAGAGAGAGAGAGGGATGCCCCCTGGTTGTCTATTAGGATTTGGCGCTCTCACCACCATGGCCTGGGTTTGATTTCTCATCAAGGAAGCCCTTCTTCTAGGGCTTCCATGGTGGTTTCCCTCCTGCAATGCAGGAGGCCATGTCTTGGATCCTTAGTTTGGGAAGATCCCCTAGAGAATCAAATGGTAACCCACTCCAATATTCTTGGCTGGGAAACCCCATGGACAGAAGAGTCTGGCAGGCTATAGTCCATGGGGTCGCAAAAGAGTGAGACGCAACTTATCGAGCAAACAAAAACAAGAGCACAGAGAGAGTGCATGCATACATATACCTTTAAAAGCTGAGTTTTCATCATGCCTCCCTTAAGGGAGTGGAATAAACAGACTATGTACAAAGTGTGTTCAGTGTATACTCCAGGGCTTTAAGGTTGGTTTTTTTTTTTTACTATCCACTATATTACTATGGCTCATTCCTTAATGATAAATTTAATCAGAGGTTTTAAAAAATTGAAGATAGTGGAGGTTCTGCAATAGACTCTGCCCAGTGTCTTAACACAGAGCTATTTAGCACAGGTGTTTCTATAACTGTGATAACAGTGCCAGGTTTGATTTTGTTTATAGTGCCGTAGGGACATCCCACAGCTTGTGGTTTCAGACAAGGCAGCATCTGGCACAGTGTAAATGAGAGGGAGGAATTCTACTTGTGGACTACTAAAATGTTTGCTAACACAATCTTTCTCAGGCTTTCCCATTCTCCCTCCCTCATTGTACTTTTTTCTCTTTCTATTTATTCACATTGCAAATGAATCAAAAGACCCATTTATTGAAGAACCCTAAACATCAAAGCGAGATATAATTGAGAGCGATTAGTGCATTCCTTACTAAAACAAAATGGTTTCCCTTAAAGTATTCTTATTTATTTTTATTCGCTTAATGAAGCATTGCTGATCACTCAGTGATCCTTTAATTATACTAAGCTTTTTAACAATCAAATAGTTCTGTGCAAATTTTTCAGAGATCACATTTAGAAGCTATGTCTTTTTCACCTTTTATTTAGAAGTAAATGAAATTCTCTGAAGCCTGTTCTTGCTAGTCCCCTTCAAGCATCTACAGGAATATACAAAAATAGTAATAAAATGTTCACAATAAAGTGCTATACCAAAAATTAATTTTATTGGAATGAAATAGAAAGTCTGATGTCTTTGAGTTTGAATTCATTGAACAGTATGGTTATTATATTTTTTCCTATTTCCATTCTGCCCTAGTTGGAGCTATAATTTATTTCTGCAGTTTCACATCCTCAGCACTTCCATCTATAAATTATTTCCAACAAGTTATGTTTGATACTCTGAATATTTGTAAATAGTCACCAATCCACCCTCCTATAAGCAAATGTTATTTTCTAGTCATATAAACATAAATTGTACAAAAATAAAGCAGAATCATTGCAGAGCCGGGCCAGTGCCACAACCTCCTGAGTGGCCTCAAGAGGCAATTTCTGGTTTATTGCCTCTTTGTGGCTTCAGTTTTTGGCTTTGATTCTTAATAAAAGAGATGCAACTGCCAGTATAAGGAGCACATCTATTCTACAGATATGTTTGGTATTTATAGTGTTTAAAAGAAGTTACAACAAACATTTTCAAGTTGGAAGATTTCACATAAATGTACAAAAATATGTCTCTCTTGATAAACCGCAAGTGCTGGGCAATGAGTATTAACTTGAACCTGCCAGCACTTGGCAGCAGTTGAGTTGTGACTCTTTCCTTAGTTGGCAATGCCCACAACCGTATCTAGTCACCTAGCAAATTCATGTCAACTTAAACCTGGTTTATCTTGCCCACTTCAATATCCAACAAGACCCCTGTGGAGATCTGAGTTTGGGAATCCTTCCCATGCAGATTTTGTTGTTGTTGCTATGGTTTTTATTTGTTTTTGATTTTACATAGTCAGGATAATTATTATGCAATTCAAGCAAGTGCCAACAGGTATCAGGAAGCACCATGGTCAAACCTCCTGAAAAGGCAGGTGAGATTTTTATTCAAAAATTAACTAAAATTAACTCTATGTTGCCTTTAATTGTATATTTCTTGAATAATACTTTATTAATAAAATAGAACAAAGCAATTAAAGTTTTAAAAATTGCATTGGCATTAACAAGAAACATTTTGATTTTGTATATTCCAGATGATTATATATGATATAGGACTTCCCTTGTGGATCAGCTGGTAAAGAATCTGCCTGCAATGTGAGAGACCTGGGTTCCATTCCTGGGTTGGGAAGATCCCCTGGAGAAGGAAAAGGCTACCCACTCCAGTATTCTGGCCTGGATAATTCTATGGACTGTATAATCCATGGGGGTCGCAAAGAGTCAGACATGACTGAGTTACTTTCACTTTCATATATAATAAAGATAATTATCATTTTAATGGATATGTCATATTCTTTTTTATGGGAATTAAAACCTGATCTTTCATTATTGGTTATTTAGATTTTCGTGAAAGTTTTTCTGCTACAGAAGTGCTTGCTGGACACCATTAAAGCAAAAATTTCCCACCTATGCATAATTATTGTTATTGTCATTCAGTCATTTAGTCATGTGCATCTCTTCGAGACTCCATGGACTATACTCCACCAGGCTCCTCTGTCCTCCATTATCGCCGAGTTTACTTGTATTAGTTGTACAAAAGTATCCATATTTTTAGAATTGTAATTCTTATTATCAGATCGCTCTTAAATGTATGGCAACAATTCAGACACTACCAAAAGCATATTTCCTCTCACCATTATAGAGATGTAAGTTTTCCATTAAGATAGGTTTGTCCGTTTAATGAATTTGTTAAAATACAGAAAACTACTCTGTAAGTAGTGTCCGTGTTGTTTCAGTATAGAGCTGTGTCCATTAAAAGTTATTGGAATCTAATCATTCATTTATAGTAACTACTACAGCAGGATGACCAATGCCGAGTGACTGAGCATGAGCTCTGGAAATAATCTGCCCAGGTTTTGAGTCTAATGCTACTTAGCAATGCTATTTAAAACTACCTATTTTGTCATTCTATGCCTCATTTGGAAAATGGAGAATATTTTGGAATCAGTAATATACTGGAGCAAAGTTTGATAATATTGTAATATAATATACTCATGATATATGTTGTTTTACTTTATCTGAAGTAGGCATATGTGAAGACCAGTTTGCTTATCTGAAGCAATGTGCTTTAGAGTATCATAATTAACAAACAACAGAATTGGATTAAAACCAAGGTCTCCATGCTTCTGAAGCCAGTTACATTTACTGTCTTGCCATCTTGATGATTCTGTTTAGAACAACTAGAACTCCACCTTTAGTTGCAGACTTAATTTCTACAAAACCTAAAGATAGTTGCAAAAAGATTTTTATAACAGACATTAAAAGATCAGTCAAATGCTGGTAACATCTCCTCAGTTCAGTTCAGTCACTCAGTTGTGTCTGACTCTTTGCGATCCCATGGACTGCAGCATGCTAGGCTTCCCTGTCCATCACCAACCCCCGGAGTTTACTCAAACTCATGTCCATTAGTCAGTGATGCCATCCAAGCATCTCATTCTCTGTCATCCCCTTTGCCTCCTGCCTTCAATTTTTCCCAACATCTTTTCAAATGGTGAGTTCTTCGCATCAGGTGGCCAAAGTATTGGGGTTTCAGCTTTAGCATCAGTCCTTCCAATGAATATTCAGGATTGATTTCCTTTAGGATGGACTGGTTGGATCTCCTTGCAGTCCAAGGGACTCTGAAGAATCTTATCCAACATTACAGTTCAAAGGCATCAATTCATTGGTGCTCAGCTTTCTTTTTAGTCCAACTCTCACATCCACACATGACTACTTGAAAAACCACAGCTTTGGCTGGATGGACCTTTGCTGGCAAAGTAATGTCTCTACTGTTTAATATGCTGTCTAGGTTGGTCATAACTTTTCTTCTGAGGAGCAAGTGTCTCTTAATTTCATGACTGCAGTCACCATCTGCAGTGATTTTGGAGCCCCCCAAAATAAAATCTCTCATTGTTTCCATTGTTTCCCCATCTATTTGCTATGAAGTGATTGGACCAGATGCCATGATCTTAGTTTCCTGAATGTTGAGCTCTAAGCCAACTTTTTCACTCTCTCCTTCACTTTCATCAAGAGGCTCTTTAGTTCTTCTTCACTTTCAGCCATAAATGTGGTGTCATCTGCACACCTAAGGATATTGATATTTCTCCCAGAGATCATGATTCCAGCTTGTGCTTCCTCCAGCCTAGCATTTCTCATGATGTACTCTGCATAAAATTTAAATAAGCAGGGTGGCAATTTACAGCCTTGATATAGTCCTTTCCTGATCTGGAACCAATCTGTTGTTCCATGTCCAGTTCTAACTGTTGCTTTCTGACCTGCATACAGATATCTCAGGAGGCAGATCAGTTGATGGTATTCCCTGAAATAAAGATGGTATTATTCTCTAAAATAAATAATGATGGTATTCCCAACTCTTTAAGAATTTTCCACAGTTTGTTGTGATCCACACAGGCAAAGGCTTTGGCATAGTCAATAAAGCAGAAATAGATGTTTTTCTGGAACTGTTTTGCTTTTTCAATGATCAAACAGATGTTGGCAATTTGATCTCTGGTTTCTCGGCCTTTTCTAAATCCAGCTTGAACATCTGGAATTTCACGGCTCAAATACTATTGAAGGCTGACTTGGAAGATTTTCAACGTTATTTTGCTAGTGTGTGAAATGAGTGCAATTATGGGGTAATTTGAGCATTCTTTGGCAATGCCTATCTTTGGAATTGGAATGAAAACTGACTTTTTCCAATCCTGTGGCTACTGTTGAGTTTTCCAAATTTGCTGACATATTGAGTACAACACTTTCTCAGTATCATCTTTTAGGTTTGAAATAGCTCAACTGGAATTCCATCACCTCCACTAGGTTTGTTCATATTGATGCTTCCTAAGGCCTGCTTAGGTGACTGCAGATGGTGACTACAGCCATGAATTTAAAAGACACTTACTCCTTGGAAGGAAAGTGATGACCAACCTAGATAGCATATTAAAAAGCAGAGACATTACTTTGCCAACAAAGGTCCTTTTGGTCAAGGCTATGGTTTTTCCAGTGGGCATGTATGGATGTGAGAGTTGGACTATAAAGAAAGCTGAGCACCGAAAAATTGATGCTTTTGAACTGTGGTGTTGGAGAAGACTCTTGAGAGTCCCTTGGACTTCAAGAAGTTCCAACCAGTCCATCCTGAAGGAGATAAGTCCTGGGTGTTCATTGGAAGGACTGATGCTGAAGCTGAAACTCCAATATTTTGGCCACCTCATGCAAAGAGTTGACTCATTGGAAAAGACCCTGATGCTGGGAGAGATTGGAGGCAGGAGGAGAAGGGGATGACAGAGGATGAGATGGCTGGATGGCATCACTGACTCAATGAGCATGAGTTTGAGTAAACTCCGGGAGTATGTGATGGACAGGGAGGCCTGGCATGCTGCGATTCATGGGGTCGCAAAGAGTTGGACACGACTGAGCGACTGAACTGAACTGAACTGAACTGAAGGCCTGTTTGACTTCGCATTCCAGGATGTCTGGCTCTAGGTGAATGATGACACCATCGTGGTTATCTGGGTCTTGAAGATCTTTTTTGTACAGTTCTTCTGTGTATTCTTGCCACCTCTTCTTAATATCTTCTGCTTCTGTTAGGTACATACCATCTGTCCTTTATTGCGCCCATCTTTGCATGAAATATTCCCTTGGTATCTTTAATTTTCTTGAAGAGATCTCTAGTCTTTCCTATTCTATTATTTTCCTCTATTTCTTTTCATTGATCACTAGCATAGCCTACTCAATCTTAACCAACAATTTGTTGCTTTCAATTAGTTGATAACGACTATAAAAATGTAAAAATATTTGCAATATTTTTTATCATGATCCTATTAAGCTCTATTCCCTTTTTTTAAAACAGCAAAACATAGACGGTAAGTCCCTTGATATTGGGTGTGGCAGTGATTTATTATTTTTGTTTTTTGACACCAAAATCAGTGGGAAAAAAAAAACAAAACAAGAGGGACTACATCAAGCTAAAGCTTATGCAGATAAAGGAACCATCAACAAAATGGAAAGGCAGCTTATTAAACAAAAAAACCTATTTCCAAACCACATATCTGATAAGGGACTAATATCCAAAATACACAAAGACCTCATTTTCTGCTCAAGAAATAGGAAAGAAAACCCAATTAAAGAATGGGCAGAAGATCTGCACAGACATACAGATGCCCAACAAGTACACAAAAATTGTTCAATATCTCTAATCATCACAGAAATGAAAATCAAAACCACAGTGAAATATCACCTCACATATGTTAGAAGGACTATTATTAAAAAAGTGGAAAAAAAAGAGAAGTCTCGGTGAGGATGTGATGCAAAGTCAATCTTGAGAACATTTGGTGGGAATGGAAATTAGTGCTACCATTATGGAAAACAGTATGGAAATTCTTAAAAATTTAAAAGGACTACCATATGATTTTGCAGTTCCACTTCTAGGTATTTGCATAAAGAAAACATAAACACTAATTCAAAAAGATAGATACACACCCATGTTTATAGCAGCATCATTTACAATAGCCAAGATATAGAAACAGCGTTAAGTGTCCACTAATGGATTTTGAATAATGAAGATGTGAGATATATATATATATATATATGTGTGTGTGTGTGTACATATATATGCATATATATATGTATATACACACACACCTACACATACATAGTGACATATTAGTCATAGAAAAAGAATGAAATCTTGCCATTTATTGACAATAAGAATGGACCTCAAGTTATTATGCTAAGTGAAGTGAGGTAGACAGAGAAAGACAAATATCATATGACTTCCCTATTATGTGGAACCTTTAAACCAAACAAACTTATCAACACTATGGATGAAAAACATCACCTGCCCTAACAGTAAACAAAGTATATCATGGCCATCAAGCCATCTCTCAACTTCTGCTGCCTGGACCCACACACTGAGGGGATTCAGGATGGAAAACATAGGATACTGTCCCTAGGTAGAGGCACATTAAAGGAATCAGATCAATGAGCCCAACTCTTGCATCTTCCCATACATAGAAAAGCACTAGGTGCATTGACTTGAGATGTCTTTTTTTTTTTTTCTTTAACAGCAATCTTTAGATGTTCCAACTACTGTTTCTTTTTGTTACAAAACTCCTATGTATCCTGGCTCCTCTTATTTCTTTGCAGCTGTTCTTCAGAGTTACCTGAGGGGTTAATTAAGACCTCTGGCTCTCCTGGTGGCTCAGACAGTAAAGAATCTGCCTGCAATGTGGGAGCCCTGTGTTCTATCCCTGGATTGGGAAGATCCCCTAGAGGAGAGCAAGGCAAACCACTCCAGTATTATTGCCTGGAGAATCCCCATGGACAGAGGAGCTTGGCGGGCTACAGGGGTTGCAAAGAGTCAGACATGACTGAGCGACTAAGCACACATACTAAGTCCTGAGCAAGTCCATAAAATAGAATATAATTCTCAAGTTTAAGCTATGCATTTTTCAGTTAACAATGCAGGGAAAAGGTAGGTGGTTGCAAGAGTTTCAGGAGACAGGTTATGGGGTATGGGAGAAATGTATGAACTTTTTATTTTAGTTTAAATAAATTGAATAAATGTTTTAAAAAGTAAGGGATATTGAGGAAATTTATTCTAGACCCAAAGTTCTATTGACATCTGATAGCAAATATTTATTTACATCTGATAACATAATATTTAATAGATAGAAAATCCGAGCCTGGATGCAAATACCACTTGTATCAAGGATTTTGCATTTGAAGGCTGCAAAAGGTGTCAAGTGCTTTGATTCAATACTCCTTTCAATAGTGTTATAAATACTGAGAATGAGGAATGTACACTGGCTTTATTTTAACTGAAGACACTAAAAAACAAAGTCTAGATACCAGATTTTCTAATAACAAGCTCTGAGAAATGCATACTGAAATTATAATTTTGACTTTGATAATTTTATGGAATAACTTGTTAATTCAATATGTAGTAATTATTTGCCTAACATATCACATACATTCTGTATATATTTATTAATGGACATATAAGGCTAGTAATACATCTGTCCACATGTGGTTTATGTTTTTATGGGGAAGAAGTCAAATTGTGAGCAAAATTTGTAAATAAATATGAAAATTATAGATTGTGATGACAGTGCATGGCTGTGTTTATGTGGAGATTATCAGTTATGCACATATAGATGGGGTTGGGAGTGGTGAATTAAAGAAACTCATATTTTTACTGCTCATTTATCTTAATAAGAAGTGGCCTGATAGATAATTTGAACTAGAAACATGCCCCCTAAATTAGTATGTCATTAAGTATGAGCATGAAATATGTCCTGGATCAGCTGGAAATTAATCTCGAGAAGGAAATAATTAGTTCAATAACAGAATGACAAGGAAAATATAAAGTAACTATTTTCATTTCCAGTAATGGCACAGTGAAAATATTGTGTGTGAAGAATTATACTTACCCAGCAGTAAGGAGTTTATGGCCTACAGTGCACTTCCATACGTATTATCATCAGTGACAGACGATACTTAAACTAAGACTAAGAAACATGCAGTTATTTGACTAAACTCTTGCCTCAGTCAAGCACCAGATCTGAGTATCTAATCTGAGAGTTTCTCTATACACATTGTTTTTAACTTGATATGCTTAAAGTCCAGGATAAGGTATCTGGAAAAACACATAGGAGACCTTAATCATATATTAATCAATTTTTTTTTTAAAGAAGATGAATGTATGTTACCTCTAAGGGATATTTCTTTGTTTAAATCCTTAACATCTACATAAATGAAGATGCACAATTAAATTTGAGCATGTGCTTGTAACTCCAGCATTCAAGATGGTGCAATATCTAAAAATTCTATCTTAATCTAATTTCCTTTCCATTTTCTTATTTCACTCTTGAGGTCTTAGTTGCATAGAACTGAATTGAACATCAACTGATTCAAGGCTTTTGATTTATATTTCTGTGTTCTGGATTTGTCTTATATTGTTATATTATTCCTTTCACCGTCCATTCCCAATTGCATATGCTGCTTCTCTGAGATACCTATCAAATGCTTTGCAGCTTTCATTCCAAGACATTTTCTGAACGTTCATTTAGGTATCCATTTATCTTTTAAAATACAGATAAATAATATAAGAAATATAAAGCATTTTATTATAATATATACTGTATTATAATATAGGGCTTCCCTGGTAGCTCAGCTGGTGAAGAATCCTTTTCATTCAAATTACTAGAAGAATTCAGTTTCTTGTGGTTGTCAAAAAATATACTGTGGGTAAAAATAAAGTACTGTGCTTCAGTTAGAATCATTGAAATTGGATGCATATAGACCATCCATCCCAATTGATAGAGCTCACTCTTTTTGTGTTTTGAGAATCACAGAACAAATTCAGTTAATCTTTGCATTAGTTCTCGTTGCCACTATAACACATTACCACAAACTTGGCAGCTTAAAATAGCACATATTTATTACATTGTAGTTCTGTAGTTTGGACTCAGGGCTAAAATCAAGGTGTCAGTATTACTGCATTTTCTTGGAAAGCTCTATTGGAAAATCTGCTTCCTTTTTCATTCAAACTGCTACAAGAATTCATTTTCTTGTGTTGTCAGCTGTGGCCATTTCTAGCTGTCAGAGACCGCCCACGTCCCTTGGTTCATGACTCCCTTCCTCCATGTTAAAGCCAACAATGACAAGTCAAGGCCCTCTCGTGATTGAATCTCTCTTGTCTCTTTTTCCACGGTACCTCTCTGACTCAAGACAGGGAATATTTTCTAGTTTTAAGAGTTTATGCGATTATTTTGGGACTAAACAAATATTGAGAAGAGTGTGAATGTAAAGTAAGGTCAACTTTCCAGAGGACCACTTGGCCCTCAATAATAATCTATTGAAGTTAAACAAATACACATCCTATTTCCACTGATGATCTGATCTTCTACGTAAAAGAAACAATAGTATAATGATACATGAATAGCATTGAAAATACATACATATATGTATATCTGTGCATTTCTTATCACATTTATGAACTACTGACCATGATATATTTTTAAAATAAACCAAAAAAATACAAACAGCTTGTGGTAAGAGTCTACGTTTGTTTAAATTGCATAAATGTGTGTTTTTATTTGCTAGTAAAGAGTATAATTCTATAAAGTATATATACCAAAGTTTTTTATTTCAAGATGGATACTTATATCAGTGTACATCTTGCCTTCTTTTGTATATATTTTATTATCTGATTTGAGTTATGCAGTCTATTTAAAATCAGAAAACATAACAGTATATGCAAGGTAAAATTGTACTTGTTCAATATACTTGTAAAGTACTAGAATCAACTTACCAAAGAGGGAAAAACATAATCTTCTTCCTTTGAAATACTATTTCAGAAATTTTAACTTGTCTTCTTCTGCTTTTAGTATCCTTATCTCTGGACAATAAAAATAAATGAGCTAAAACATATAGTCAGAGGACATGGAAAATACATTTTGATAAACTGTGCCCAGTTCTATTTTAAAACAGAGCACATTATAAATTGTTTTTCATTTTTAGACCCACAATTTTAAATATTTACGCTCTATTAGGTAGGAAGAACAATCGTTAAGTAGTTACACAAAGTAAAATTTTGCACAATTGCTGCATGATAGATCTCTTTATTTTTTGGAAGTAATCATGATGAACGTGACATAATCTTCACTCAATTCTATACTTAAAAGTGGGAAGATAGAGAAAAATAGACTCTGAGGCTCCAAAATTGTAGTTTGAAAAATAAAAAAATATATAGATCCAGATAGCTTCTGGGGGCTTTTTTGTTTTTAACTTTTTTTTTTATTATTATTTTTTATATTATGTCTCTTGTCCTGCTATTAGGTAGGACCTTATCTTTCACATCTCAAATAGTATATACATCTCTTGTTTATTTCTATTTTTTTAGATCCCACGTGTCTGATCCCTACATTGTTTACTCTGTACCAGTACTCTTGTTTGCTGTTGCTGCTAAGTCGCTTCAGTGGTGTCCGACTCTGTGCGACCCCATGGACTGCAGCCCACCAGGCTCCTCCGTCCATGGGATTTTCCAGGCAAGGGTACTGGAGTGGGGTGCCATTGCCTCCTTGCATGAAAATTTTGCTATAAATTTGACATCATATGGTATTTTCAAACACTTCACCACTGAAAAGCAGCATAGGCTAAAAAAAAAAGTAATTCTTTCTTATTTTTCATCTATTTTTTGTTTGCTCATAGGTTTGTGTAAAATTTTTAGATAATACTTTCATCTGTTTCAAAATCACCTCTAGAAAGTATACATAGTTATTATTTTCCTCCTTGTATTTGTTCTCCAGTTTTCTCCCTTCTTGGATCATCCAAATTATCTTTTTTAAAGGTAAATTTCCAGAGATATTCCATGCAAAACAAAGAAATAAGCATATATATTTTGTCATTTTTTAAAGAAAATTAAATTTTTCACACTGTTCTACACCTTGGTTTTTACCCTAATATTCTTGGTCATTATTTCTTAATAGTAACCAGAGATTCCTTCCCCTCCGCCCCCCCGTAAATACATATTGTCTGAGTATGTAACAAATATGTCTGACAGAATCTCTAAATGTGACATTTAGTGTGTTCCCAATTTTAGCCATTAAAAGTGATGCTACAATAAATAGCCTTCTAAATAGCAATTTCCTACATATCTGAGTATTTTTTATAAGATAGATCCCTGGAAGTGAAGTTACTGGGTCAGGGATAAGTATGTGTGATTTTGAAGTCTGAATCATCTTAAAAGAAAAAGAGTAATAAATGTATTCTTTTAAATAAAAATATACTCATGATTATTTACCAGCCTATCACTTTTATCAAACTGCTGATACAAGACAAACTGAGGCACATGCATATCTCATGTTGAGCCTCTCACTTTTATTCTTGTTTTCTAAAATCATTCTTTTTATTCTAGCTTCTTTAAAAACTTACTCTTGGAGTGACTTTCAAAGCTACTTTATACATATACAAATAGCAACTTATGATAATGTTAAATTTTAGAGAACCATCAAGAGAGAGATGTTTTATCAAGTCAAAACTTTAAATAAATATGTTGGCTTTATAGAATACATAATGTTGCCAAGTAATTTGAAACAGTTTATTTTGGAGGGAAAAGTGGAACCCAAGTAAAATCCTTTTGCATACCTGAAGTCCTCAGAGATGCATTCAACACTTTATTGCTATATGAGGCCATAGAAAGCGATTCTTCTGTGGTAAAGACATTTATGACAAACTCCTGTGAAACATCCAAACACAGGCTTTGTAAAATTTAAGCAGGTTCCCCTTTCTACTCTTTCAATTATATTTGTTCATATAATATGTAATTAAGGCATACAGTCTTTTTTCAAACTTATTTTTCATTCACAGGAATATTTATAAGATATATAATTATTATTAACACCCGATTCTCAATGTTTTACTGATGAAAATAATTCCATGTCCAATTTCATGAATATTTTGTTTGTTGGCTCAGCAATTTTATTTCTATTCCAAAGTGTCCATGTTTATAACAAAGCCTCCTAGTAAATAATTATCCACCAGATGGTATTATTTGATTATTTAGATATTAACCAGTCTCAACTTTTAATTGGTAAAATGATTTTCTTACAGAATGCACTAGTAATAGAGTTAAGCTGTGGCTAAAATAGCTCTCCTGTCAGGGGTTTCTAGAACTGGGAAAGATTTTTTAAAATTTACTTTGTGAAGAGCCTAATGTGCATGAATTGAACGTTGGTCTTTCCATGAGAACTGAAAAGAACACCAATATATTCCTCAATTCTTTGTTAAACTGTTCTGAATTTTTTCTAAAGAAATATGATAAGTACCTGGTGGGTGTCCATTCCACACTCAGCTTCTCTGCTCACACAGAGCATTGCAGACACAGAGCAGCTACAGGTTCTCCCAAGACACTTCCATGGGAACCCACAGAAGCAGTCCTGTCCAGGGAGATCGGCTTCCTGCTGATGTCTCCTTGAGCTTTTCCTTCCAGGTCCTGTCTAAGAAGGCATCGTCACTGCCAGGGCTCTGATAATGAGGTCTAATTCCAAGATGCCCTGTTCCCACTACATTTATAATGGCTCTGTTTTTCTAAGTGAACTATAAAGGATACTGAGATTAAGATTCCAAAGTAATTTAAGCGGTTCATGTTTGACATGGTCGGAAATGTAATTGTAATGCTTAGTTAATCAGCATGTTGAAATAAATTTCTAGACCAGAATGGTTCCACGTCTGCCCAGGGTGCCATGTCAGGGAAACAAAACTCAGATAATTTTTATGTTCCTATAAATGTTCCACTTGAAAAGAAACACAGTATATCCCATCAGTCAATTCCCAAATGCCAAGCCTACTCTGGACCTTCTCACTGAAAAGTTAACTATATGTCCTCAGCCAATTAAATATTTTGTTTCTTCCTTGGTCTTTATTCTTTATCCTATAGAAACTCCCTGCCTTCTGCCCCATTTTGCAATTCTCTAACAAGGTACTGCTTCATGAAATGCTAAAGTTTAATTGCATTGTCTAAATTCCCTTCTCCAATCATTTTTAACAGTTCTTGGCAATGAGGAATGGAATTTGAAGCCACCTGGTAACAACGTCTAAAATGAGACTGACAGGTAAGGCTCCTGTTGAACTTTCCTGGTTCATGGTTCTCATCATCACTGAGAACATGGGTGAGTCTATCTTGCATGTGAGCTCTGCACTCTTGCATGCAGCTCTCTAGTCCAGCTTTATTTTTTTAAACATGAATAATTTTTAAAAATAATATGAATAAAAACATGAATAAATACTTTTAAAGCATGAATAAATATATGAAAAAGTCATATATTTTAATGAATATGAGTATATTCATATATATATATTCCAGAAAAGTTTTGGGATCTGGGAAATTTCTAGGGTAGTTATACTGAGAATCTGCCAAGTCATTAATGCATCATAAAAGGCAAAAGAAAAAGCTAAGACTTTTCACCTCTGTCACCTCTTCACGGCTAATAGACCACCAAACAAGTTCACAGCATAAACTGTGGGGGATTTGGGTAAACTAATTAAGATGAGAAATTCAGATTGTTCTGACTAAAGGCACATCAAACATATGTAGGCACAACTTGGAGTAATTAAATTCATTAGAGTATCTACCACCAAAAATATCTTTTTTTGAAGGAAATAATAGATCTATTTCTCGTGGGAATCTTGGAAGCCAAAGCTACGAAGTTGGTGCACAGGGATAAAGCATTTAAAAGCTGTTACAGTACTTTCCATCTAATGCTGAGCCTCCCCTTCTAGGATAAGTTGGTCACGGAACATGTTGGATTGACGTTAGGTCACCCACCAACCTCAGGAAATCTTCCACGCAATGCGGTACTCTGAAAAACACCACAAAATCTCCAACCCAGTGGCCCATCCCTCTTATGTGTTGATTTGGCTCTGAGAGACTCAAGACTTAGCTAAAAAATGGGATCCCTGAGTTTCAGGGAATTGAATGTACCACCTTTCAGCATGCCTGCTCATTTTATGTCCAAAAACAGTGGTCCCAGACTGTATGTTTACAAAAATGGCGAAATTTTACTAAGACAGTCTAAAATTACATTGACAATTATGAGGAATGCTCCAGTTAGACAAGAATTTTTGTTTGTTTGTTTAATAAATGCACTGCAAGACAGATTCCCAAATCAACATACAGAATGAAATACCTATTTGAACTGGCATGTGGAACCCTCCAAAAGGTTTCAAGATTCCCAAATAGCTTCATTGGAAGATTCATTGCCAACGACACAAGAGATATCCACAACAAAAGACTGTAAGATAATAATTAAAACTACTAGAAATAAAAAAGGAAATACATGTATACAAGGAACTAGGATGGGTTTGGGGTAAGAAAATATATCAGGTGTGGAAATGTTGACTGAAAATAAAAAGATATTCAATCTAAAAAGTGAGAGTTGTGTTTCATTTGGTGAACAAACCTGAGGACTTAAGGCTGGGACACAGCATCTCAGATAACTCTGAGAAACTTTTCTGAAGAGTCAAGCAGAGGATCCAGGATATATAGGAATTTCTGCAACAAAAGATCAGGCAGTTGGAATATCAGAAGGTTATTGCTAATTAAAGAAAACCAGATATCTCAAGTTAAGGACCTTAGCACTTTTCTATATATGAGAAAATGCAAGAGTCTGGGCTCACTGAAATCATTTGTTTGACATGCACCTCAGGCATCCAAAGCCAGTATCCTTTGCTTTCTCATCCTGAGTCTCTTCACACCATTTGGGGTGGGCGAATGCTGCAGATGGCGGGTATTGTTTGTATTTATCCTGAGTTCCCTCTGGCTTCACAATTGGGTCCAGTTGATTGTAACGTGATGACTTCATGGCTGCGCCATCCTTTGTTTACTTAGTTCACAGAGATGTGCTTTTTGTAAGAGAGGAAAAAATAAAGCAATTTTGTCCTAAATTAAAATTGTTGAAAAGACATAGGACAAAGTCTAAATCATTATAAAAATTGTAACGATGTTTGGAAAATAAATATTGGGGAAGAAATTTTATGTGTGGTCAGCTGGTTAAGATTGGGTTTGATTTGTATTTTTGTGTGTGAGTTTTATAGCAAAGGTACATTGGTGCAACTTTAAAACTTGATTTCCTTTTCTATTAAAAGGGCAAAGTTTTCTTAGATTATCATCCTCTCTTCCTCTCTTAGTAAGAACTAGTGAGCAAAGGCTTTCCTTTACCTGTTAATTAATCAGCCTGGAAAGCAAATATTTTGTGTCTTGCCAAAATAATTTACTGTGCTTAATGTTGTCATTATTAAATCTTTGAATACACAAGAAAACCAGGTCTTCTCAATATTAACAAAACTATGGTGATTTTACAACTATGTAACTCTGTATTTTCCTTCAATATCTTTAATCATCACCTTGACTTAATGTATATTTTGCCATATTTCTCCAAAATCAAATTTAAATGAAGTTATTTTTTTTTAATTCTGTATTTGCAGAGGGTCCTTGAAACAACTCAAAATATTTATTCTCTTTGCTTATAAAAATAAAAGTGTTTAAACAAAATAGGCTTATTTAATATGTTAAATGATATAGGGAGCATCATCAAATAGTGTTTAACCTTCTGAAGTTACATTTGTATGGATATACATTATTAATATATATATTCTGGAAATTGTATAAAGATCTGAAAACTCTGATATCTCCTAGTATAATGTTATCAGTCACAGTTTCAGCTATTATCTTAAAATACTGTGGGTCTAAATTTCCTTGTCAATTCCATTATAGCAAACTCTCATTAGATCTTTAATATGGGAATTTTAGTCTTTTGTCATCTATAGACAATTAACATTTTTCTCTAATGCTTTTGTAAAAGCAAGACTCATGGAAAGGACCTTTTCAAGTACCATGGCCTACTGACACCTCTGACAAATTGCAAGCTGTCAATCTTGGGTGCATATTTCACAGCTGAAGAAATTTCCACCTAACATTGGGTTCTGTGTAAATGCCAAAGACCTCAAAATCAAATTTACTAGGAAGAGAAATTGTTGATATTGAGGCTGACTTCTTCTGCTCAAGGTGCCAGACCAAGAACTTTTCTTTCCATTCTTCCTTTCCTCTCTGACCATTCTTTTCCTAATTTTTATGCCATGGAAGTTTTTTATGATTCTTTATCTACCTTTTGCTTTGCTCTAGCCTAGAAAGACAATACCATTGTTCACATAAAACAGGCTATTACAAAGGAGGGTAATCCAACATTAACAGACCGTTTGATTTTTTATGATGGTGCTGCTTCTGTGGTTAATTCTGTCACAACCTTCTCCCTGAGTTCAGATGGCTCAGTTTCTCTGCAATAAATTCACTGAACATAAATTTTTGGACAATTAGAGACAAAGTTATAAAAAATTCATAAGGAAAACAAATTCCTTGAAGATATATCCCCTCTTTAGCTTCATTTCTTTTTTAATATTTTAATTTTATTGGAATATGGTTGATTCACAATGCTGTGTTAGTTTCAGGTGTACAACAAAATGATACAGTTATTCATTTATACATTCTTTTTCAGATTCTTTTCTAATAGAGTTTATCACAGTATACATGGGTAGAGTGTCCTGTGCTATGGAGTAAGTCCTTATTAGTTACCTATTATATATATATATATATATATATATATATATATATATATATATATATATATATGTATGTATATATAGTAGTGTGCATTCATCCCAAGCTTATGACTTATCCCTTCTCTTTGCATTTCCTTTTTGGTGACCATAAGTTTATTTTTGATATCTGTAAGTCTACTTCTGTATTATAAATAAGTTCATTTATGTCTTTTTTTCAAAGTTAGATTCCAAGTATGAGTAAAATCATATGATGTTTGTTTTTCTCTGTCTGACATACTTCATTTAATATAGTAATCTTAGGTCTATCCATGTTGCTGCAAATGACATTATTTCATTCTTTTTATGGCTAACTAATGGGAGGGATTGGGGAAGGAGGAAAAGGGGATGGCAGAGGATGAGATGGCTGGATGGCATCACCAACTCGATGGGCATGGGTTGGGTAGATTCCGGGAGTTGGTGATGGACAGGGAGGCCTGGCGGGCTACGATTCATGGGATTGCAAAGAGTCAGACACGACTGAGCGGCTGAACTGAACTGAACTGAATATTACATTGTGTATATATGCCACATCTCCGTTCATCTGTTCATGGAAACAGGTTGTTTCCATGTCTAGGCTATTGCAAATAGTGCCGCTGTGAACACTGGGGTGCATGTATCCTGTTGGATTATGGTTTTCTCTGGATATATGCCCGGGAGTAGGATTGCTGGATCATATGGTAGTTCTGTTTTAAAATTTTTAAGGAACCTTCATACTGTTCCAACTCTTTGTAAGCCTATGAACTGTAGCCCACCAGGCTCCTCTTACCATGGGACTTTTTCCCAGCAAGCATACTGGAGTGAATTGGGACGCCCTCATCTAGGCAATCTTCCCAGCCCAGGGATCAAACCTATGTCTACTTTACTAGGTAGTTTCTTTGCTGCTGACCCAGCAGGGAAGCCCCATAGTGGTTTTACCAAGTGGTTATCCCTGCCAAGAGTGTAGAAGGGTTCTCTTTTCTCCATCCCCTCTCCCGCATTTCTGTTTGTAGACTTTTTGATGATGACCATTCTTACTGGTTGACATGATACCTCACTGTAATTTTAACTTGACTTTTTATGATAATTAGTAATGTTGAACATTGTTTCTTTTCTTTTCTTTTTTTTTTTTTTTTGCCATTTGCATGTAGGGTCATTTCTTGATGTATCTGATTTCAGCTGGTTTGGATTATGGAGAGCATGGCTCAAGAGTGTTCTCCAAATCATGGACAATGTTTTATTAAGAATAATTATTATTGTCTCTCTAGTATACTGTGTCCTCTCGAAAGGTTTAAATTCAGTGCTTTTGGGCAGCCATTCAGCACCCAATAGATGTTCTCTCTTCAACTGAAATGACAAAAAAGAACAGAAAATTATAAAAAGTTCTAAGCATAGGAGTCTGACTTCACCTCTTATGAATACTACTCTAAAAACTGAAGGTCAGTGATAACAAGCAGTCACCCTGAGAAATTTTTGACTAAACCCCTTGAATGGCTAATAAGATGATCAAAAGGGCAGACTATTGAAACAAATTTATTGGTCCTAAAAGAGCGGCTGTTGCCCAGGGTGCCACAACTGAAATGCAGATAAATTTTATGTCTCTGTAAATGCTTTGTTTGACCAGAAACACAGTATATTCAGTCAGCTAATTTCCAAGTGCCAAGCCAGGTCACCTCCTCACCCAAAGATGGTTGTGTGTGGCCTAGCCAATTTTTTACTTGTCTCATCTTTGTTCTTATCCTTATCTTATAAAAACTTCTTGCCTTTTGCTTCATTTTTCAGTTCTCTGACAGCAGACTATCTACTTCATGAAGTATTTGATAAAGCTAGTTTGTATCACCTAAATTGTTTTCTTTAGTAAATTTTTAACAAGTGGAAACCTGTGACAATATCAATTGACAGTTGCTACTACTGATAACACTGTAGAGAAGAGAGAGAACTGCAGCTATATGCAATCTATTTTCAAAGTTATATTTTAAAACCTCAATTTCTATAAAGAGTCATACTACAGAAGTGACTGATATTTTCATCTGTTGTCAACCAACAGAAATTTTCCCTCATTTAACTGAATTGTAAACAGTATACACACATGTGCATGTGTACACACACACACACATAATACACTTGTGCACTTATAGTAGGAACAATGTTGATTGCCTGTGCTAAGTCATTCAGTGTTAGGTAATTTGCTTTCAAACCACTTTTTACTACTTAACAGAATTTATTTAATGAAAAAAATCTCACTTGATGGTGAAAGCGACAGTTCAATATCAATTGACTCTTCCAGAAAATTACTAGAGCTAATCAATGAATATAGTAAAGTTGCAGGATATAAAATTAACACACAGAAATCCCTTGCATTCCTATACACTAACAATGAAAAAACAGAAAGAGAAATTAAGGAAACAATACCATTCACCATTGCAACAAAAAGAATAAAATACTTAGGAGTATATCTACCTAAAGAAACAAAAGACCTATACATAGAAAACTATAAAACACTGATGAAAGAAATCAAAGAGGACACAAACAGATGGAGAAACATACCGTGTTCATGGATTGGAAGAATCAATATTGTCAAAATGGCTATTCTACCCAAAGCAATCTATAGATTCAATGCAATCCCTATCAAGCTACCAACGGTATTTTTCACAGAACTAGAACAAATAATTTCACAATTTGTATGGAAATACAAAAAACCTCGAATA
This sequence comes from Muntiacus reevesi, assembly GCF_963930625.1. NCBI lineage: Eukaryota > Metazoa > Chordata > Mammalia > Artiodactyla > Cervidae > Muntiacus > Muntiacus reevesi. The sequence goes on from NC_089269.1 coordinate 37,152,290, forward strand.
GCCAAAGTAATCTTGAGAAAGAAGAATGGAACTGGAGGAATCAACCTGCCTGACTTCAGACTCTACTACAAAGCCACAGTCATCAAGACAGTATGGTACTGGCACAAAGACAGAAATATAGACCAATGGAACAGAATAGAAAGCCCAGAGATAAATCCACGAACCTATGGTCACCTCATCTTTGACAAAGGAGGCAAGGATATACAATGGAAAAAAGACAATCTCTTTAACAGTTGGTGCTGGGAAAACTGGTCAACCACTTGTAAAAGAATGAAACTAGAACACTTTCTAACACCATACACAAAAATAAACTCAAAATGGATTAAAGATCTAAATGTAAGACCAGAAACTATAAAACTCCTAGAGGAGAACATAGGCAAAACACTCTCCGACATAAATCACAGCAAGATCTTCTATGACCCACCTCCCAGAATATTGGAAATAAAAGCAAAAATAAACAAATGGGACCTAATGAAAATTAAAAGCTTTTGCACAACAAAGGAAACTATAAGTAAGGTGAAAAGACAGCCCTCAGATTGGGAGAAAATAATAACAAATGAGGAAACAGACAAAGGATTAATCTCAAAAATATACAAGCAACTCCTGAAGCTCAATTCCAGAAAAATAAACGACCCAATCAAAAAATGGGCCAAAGAACTAAACAGACATTTCTCCAAAGAAGACATACAGATGGCTAACAGACACATGAAAAGATGCTCAACATCACTCATCATCAGAGAAATGCAAATCAAAACCACAATGAGGTACCATTACACGCCAGTCAGGATGGCTGCTATCCAAAAGTCTACAAGCAATAAATGCTGGAGAGGGTGTGGAGAAAAGGGAACCCTCTTACACTGTTGGTGGGAATGCAAACTAGTACAGCCACTATGGAAAACAGTGTGGAGATTTCTTAAAAAACTGGAAATAGTACTGCCATATGACCCAGCAATACCACTTCTAGGCATACACACTGAGGAATCCAGATCTGAAAGAGACACGTGCACCCCAATGTTCATCGCAGCACTGTTTATAATAGCCAGGACATGGAAGCAACCCAGATGCCCATCAACAGATGAATGGATAAGGAAGCTGTGGTACATATACACCATGGAATATTACTCAGCCGTTAAAAAGAATTCATTTGAATCAGTTCTAATGAGATGGATGAAACTGGAGCCCATTATACAGAGTGAAGTAAGCCAGAAAGATAAAGAACATTACAGTATACTAACACATATATACGGAATTTAGATAGATGGTGGCGATAACCCTATATGCAAAACAGAAAAAGAGACACAGAAGTACAGAACAGACTTTTGAACTCTGGGGGAGAACGTGAGGGTGGGATGTTTTGAAAGAACAGCATGTATACTATCTATGGTGAAACGGACCACCAGCCCAGGTGGGATACATGAGTCAGGTGCTCGGGCCTGGTGCACTGGGAGGACCCTGAGGAGTCGGGTGGGGAGGGAGGTGGGAGGGGGGATCGGGATGGGGAATACGTGTAACTATATGGCTGATTCATGCCAATGTATGACAAAACCCACTGAAATGTTGTAAAGTGATTGGCCTCCAACTAATAAAATAATATTAAAAAAAAAAAAAAAAAAAAAAAAAAGGGAGGGGACGTATGGATACCTATGGCTGATTGATTTTGAGGTTTGACAGAAACAACAAAATTCTATAAAGCAATTATCCTTCAATAAAAAAATTAATTTAAAAAAAAAAAATTGCCCCTTGCTTTTGCCATTGTATTTCTATTTTAAGAAACATTTTGATGAAGAGGAGTACTTGTGAAAGAAAGAAGAAAGGAAAAACAAAAAAGGAGAAGGAAAAAGGCAGAGAGGAGGAAGGAAGAAGAAGTAAGTATAGGTGACAAAATAGACAAAAGTTTTTGAGATGTGGGAAATTTTCTACAACCCCAGAAACTAGGAAATTACATTTCAGAGATGATAAGAGTTCATCATTTAAAAAAAGCTTAATATAAAAGAAAAAATTAACAGTAGCTCTGTAATTTTAGAAATAATTAAGGAAATATGGATCTTATAAAATAGTAAAAAATACAGTGATAATCTAGTATACAAAAGACTAAAAGAGGCATGGGTAAAGAAAATATTAAAAGAAAAGCAATTAAACTGTGCAGAGAGTACTTAACTAACAAAGTACATGTAAAATCTCCATATGTTAGACATAGTGGAGTGTACAACATACATAAAAAGAATTAGAACGGAAGAGACAATGTCTCTGAGAGAAGAAAAGATTAATGATAAAATCATAAAGGAGAAATTTATATGAGTTAAGACTAAGAATAGGCTTTCCTGGTGGTTCAGAGGTAGAGCGTCTGCCTGCATTGTGGAAGACCCAGGTTCGATCCCCGGGTCGGGAAGATCCCCCGGAGAAGAAAATGGCAACCCACTTCAGTATCCTTGCCTGGAGAATCCCATGGACAGAGGAGCCTGGTAGGCTATAGTCCACAGGGTCGCAAAGAGTCCGAAAGGACTGAGCGACTTCACTTTCACTTTCACTTTCAAGACTAAGATGCTTCTTGTTGTTGAAAATAATATTGAACAAAGAGGAAAGTAAAATGTCTGTGACGAAGACGCAGTGTGCTAAATGAGTGACTATTGCAAACCCAATCAAGATTAATATAAACAGCAGCACTTAAATTCATTTGGGTAAAATGAATACCTTTAAATAATTCCCCTCAAATTCAAAATTTCTAAGTAAGCTAATCAATTTATGCTGAAAGAAGGAAAAAAATATGTTTGTTTATCCTCTGTCATATAAAATGTCAAAGGGCAAAATGGAAATTGCTGTATTATTGAGAGGAAAATTTATGATATAAGAATTCAAAACACAACTGCATTGTTATTCATATGTCAGGTTAATCAAAAGATACTATTTAGATATGCAAAATTTCAGGAAATATTCACATAAATATCATGAAAAAACATTATTTCATTATGTAATTCAAGTAAACTAAGATTAAAAATAAAATGAAGACATGGTATAAAATTCTGTCAGATAATATAGAAAGCAGTTTTATGCATATCTATATCATATAATACATATATGTATAACATAAAAAACTATATATGTTTACAAATGCAAGTTGAAAAGGTGAGACATGAACAAAACTTTGAAGCTAATAAAAGTGAAATATGAAAAAATATAATACCTTTGTGAACTTATATAAAGGATAAGCAATTATGTTTTATTTTATCATGTAAATATTTGAAGAATTGCAGATTTCAGTACACTTTTTGGTTTTTTTTGTTGTTGTTGTTTTAAGAGCATTTTCATTTATAAAAATAGCACATGATCAAGTGACAATTCAAATATACCAGTCAGTATAATGAAATGCTTATTAATCTTGTCCTCCACGCTCATGCAATTTCAAGCACAAAATGTAATCAAGGTACATCAGTCCTTACATTTTTCTCATAAATGTGTAAAAATAAATAAAAGTGGAAATCTCAAGAATAATCTATTGATACTTTATGTTTAAATAAAATTGCAAAAGAAGTGTTGAGTTAGCTTAAAACTTTGTTTGGGTTTTTCTGTAAGATGGCACGGAAAAACCTGAATGAACTTTCTGGCTGACACAATATTTTATCAAAACTGGTAAGAATTTCACCTAGAAAGAATAGTGTTCAGGAATTTCTTCTCAGTAGTGTGATTTTGGATCAAGTTTGAAGAATTAGATATGGTCCTATTGATGCCTTCTCTGTCAGATAAGAGGGCCTAGAAACAATGAAATCCTAACAGCAAACAGTACATCTAGCCCTCAGATCTTGGTTTGTAATACAACTCTCCAATAGATGGAAACAGGGCTCCTTGGAGAATTGGCTGATTCCAGGACTCCGGAAAGAAACGTGTAGGATGAAGCTGAAGAATTTTGTAATGCCAAAATATAAGAAAGTGTTCAAATAAAGAAAAACACAAATTTTGAGCCATTTGCAATGCTACTATCAATGTGGCTTTAGTTTGCATTTTTATTTATTTATTAGGCCTTCATAGGACCGTATCTAATTCTTCAAACTTGATCCAAAACCACACTACTGAGAAGAAATTCCTGAACATTATCCTTTCCTGGTGAAATTCTTACCAATTTTGATAAAATATTGTGTTGGCCAAAAAGTTCATTCAGGTTTTTCCATACCGTCTTACAGAAAATCTCTTGCCTGGAAAATCCAATGGATGGAGGAGCCTAGTAGGTTGCAGTCCATGGGGTCGCGAAGAGTCGGACACGACTGAGCAACTTCACTGTCACTTTTCACTTTCATGCACTGGAGAAGGAAATAGCAACCCACTTCAGTGTTCTTGCCCGGAGAATCCCAGGAACGGCAGAGCCTGGTGGGCTGCCGTCTATGGGGTCGCACAGAGTTGGGCACTGCTGAAGTGACTTAGCAGCAGCAACAGCAATGGCCAAAGATGAAAAATTTAAGCATGAAGATAAAATAGACTTATAACCCAAAGTGTGAGCGTGTACGTGTTTCTGTGTGTATAAATCCTTCTTGATATTTATAAGTGAATCATAATATTGAATTAATAAATAAACAGGGTAGAATAGGCCAATACATAAACATATGCAGAAGAATTTAAAAAATTTTGTATAGATATATTACCCTAAGAAGGGGCAGTATAGCTCCCCTCATGCTATATGTAGGCTGTGCATAAAGATTTCTTTTCAAAAAGTATATATACAATAAAAGTATGTGTGGAGGATGAGTCTTCATAGTGTACAAATCTGAAAAACACCACATCAGCCAGATTCTTAAGTTTAAATTCAGTAGTGTTGTCATGCTGATAATACATGCCCTTGCCATCATAAATAAGACTTAACTTCTATATAGTCTTCCACCTAAAATATATACAGCACCAGTCTAATCATGAACATTAGGAGAATCACAGTTGAGAATGTCACTACAAAATTCCTGACCAATATTCCCTAAAACTGTTTCCATTGTTTCCCCATCTATTTGTCATGAAGTGATGGGACCAGATGCCATGATCTTAGTTTTTTGAATGGTGAATTTTAAGCCAGCTTTTCCAGTCTCCTCTTTCATCAAGTGGCTCTTTAGTTTCTCTTCACTTTCAGCCATAAGGGTGGTGTCATTTGCGTTATCTGAGGTTATTGATATTCCTCCCGGCAATCTTGATTCCAGCTTGTGTTTCATCCAGCCTGGCATTTTGCACAATGTACTCTGCATATAAGTTAAATAAGCAGGGTGATAATATACGGCCTTAACATATTCCTTTCCCAATTTGGAACCAGTTTGTTGTTTCACGTCCAGTTCTAAATGTTGCTTCTTGACCTGCCTACAGATTTCTCAGGAGGCAGGTAAGGTGATCTGGTATTCCCATCTCTTGAATAATTTTTCAGTTTGTTGTGATGTACACAATCAAAGGCTTTGGCATAGTCAATCAAGTAGTCCCAGTATAATTAAGAATACAATAAAATAGTAAAATTTTCAAAGGCAAAATTGAAAATAATTTTTCAAATAACATATGGGATATATAATAAAATATTAAGAGGAATTTTACCATTTAAAAGTTTGGATAAGAAGAAGCATTGAGTAACTGATGATTGAAAGTGAAAATGAGGTAAGAAGAAAACAGGTGTCATAGAATCTGAGTGAGAAAGTATGACATTTTGCTGGGTAATCTCATCAACATTCTTATCATACTTTTTGGCACCGTGAATGCTTTATTCAAAGAGGATCTTAGTAATCTTGTTTCTTGCTTTTTTCTTAAATTAATACATATTTTTAACAGAAAATTCAGAGCCCTCAGTTGTAAATTGCTATTTCCGGCTCATGAGCTGATATATACACATATACACACACAAATACATACGCAGTATATATGTATAGAATGACATGATTTATTCTCTCTGAAGAACTACTGCTCCTACTAATCTTTAGTATCAATTCAGAAAGGCTATTTGGATCCAAAAAAAAAGTATTGATTCTAAGAAATCTCAGGTATTTATCTGAAGGCCTTTAATATCATAGTTCTACCTCAGATCTCATATCCTTTTGAGCAAGAATTAACCTAATAGTTAATAAATAAAGAATGTTTAAACTTGAATTCCATTTATTCTCAGAACTTTGTTCATAACTATTATTTTGTGTCAGATAGTAGGCTTTGATATTTTGGGATATTTAAGTTTTTATTATATAAGATCTATATGACTGTTTAGTTTTTAGAAATTAACATCAAATAAGTTTATTTTTATTTCCTACTCTTCCAAATCTTTATTTCATTTGTTTCTATTTTGAGGAAGTAATCAGAAAGCAATAGTTTAAAGAGGTATACTTTTGGTTACAAAGAGCTTAATAATGTGTCTATTTTTCTTATGTTCACCTTCTTAAAAATGCTTTTATGTCTTTCATATAATTTTGATTACTTGTCTCTAAATCATTCTAGAAATAACAGTTTTTTTTCTATTTATTTTTATTAGTTGGAGGCTAATTACTTTACAATATTGTAGTGGTTTTTGCCATATATTGACATGTTTTTGACAATTCACTAAATTGTGTCTTACACATCTCGAACCAGCAGGTTACCCAAACAATCTCTAATCCTTAAAGCCAAGTCAGTTGCTTCCTATGCTCTCAGAGAGGCCAAATAAATGGATAAAAAAAATTTGGCTGTTTCTAGGGTACATTTCTTTAACTCCACTTTTCTCTCTCCTTTATTTTCTACTTACTTGAAGAGGTTCTCTTTTCCTGGACTTAGTTTTAAGGCTTTAGCTCTGATCTCTACTTTATTTTATTTCAGTTCTTAAGAACACTCCCTTCATTTTTTTTTCCCCAGAAAATTGTTGCTAAGGGTTTTATTTCTAACAAGAGGAAAATAATAAAATTAAAATAGACTGGTAGGAACCAAGTTTCTTGTTGAGAACACTCTCATCATTTTAAACCTTAGCAACTCTGCAGAGTTTCAGTTTTAATCACCATGCATTCTGCTAGTCAGGTATTTACCAAGCACCATAACATATCAGGGATTACCAAAAAAACACCACTCCAATTTTTTGTGTCATCAAGAAAAGACTATATCACCTCATAATGCAAGTAGACACATACCCCCCACCCACCCACATACACAAACACAGACGTTTTCTGAAGTAAAGGCAGAAGGAGCCATAAAACTTAAAGTACAGTTGCCCATCAGTGTCTGCAGAGAAATTCATGACCCACAGCAATTACCAAAATCCGTGGCAGCTACTTAAGTCTCATAGTTGGTTCTTCATATTCTTGGTCCCACATCTGTGAGTTCAATGAACAGCATATCTTCTAGTAGTTACTTGTTAAAATAAAATCTCTGTGTAAGTGGACCCCCCCAGTTCAAACTCACGTTGTTCAAGGGTCAACTGTAATGTCTATCTTCTAAGCGATACTGCTGGCCAGAAGTTCTATGTGTCGGTGGAAGTAATTGGTAAACAATCTAAAAAGAATAGAAAAGAGTTTTATTTGAATCAAACTGAAGACCACAGCCAGACACAGATGCAAGAAGCACTTAAGTTGTGTTCCACCAGAGTACAAAATGGGGGCTTAAAAGGCAGATCAGCAAAATTACATAAGTTGTTTGACAAGAATTCTAATTAGAGCTGGCAAGAAGTAAGAGTGCTTATTAAGCAAGGACTGGTTAGAGTCCAAAAGGGTTGTATAGTTACAAAGGGAGATCTTGAGACCATACGATTGCAACTGGCAGCTGCTAATAGATATTGTTCTGAGAACAGCTGGTAATATCTTTGAATCTGATACGGTTCAGAAAATTCACGTTCTTAGTAATAGACAAACATGTATTAAATCACATCCACAAGGGCTACCCAGGTCCATTTTGAATACTTGAAGCACATTTACTCCATTCTGATTTTCAAATGTATTAGTTTCTTTAATGATTTAACTTGATGTACAATCCATGTTTAATAGCCTACAAACAGGCTGTTTTAATTAGCCTAAAGTTCAAATAAAATCATGTGTAAGTCAGAATGACTTCCCCCTACCTCAATATGTGAAACTATCTTCCATCATATGCTACACAGAAATATACTCTAAGAAATCCAGCTATAGCGCAAGGAGCTCTTGTTCCAGTATTTTCCTACAATGTCTTGAGAATCTTTGGTCCATATTAGAAAATCTTTCAGTTAGAGTTAGTGATTCTAGCTAGCTGATTGGTGGAAATTTGCTAAGACTTTCTTCCAGAGCATTTTATTGATTTAGCTCAGCATTAATGGTCAGGAATCATCTAGAAAGAATTTAGTCGTGCAATCTTAATTCTAGAAATATAGAAACTTCCTTATGAAACTTATAAGAGAGCAGAGTAAAATGATACTATGTAGCTCTTACAGTCCACTAAGCTTACCTTATTGGATGTAACTACTTTCAAACCAGAATTTCAAAAATTATTCTCCTTATGGTTAATAATACTTCATCCCCTGCATTCATCATGAAAATCAAGGAGATAATTTTCCTGGGGTGGAAGACATCACCAAATTGCTCTTTATATGAACTATGGTAATAAAAGTTGAAATAAATTTTAGTAAAACATTGTGGGAAAAAGCCCTTGCTAAAGTCAATGCCTGCCTCTAATTCCAGATATTTTCAAGAATAAGAAGCACATCATTTACCATAGCCAAGCTAAATTCCAGCTGAAGACAAAATAGCCTGCTTATACAGGTTTATGGATAAAGACCACTAAAGTATCCCCTCTTAAGAATAAAAAGACACTAGCAATGCATTTTTGATCTGTTTCAAAGTAAACTAAATAAAACAAAATTGAATGATAAACATATATATATTTTTCCCTTTTCTAGGTCACATGTTTGTCAGCAGCACTTCCTAATTTTTATTTCTTGTGTATGTAATAAGGAACATTGCTTCATCTGTGCATTAGGCAACTTGTGAAAACACCTACAATTAAATTTTTCCTATATTTCTCTCCTTGAAGCCCCATTCTTTCAGTCTCATAGTCAGACAGTCATATAGTATTATTTTTTCTTGGAATTTTGACAGTGCTTCACACACAAAAAATAATCCTCAATCCTCATTTCCAATGACTATGACCTAGGTCAGTCCAACATCCACACTATCATATTTTCAAAAGATATGAATACTTACTTTCAGTCACAAAAGAAAAAAACTCATTTTCTCTGATTCAGTGATTATTTTAGAATATGCATCACAATATGGAGATTTTTTTCTAGAGTATTTCAGGATGATTTCATCAAATATCTTAACCTTTTGAGCCCTCTTGTCATTATCCATTTATAAATGAGGTAAATTTTAGAAACAACATATGCTAATGGTCATACTTTCAGGCTTTCAGCCAAGAAATTCAGGAAAGAGTCATAGACTCTGAGCAAAAAACAATTCAATAAGGACTATTTTTTGTCTGATACCATTTCTAATTTATAATAAGGTCAACATGTAATCTGCATTTATATACGTGCATATATTTTTGCAGATGTACACATAAGTATGTGCTCAGTCACTTCAGTCGTGTCCGACTCTTTATGACCCTACGGACTCTCTCCTAAAAGGCTCCTCTGGACTATGGAATTCTCCAGGCAAGAATACTGGAGTGCCCTGTGATTTCCTTCTCCAGGGGATCTTCCGACCCAGGGATAGAACCTGGTTCCCCTGAATTGCAGGCGGATTCTTTATCCACTGCACTCTCTGGGAAGCCCCGAGAGATAGGTATATATACGCATGTAAAGCTGATGCATGACCTCAAGTCTAAAAACTCTCACCGTGGACTGTTTTTCTAGTGACCCATATCTTCCATCAAGTAGGATTTGCACTGCTATTTTCACACTGGAATAGAGGGGAATGGAAGTAGAATAAGTTTAAAGGCACATTTGCAGTAATCAAGGCAACAAAATTACTGATTAAAAACAATTGCTTCCTCTTTTATTCTCTTTTTCAAAATTTAGTGGATGTTTTAGATTCAATAGATTTATTCACTTTCCCCTTAAGCATATTCTACTGCCGAATGCCAATGCCCTGTTTTTAATTCATACACAAAACAAGAAATATGAACTTATAGGATAAGTAATGGTAATATAAAACAAGGAATATTTATTCCCCAAGTCAATATCCTGAGACCTAAAATTTTAGAGTCGCTTACTAAAACTGTCCTTTCTATGAAGTATGGCTTAAACAAAAGCCAACAGCATGTTGAACCCAACACTGACTGCCAAATTTATTTTGGACAAACACAGGATTGAGAGGTCAGTCTCCTTACTCCTTAAAAAATGTCAGGAAAAAAAATATTAAGACAATCTTAAGTAAAACTCATATATTCCAGTGCATATACTTTGGCCACCTGATGCAAAGTGTCTACTCATTGGAAAAGACCCTGATTCTCGGAAAGACTGCAGGCAAAAAGAGAAGGGGGAGGCAGAGAATTAGACAGATAGCATCACCGACTCAATGGACATGAATCTGAGCAAAATCTGGGAGATAGTGGAGGACAGAGGAGGCTGAAATGCTCCAGTTCATGGGGTCTCAAAGAGTCAGACACAACTTAGTTACTGAATAACAACAAATTTTTTTTTTTTATATTTTAATTTTTATATAATTTTTAAAATTTTTTTTATTAGTTGGAGGCTAATTACTTCACAACATTTCAGTAGGTTTTGTCATACATTGATATGAATCAGCCATAGAGTTACACGTATTCCCCATCCCGATCCCCCCTCCCACCTTCCTCTCCACCCGATTCCTCTGGGTCCTCCCAGTGCACCAGGCCCGAGCCCTTGTCTCATGCATCCCACCTGGGCTGGTGATCTGTTTCACCATAGATAATATACAGGCTGTTCTTTTGAAACATCCCTCCCTCACCTTTTCCCACAGAGTTCAAAAGTCTGTTCTGTACGTCTGTGTCTCTTTTTCTGTTTTGCATATTTTTGAAGTGTAATACATTGATTGAAATATAACCAATTTTAACTCATTCTTTTTTAATAAAGCAAACTCACCCATGTAACTATCACCCATGTTAGAAAACAATATTATCAGCAACCCAGAAAAACTCACAAACCCCTTGTCAATCACTATAGCCCCTGAAAAGTATCTACTAACCTGTCTTATAAAATTTCAGGCTCATTTTGACTATTTTTAAGCTGTATAGAAGAATTAAAGTATCTTTACATTTGTTTCTTGCTTCTTTCACTAAGGATTGAATTTTCAAATCCATTTGTTGCTAATCATGAAACTCACTTTTATTAATAAATTGGATTCTTATGAATTAATATACAAATTTGCCACAATCCACTTGATTATCTCATTAGTGATGGTTGTTTAATATTTTTCATATATAGAAGTGAACATTCATACATAGAAGTAGGATTTCTGAGTCATCGGATATGTTTTGGATGAAATTGCCAAATTTCTAAAGCTGTTTTAATGACTTTATTCTCCTCTCAACAGTGTGTGAAAGTTTCGGTAGCCCCATATCCTCATTAACTTTTAGTGTTTTCCGTAATTTTCAGTTTAGTTATTCTGTGAGGTGGCTAATGGATTTGGCTCCTTTTTATGTGTGTATTGGTCATTTTAACATCCTCTTCTAAAAATGGTTCATTAAGTCCTTTCTCTGTTTTTCTATTGGATTACCTATAATTCTCTTAGTGAATATAGGAGTTCTTTTTATAGTCTGGGTATTGGGACTTTGTAAATAATGTGTTATAAATATCTTCCCCCACTTGGTGGCTTTTCTTTGACTCAGTGGTATCCTATAAGAATCAGCTCTTAGTCGTTTTAAAGAAGTCCAGCATATCTATTTGTATTTTGCAAGCTTTGTGTCTATTTTTAAAAAATTATTGTCTATTCTAAATCCAGGAAAATATTACCTTATATTTTCCTTAAGATTTTGCTTTATTTACCTTCTATCTTAAGATCAATAGTCCATTTAGGACTGACATTTCTTTATGTGAGCTAGAGTATAAGTTTCATTTTTCACATATGGCTATCCAATTGATCTAGTGCTATTTACCAACCTTTTCACACAGCTATTCAGTATCATCTTTTCCATAAATCAGTTTGTAATATATGTGTGATCTGTGTCTGGGTTCTATCCTGCTTCATTGAGTCTATTTATGTACATGCCAATACCACAGACTCTTAATTTTTTACCTTATAAACCTTGATGTTTGACATGCTCTGACCTCAAGTCTTCTTCTTTTAAACTTGATGTATAAGTGCTTTACAATGTTGGGTTAGTTTCTGAGGCTTCACACTAGTTATCTACTTTACACATGGTCATGTATATTTGTCAATGCTTCTCTCAATTTTCTTTCTTAATTTTTTCCCATAGTCTTAATTAGTCTTATATTGACATATACATTTTATAATAATGTTACCAATTTTTACACAAACTTTCTCTGATTTTATTTAGATTTCTTTGAGAATATGAATCAGTTTTTGATGAATGGACATTATTACAATGTATGAAATGTAGTCTATGATTGGTAGTCTGCAGTTTCTGTAAGTTTATTACTTCATCAGATTCTTAAGAGAAAGTCTTTGTAAGTTTAGGTTTCAAGTTAAATTACCCAAGTCAGAGATGTTGAGAAAAGTATCTCAATGAATGTACATGAAAGATTCGGCTTTCAAGTATCAGACCATCATATAAGTAGAAAAGTACTGTATCTTGTTTCATACTTTAAGTTGGAAAAAAATTAGATGCTCACATAAGAATGTAACATTCTAGAAATACTTCCATATTCTATCTTGGATCTAAACAAGTAAAATGTAACAAAATAAAACAAACAAAAGCACCAAAACTTAAAAGAGGTTTCTACAGAAGACAGAAAAGAGAGAAAAACTGGTTAGATGTTTCTATTATAGTGGGTCCTGCTATTTAATTGAACCCTAAATGGAGATAACAGTGAAATTAATTCTATCAGAATACACAACTCATTTTACTGAATATCTCCCAAAAAACAGTCCAATTAAAAAATTGACAGAGAATCTGAATAGGGGTTTTTCCAAAGAAGATGTACAGATGACTATCAGATGCAAGGAGAGCTGCTCAACATCACTAATGATCAGGGAAATGCAAATCGCAACCACAATGAGCTCTCACCTCACACCTGTCAGAATGACTGTCATCAAAAAGACAAGAAATAGCAAGTGTTGAGGATGTGGAAGAAAGAGAACCCTAGTACCCGACTGGTGACAATGTAAATGGTTGTAGTCACCCTCAAAAATACTATGTAAGGGCTAGTTGCTCAGCCATGCCTGACTGTGACCCCATGGACTGCAGCCCACCAGTCTCCTCTGTTCATGAGATTTTCCAGCAAGGATACTGGAGTGAGTTTCCATTTCCTTCTCCAGGGATCTTTCTGGCCTAGGGATCAAACTGGGGTCTCCTGCAGGTATGGAGATCCTTAAAAAAAAAAAAATAGAGTTATCATATAATCCAGCAGTTCCCTTCCTGGGCATTTATCTGAAAACACTAATTGGAACAGAAAAATCACCCCCCATTTATAGTATCCCTATTACAATAGCCGAGATATGGAAGCAACCTAACTGCCCATTGGTAGGCAAATGGAAGAAAAATAAATCCCGTATATATACACAATGGGATATTACTCAGCCATAAAATATCATATCATGCCATTTTCAAAAGCATAAATGGATCTGGAGGATATGTTTGGTGAAGTAAGTCATACAGAGAAAGACAGCTACTCTATGCTTTCACTTATATTTGGAATTTTAAAGACAAAACAATCAAATATAGCAAAACAGAAACAGACTTACAGATCAGAGAACAAACTAGTTAACATAGGGAGTGTGAATGAGAGGGGAGATGAAATAGGTGGAGGGGATTAAATGGTATAAAATACAAGTTATAAAATAAATAAGTTACAGGGATGTAACATATGGCACAGGGAGTATGATCAGTAACTTTGAATGATGTGTAATCTATAAGAACATTGAATCACTATGTGGCACACCTGAAAATAATATAATATTATAAGTTAATTACTCTCCAACCAAAAAAAAAGGAAATGTAAAAGATAGAATGTTCTTTAATATGCTACATGTTTGGGGAAAATAGGCGAAAAGATGTAAAAAAAAAAGAGAGAGAAAAGAAACTCCTCTGTTCAGCTCAAATCATAGTCCTAAGAATTCAGGTCAGTATTTCATCTCAATAAGTTACACAACCAGACCCCAAATATAATGGATTCTAAGAAGAAGCCAAGTGTTATGAGTAACTAGATCACTTCTGAGAACTGCTCTATTCTCTTTCATCTCTTTGAGAGTAAATTTAAAACAACATTTTTTTATCATTTTCTTTTATTTCTTCTTGACAACTCCTGATAATATAAATATAAATCATCTGTAATGCAAATTGTGTAATCTAACAAAACAGACTAACTAAAATTGCCTCATTTTATTTTGCTAGGATAAGATAACAAGAAGGAACAGTCTTGAGGTCCAATTTATACTAGAAAGATGATAAAATGCCTTTTTCAATTATAGTTAACATTTTATTACATACTTTGCCTGATTCCTTAGATAAAGTAGGGGTTTTCAGGCCATTTTCAGCAAACAAGAAAGACATTTCACTCTGTCCTGATACTTTTACTTTATCTCAACCATGATTGTTTATCAAGAACAATAGAACCTAGTATTATCAGAAGAAATATTTTAAGGTAGAATGCAGTCAAATGAGCATTCTCAAATTTAGATGGCATTCTCAAGCAGGTAACAAATAATGCCAAACTCTACTACTCAGTATCTGAAATTACTGAGATAGTCAAGGGAAGCACTTTATATTTCTCTATCATCATGACCTTATCAAAAAGGAATATCTATTCAAAATTATGTCTCGAATTGAGAATACGCAAAAGGATTTTGGGAAAGATTATTGTCCTGCACTTTTGGCACTAGCCTTTGTTTGGGAATACAAATAACTTGATTTGGGGAGAGAAAAGGAGCCTCACCTACTTTTTTTGCAGTTAATAATACTTTGGTGTCTTATTTGGCAGGGAGATTAGTAAAGTGAGTAATACGCTCTTTGGAAGACAAACATTTTTAACACGAAAATGTTGGGAACAATATGTAATGCTGGAACTGCATCTTTATAATGACATTTGAGAATATATTTAAAACCAGCAGAGTAATCGAGTGTCTGTTGCTCAGGTACCTATTGAAATTTGTAAGGAATTTCAGAATACACTTTAGTATGGGCAGGTCTGGACGGTATAGTGACCTGGAAGGCCCAGGAGACCCATTTAGGTTTTCCAGGAGGTGAAAGCTTGATATAATGACACTAGATATTGCACTTTTTCTAACATTCTTAAGTAAAAGTGGAAAGCAAATTCCTTTGAGCATCTGCATATCTTAATAAAGAGATTCATGTCAGTTTCTAATGTACTCATGAATTATAATGAAGATGACTGTATATTCAAAAAATACACAAAATAATTATTTTCTATTATTATCATTTCTTCAAGATATGTCCTAAAATTGTTTTCAGTCAAAAGATGCCTCTTTCCTGCCTTTTGGAACAAAATCTTGGCTCTCAATGTTATACCTACCAAAGTGCTTGAATTAAAATCTCTTTACCTGAAATGAAAATAAAACATGCATTCTATACTCCTAGACATCTAAGATGCCCTTATGTCTATGTATTTGCTCTACATATGGCTAAGAATAAGTTTCAAGCTTCTAAATCTTCAAAAGTTAGTTTTCTGTCCAACTTATGTCTACAATAAGTATATTTGGCACTTGAGTGGTCATTTTCAGGCATCAAAACATGAACTTACACTATGGAACTACAGAATAGTAAAAAAAAAAAAAAAGCAATGAAAGAGGAACCAGAGTACATTCATTTCAGTTAGGAGTTGTCATCTTCAACAGTGGATCTTGGGCAAGAAGCTTAACCTCTTCAAAGAGGCCATTTTTGAGAATTCTTGACTGATACAGGGAGACAACCAAGATTTGTGTAAAAAGCTCATGTTGCTACAGGTATGGAATTTATTGAATATAAAACTTGTGCACTTTGTGAATTGTTGATATATTTTTGTTTTTTAAAGGTATCCCTTTCTTCCTCAGAAATCATGTTATGGGCATACAATATTTGGGTCAAATGTGGACAGTTAGAGGTAATCATCATATTAAAAAGTAATGTTTTAAGCTTTTGTCTTTCTTTACACTGTAGAAAATATCAACATGACCTTGACATACTTTTTTTTTTTACTTTAAGTTAAATGTGTGCACTAGCCATCTAATGATTAAAGAAAATCCCTATTCTTTTAACTCTGAAATCCTGTAACAAATCTTATTCTTGTCTCAGCATCATAACTATTATGAATTGTTTAATCAAAGCTTTATGTCTTTCTCTACTCTTGTTAATGTTTAATCCTCTGAATAGCCACCAGTGTATGACACTGAAGCTTTATACTGCTGTCTTTAAACTTACCATCGCCTTCTTCAGGACAGAAAATTTAGAGAAATAATGGCTTATTTAATGGAAAGAAATGATACTTCTACTCATCTGACATGTATATTAGGTAAACATGAGAAAAAGGTAATATGAGAAGAAGAGTAAAGAGATAATATTTTATTTAGTACACATTTTTAAGCTCTATCAATTTTTAGAAACAAATCAGAAGACTAAAATAGCTTAAATATCTTAAAATATATGTTCCTTTGTATATAGAGTAAAAGCCTAATGCTACTCCATGTTTCCAAGATACTGAATAAAATGTTTTTAAAATCTTCTTCCAGGTTTCATCCCATTTGAATCTGATGAGCCAATCTCATTTTGCAAGGAACCAATCATTTTTCCTTTGTGCATAGTTTGTAGATCACTGTAGAAAACTCATTTATGCTACTTCCTAATGACATGTCACAGCTCATAAATATAGTTTAATATTGTTTTCATAAAATAAAAGAAATTGCTCTCCTGTATTCACTATAGTGGAAATGTGTACTATTCAAGTTATAATTTTTTCTCTACATTGTAGAATATAAAATAATCACATGTGCCAAGACATAAAAGTTGTTTCAGTAACCTTTCAGCAATTCCGAATTTCACATTATATTACCTATATTGAAAATTCTGTCAAATCGCAAAGCAGAAATTACATAATTGACAGACTAACATTTATTCCTGAAGTACATTTTAGATGGTGTCAGACAGTGGCAAAAGTCTTTTTTGAGAGGATAACCCATTCCTTGATGCTTTTAACAAGCCCCTCTTGTGCCTCATGCATAGTAATAAATCAGGAATAAAGAAGTGAATAATATGAAAACTTTTCCTCTCAAAAGAAAACAAAAATCAGTAACTGGACTTCTCTCTAAGGTTATATCAGCTGCTTTCCACAATTTCCTCTTTTTGGACTTTCATTCTGAATATTTCCTAACAATACACTAGCCTTCTGACAAAAAACACCTTTGTTGTTTTTGTTTAGTTACTCAGTTGTGTCTGACTTTCTGTGACCCCATGGACTGTAGCCCACCAGGTCCCTCTGTCCATGAGATTCTCCAGGCGAGAATACTCGAATGGATTGCCATTTCCTTCTCCTTAGAAAAAAACAGTGTGGTTTAGTAAATAAATATTCTTCGTATAACCCATCTATGGTATGATCAATTTTGTAAATCATTTATATATGTTCATTGCTTATGTTTGAATTGAAATATGCCAATGCTGTTAGTTTGATACACTGGGGGGGGGAGGGAAGTATATATGAATACAAAGGAACTTGGCTATATATTGTTAATCTAGTGGAATTTGATATAATGCAGATATATCTATTTAAAAAGTGTTAGAACTGAATTAGTAAAACTCTTTGTTATTACATATTACATTACCTATGTATATCTTAAAATATAATGCGAGATATTCTTGGAAAAGACATTTTGTTTCAATGATGAACGTGGTTTAAACACATTTTAGAAAGTAATTGCACAAGGTGATGTCACTTCAATAATTTTTAATGAAATTCTATTTACTTTTAAAATCAAGAATGTATACTGAATCTTGAGTTGATCAATATTCACTGTGTGAGAAAATGAAATTCAAAGTGGTTGTATTATGCACTCAGATATAAAAGCTTAATGTGTTAAATAATTTCACCTGGCTTTTGATAACACAACATAAGCCAAAAACTCAATACTATGGTGGAGTTCACTGTTTTGATTTTTCCTTCAGTGTAATAAGGCAGGGGGGAAAATATGGAGCAACTAGAGCAAAAGCAGGAAAATCAGCCTTTAGTCCAATAGGATTTGATCAGACATGTCAAATATTGTAGTTGATGATAACAGCTAAAAATCAAATATTTGAATCTAGGTGTTTTAGGTAAAATCAGAAAACTTAGAGAATGTGGGAGAAAAATGAAAATTCAATTGCAAGCCACTTATCTCCAGCCTAGGACTTTCCAAGCATTGTAATATTCAAAAGACATGTCTCCAATAGTAATGTTGTGATGTTCATTCCTTTAATTCTCATAGTGGTAATTGGGTCTTGGGGCCTTCAGGATTCATAGGATTACTGCTTTTATCAAAGTTTGCCTTTTCCATTTATATCTAACATACTCTTATTTTCTTAGTATGATGTGATACAAAAATACTAGGGAGAAATATTATTGGTTGTTAAAGAAGAAGAGAGAGCCAAGCTTTGCACTGAGACACCAAAAATAGTTGAGCTTCTAGAATATATTTGTCATGTATTTAAATGTCCTGAACTATTCTCCCAGTGTACATAGCTGTTAGAGAAATATCTCTCCTACCTACCTCTGTTCTGCACCATTTCCTTGTTTAAACTTCCAAGTTGATGTTGTTATTGCTGTTGTCCACTTGCCCAGTCATGTCCAACTCTTTGCAACCCCATGGACTGCAGCATGCCAGGCCTCCCTGCTCCTCACAATCTCCCAGAGTTTGCCCAAGTTCATATTCATTGTATTGGTGATGCCATGAAGCTATCTCTTCCTCTGATGCCGTCTTCTCCTTCTGCCATCAGTTTTTCCCAGCATCAGGGACTTTTCCAATGAGTCATTTGTTTGCATCAGATGACCAAAATACTAGAGCTTCAGCTTCAGCATCAGTCTTCCCAGTGAATATTCAGGGTTGATCTCCCTTAAGATTGACTAGTTTGAGCTCCTTGCTGTCCAAGGGACTTTCAGGAGTCTTTTCCAGCACCACAGTTTGAAGGCATCAATTCTTTGCTTTCTGCCTTCTTTATGGTCCAGCTCTCACAACCAGATGTGACCACTGGGAAGACCACAATCTTGACTATATGGACCTTTGTCAGCAGAGTAATGTTTCTGCTTTTCAACACACTGCCTATGTTTGTCATAGCTTTCCTGTGAAGAAGCAATCATCTTGATATCACGGCTACAGTCAACATCCGCAGTGATTTTAGAGTCCTAGAAGAGGATGTCTGTCACTTCTTCCCCATTTTCCCCTTCTATTTGTCATGCGGTGACGGGGGCAGATGCATGGTCTTAGTTTCTTTTAATATTCAGTCTTAATCTGGCCTTTTCACTCTCCTCCTTCACCCTCATCAAGAGACTCTTAGTTCCTCTTAGCTTTCTGCCATTAGAGTGGTATCATCTGCATATCTGAGGTTGTTGATGTCTCTCCCACCTGTCTTGATTCCAGCTTATAACTCATCCAGTCTGGCATTTCTCATGATATGTTCAGTGTATAGGTTAAACAAACAGGATGACCCCAGACATCCCTCTTGTATTCCTTTCTCAATCTTGAACCAATCAGTTGTTCCATACAGGGTTTTAACTGTTGATTCTTGACCTTCATACAGTTTTCTCAGGAGACAGGTAAGACTGTTTGGTATTCCCATCTCTCTAAGAGCTTTCCACAGTTTGTCATCCTCCACACAGTCAAGGCTTTAGTGTAATCAATGAAACAGCGATAGTAGATGATTTTTTCTGAAATCCCCTTGCTTTCTCTATAATCCAGCGGATGTTGTTAATGTTATCTCTATTTCCTCTTCCTTTTCTAATCCCAGCTTGGATATCTGGAAGTTCTTGGTTCACATGATGCTGAAGCCTAGCTTGCAAGATTTTAAGCTTGACCTTACTATAATGGGAGATGAGTGTGATTGTCCAATGATTAGTTCATTCTCTGGTAAACTCTCCTTGCGAATTGGGATGAGGATTGACCTTTTCCAGTTCTGTGACCACTGCTGGGTCTTCCAGATTTGCTGACATAATGAATACAAAACTTTGATGGCATCATCATCATCAACCCTTTAGAGATTTGAATAGTTCTGTTGGAATTTCATCACATCCACTAGTTTTATTGACAAGAGTGCTTCTTAAGGCCCACTTGACTTCACACTCCAGAATGTCTGGCTCTGGATGACTAACCACACTATCTTCCATAGCCAATCAAAATTGGACACATCTCAGTTTTGTTTCTCAAATAATGCTCAGCTCTACACTCTGAAATACTGCACTTAAAATTATAAGTAGGATGTTAAATATTTGCATTATTTAAGGGAAGAACAATATTTGGGCAGTGGAGGCAAAGCAAGAGTGTCTGAATCTAAAACAAAGGTTTCTAAACTTGAAAGTGGAACCAGAATTAAAGGAAATCAAATGCTCCTACCTAAGATTAGGGCACATACCTCATCATGAACAGGATTTTAGCTGTGGTTTAGCATGTCCACAATTCCATTTCACTATGGCATCTGCCTTTTATTTCCAACAAAAATTACAAAATGATAAAGAAGAGTTAGCATTAATATATAGTAGATCAGAATATAATGTGGATGTGGCTGTTGGAGAGTCCTTTGGACTGCAAGGAGATCCAACCAGTCCATCCTAAAAGAGATAAGTCCTGGGTGTTCATTGGAAGGACTGATGCTGAAGATGAAACTCCAATACTTTGGCCACCTCATGCGAAGAGTTGACTCATTGGAAAAGACCCTGATGCTGGGAGGGATTGAGGGCAGAAGGAGAAGGGGACGACAGAGGATGAGATGGCTGGATGGCATCACTGACTCGATGGACATGAATTTGAGTAAACTCCGGGAGTTTTTGATGGACAGGGAGGCCTGGCGTGCTGCGATTCATGGGGTCGCAAAGAGTCGGACACGACTGAGCAACTGAGCTGAACTGAACTGAACTGAAATACAATAGGATGCCGGGACCAGAGAGGTGTGGACACAGGGTTCTGTTGGAAAGCCTGCTCCTGTAGTCTTCTAGTGCACTTTGCTTTGATCAGCCTTCTTGCTATTCTTTGCATATACCAGACAAGGTCACAATGTACAGGTCTTTGCTTTTGTTCTGTCTTTCCAGTTATACCCTAAACAACTGGGACAGAGACCTATATGTTGATGGTCCATGAGATCTGGCATTTGAATGAGTAACAACTCACATAATAAATGACAGTTTGCTTCACTCTATTAGGTGCTGTACTCAACTTGGGATAAATATGGTTATAATAAAATGGTCGCAAATCTGACTGAAAAATATTGAAGCTTATTGACCTTAAGTTCAAGAAAAAAGTACAATATAATGTCTAAAAAAGTAGTTTTAACTTTTTAAATTATGCAAATGCATGATTTTCACCACTAGTTTATGTTGTAATTTTTGAAAAATTCCCTCCTAGTTTTAGCTTACTGAGACTACAGCATGGATGCTCAGTCGCGCGTGACTCTGTGTGACCCCATGGACTATAGCCCGCCAAGCTCCTCTGTTCATGGGATTTCCCAGACAGGAACACTGGAGTGGGTTGCCATTTGCTTCTCCAGGGGATTTTCCTGACCCAGGGATCGAACCTGCATCTCTTGTGTCTCCTACATTGGCAGGTGGACCCTTTGCCATTGCGCCATCTCACTACCACATATTAACTCCATATCTGAGTCAACACTAGAGGGCTTTATCATGATTCATAGTGAAAGGGGTGCTCTCCTTTAATATCTGATCATGGGTTCTGTTTTCTGAGTGCAAGCTCTTCTCTCCTGGGAATATAAAGCATATGGTCAACTAGCGTTTGAGATGCTGGTGTTTCGCAATGTCCTGGGGAGCTTCCTGGAGATAATCGGAAACCAGTCCCACTTAGCAGAGGGCAGGGAGAGCCAGAAGAAAACAGACAGGTCACTCCAGATTGGTAGGTGATAGGTTTAAGAAGCAAGGGAATTTACTTCAGAGACTTCTTTTGAGTGGCTACAAGTTGAGTCAATTTTCGCATCCACCTGCCAGAATCTTAAAAATTTATACAGGGGTCTTATCTGGATTCAGTCACATCCCCAGTTCAGGTCGTAGTCTCAATATCACATTTCTGTTTCAAGGCTGTGTACTTGGAGCAGCTTCTGCAAGCATAAAAATTCAGAAGCTTTACATTCAAAGGACAAGGAAGGGGGTGGAAAGCCTCCAATTACCCAGGTCCAGTGGAAGGGTCAACTGATGGTCACATCTTCTTGATGACTTCCTCTAACAGATGCAGGCACTTACTCCCCACATCTCTGCAATGTGGGTATTTCTTACTTTAATTGGAGAAGGGAATAGCAACCCACTCTAGTAGTCTTGCCTGGAAAATCCCATGGATGGAGGAGCCTGGTAGGCTACAGTCCATGGTGTGGCAAAGAGTTAGACACAACTTCACTTTCACTTTCTTACTTTATTACTGCAACATTCCAATAAAATGACATATATTATAAATGGAAACATTGGCTTTTAAAAATTCCAACTATAATCACAAACATCAGATAAGAGGGGAAAAAAAAAGTGCTGAATGGGAAAACAAAACCAAACTGTGGAGTTATTCATCAGTGCTGGAGAAGACTCTTGAGGGTCCTTTGGACAGTAAGGAGATCAGATTAGTCAGTCCTAAAGGAAATCAGCCCTTATTCATTGGGAGGACTGACACTGAAGCTGAAGCTCCAATACTTTGGCTACCTGATGCAAAGACTCATTGGGAAAAAAAAACCCTGAAGCTGGGAAAGATTAAGGACAGGAGGATAAAGGGTAACAGAGGATGAGATGGTTGGATGGCATCACCAACTCAATGGACATGAGTTTGAGCAAATTCTGAAGATAGTGAAGGACAGGGAAGCCTGGCATGTCACAGCCCATGGAGTTGCAAAGAGTTGGACATGACTTAGTGATTGAACAATGAAAAAGAACACTCATTATAAAGAAAATATCCAGGAGACAAAAAGAAGCAAACTACAAGACAAAGTAAACTGATGGGAAAATTTTGTGATAGCAACCAAAAGAAATAGCTGTAGTATACATGAAATTTCCACAAGAAATTCGGGATAAGTAACACTGGTATCTGCACTATCTTTTCTACATATGCTGGTTGATTGTACAGTCACCTCGTCTCTTTCTGTGTATCCCTCTTTATAATCTTCTACAACAATAAAGCTCTGAAAGCTTTCATGACATAAAGTAGTGTACGATGTCTGTGAAATCAAGTTGTGAGTGAACTAACAATGTTTTGATGCTCTGGACTTTCAAAGTATATTTAAAAAATCATTTTAACAGTATTTTAAAAATTTTTAAAGAGTGCTTTAAAAAAACACTATGCTTTTATTTACGCTTTGCTCTTGAATTTTATTATAATTAGACCAAAACCACTACTAGGAAGAAAATTTCCATGGTTTACATCATGTTTTCACATATAGATAGGAGTCACTAGATTTGCCAAAAATTATATGCCTACCTGGCATTTTCATGATTTATAAAAACCTCATGGATTTTTTAGAGCTATGTCACTGATATTAAAATTGGCAGTCTTAATGGGATTTCTTTTATTTGACAAAACATAGTGTGCTCAAGGTTAATAATACATTTCAGCAACATATAGAGTGCACTTGGCAGTTGTGTGTTCAGTTTCATCATTTTGATAGGCAGACCCTATTCTTTGCCTCTTCATAATAAGTAAAATCCTGCCAAAAGCCAACAGTTTGAATTGCTTTAAAATTCATTTTAATGTAAATTTGGACAGAGTACATTTTTTTCTCTTGCTACAAGCCTAGCAAGCCTGTCTCTGCAAGAAGACTGGCTGGCTGGAAAGGAAGTTGATGATTTTAAAAGAAACTTATTACAAAACAATGAATGGGATACAGTTGTATTACTTGTTCAGTGGGGAAAAAGTGAAAAGTTTTCTTTTAGGGCAAGAGAGAAGGGTCTATTGAGACTGTCATGTCTAAAACAGGATTCCAAGCTATCTTTTATTAGCAAAAGCTTACTATTAAATTTGCAGTATTTCAAGGATGATTAATACAGACTCATTTCTAGTATTGAAACTCTGGAAGGACATTACAGAAAAGTCATAGCTTTTCAAAACTTAGCAATTTCAAAACAATCATCCTGTGATTGTTGTTACTGAAATTGATCATAAATATACTCAGTAAAAGCAGACTTCATGTTAGTTCACACACAAAACAATATTGAAACTCAACACTTTTCTCTTGATTAAACAAACACATCTCAAATTAGCCTACTTCAAAAAGATTATGACACAAGAGGCTCATTTTATTTGATAAAATACTGCAAAAAACACCTGCAATAAGTTAACAAAGGACTTCCCACATGGCCTAGAGGTAAAAACACCCCTGTCAAGCAGCAGACTCAGGTTTGATCCCTGGATCCGGAAGATCCCCTGGAGGAGGAAATGGCAACCCACTCCAGTATTCTTGCCTGGAAAATCCCATGGACAGAGGAGCCTGGTGGGCTGCAGGACTGGCACCACCTGGGAAGCCTTTATAAATTCTATGCATGTTCTTTTAGAAGGATTTAAACTGTCTTTTGTAAATCCTGGACAGAGTAACTATACTTTAATAATGTTATGCAGATTAGAATACGCCACCAAAACTCGAGTTACTGACTCACAACCTCCCAGGGAAATTGAACTTGTCACTTTCAGCTGATCTAAACTATCTAGGGATGTATATCCAATAAGAAACCTCAGACTGGCTAAGGGTCACATCTGTGGCTGAAGGAGTTAATGCAGCTTCATAAAGTGCTTACACTCTTTTCTCCCACTG
Source organism: Muntiacus reevesi (assembly GCF_963930625.1). Lineage (NCBI taxonomy): Eukaryota > Metazoa > Chordata > Mammalia > Artiodactyla > Cervidae > Muntiacus > Muntiacus reevesi. The sequence goes on from NC_089269.1 coordinate 37,177,274, forward strand.
GAAAACCTGACTCTTTGCACATCCAGAATGTGCTAAGCAATTTCAGTCTGCAGACAACAGGCAGATGGACTGCCTTGAAGACAGAACTCCCTTACTTACAGACAAAACAAGTACAGAAATGCAGCCTAAGGTCAAATGCATGCAAGCTGCTTAAACAAGCTTTAGGGAGCTAAATTGGCAAATGAACCTGATGTCAAAAGTGGGCAGATTTTGGTTTTGGAATTTATTATAGTGTTCATAGTAATTGATTGTATTCTATTGAAAAATTAATTTATTTAACATGGATTAGAAAGGCCTTTAAAAAGATAGGCCATAAGGGAAGTAACTTTGATAAAACACATAAGCATTAACATTGAAATGAAGAACACAATGCATTGTAATGCTATATAGAAACTATTGCAAAAGCCCAAAGTAACTGATGCTAAGTCATGTCAGTCATGTTTGACTCTATGCCATCTTGTGGACTGTAGTCTGTCAGGTTCCTCTGTCCATAGAATTCTCCAGGAAAGAATACTGGAGTGGGTCTCCATACCCTTCTCCAGGGAATCTTCCTGACTCAGGGTTTGAATTCACATCTCTTATAACTCCTGCATTGACAGGTGGATTTTTTACCACTACACCACCTGGGAAACCCACCTGGTGCAAAGAGTAAATCTTAACAATACAAATATCTCTCTTTATATTTTTCAATCATTTCCCCCAAATTATCTTCCTATAGTCCTTTTTTTTAATGTTAAATAATATGGGGATAAAAATAATCCTCATTTGTACATACTTAAAATTATACACCTTATGCCATTGAAATGAAACAAAGTTCACCACAAGGTATACTATCCTTGTTTCTTAGAATAATATCTTATAGGCAGTGAAAATACAGTAACTGTCCTCGATGCTGACTTGTATTTGAGAAAAATTCAAATTTTATCTTGTTGCCTATTTCTGAGTATGTATATTGCTGCATATTATAGTCTACAATGATTTCTTCTCCTTCGTTTTTAATGCATCTTTTCTAGAAATTCAAGATCTCTTGAGTTTTGTGAAATGCAATCAACTCAGAATCATTCAACAGTGTACAGCACTGCAGTGTTTATGGAGTGAAAACAAAACCAGCTGGGAAGAGTTGGCACTCTAAAAAAAGTGATTTAATTTAGAAAACTTTTAAACTTTAGCCATTGGAGATGTAGACTCGTGTCTGTGTGTGTGTGTGTGTGTGTGTGTGTGTGTGTGTGCATGGTTAATGTGTGTTTGCATATTTGCACATACACAGATACGATTGTTATAAATGGCCTGTTTAAACTGTAAACTTGGCATAACTTCTTGGATTTATTATGTAGATAGTAACTGTAAAGCTTTTAAAATTTGAAGATACCATTTTTAGAAGCTTTTCTCTTTCAGGAAAGAAATCTGTCTATTTGAATCAAGTCAATGAAACTGAGCCATCCTTAAAACCTACTTGAAACATACTTACCTTGAATATCTACTTTAAATTTCAACCCATGGCTGAGAAAGCAATGAAAATAAGAATGATTGCCTTTAAAAACAGGTGGAAACTATTCCATTCTCATTAAGGAAACTAATCTGTTTGTGCAGAGAAGCTCTAACCAAACCAACTTTTATGGAGAACCTACAAGTGCAAGCAATTCTAGACACTGTGGGGATCTAAGGAGAAATAAAATAGCATTTCCAAAAGGAGTGATTCTTAACTTCCTCTGCATAAAAGAGTCATCTGGAGAGTCTTTCAAAATCCAAAAATCTTAGGTCTTAAGTAAATCCAATTAAATCAGAATTTCAGGGGTGAAACAAGAATCAGCTCTCCCAAGTGACTGATATGCAGCTCACCTAGAAAACTGCTGTGCTAAAAGGATTCTTCTCAAATTTTAGTGGTCTCATATGTCACTTGCAAATCTGGATAAAAGGCATATTCTGAGGTATGAGGGTTGCCTGAGAATTTACATTTTAATGCATTCCCAGAAGAAAGTTAGGATAATATCACCTTCTGCTGTGTGAAATTATTCATTTTTAATTGTGAAATCATTTCATTTACCAACTTATTTGTGGAAGTCATTTGATACAATAATGACAGATTCCTACAGAGACAATGTATACTTCAACTCCGAGTATCTAGTGCACTCTATGTCTCAGTTCAGTTCAGTTCAGTCACTTAGTCATGTCCGACTATGTGCGACCCCATGAATCACAGCACGCTAGACCCCCCTGTCCATCATCAACTCCTGGGGTTTACTTAAACTCATGCCCAACGAGTCAGTGATGCCATCCAACCATCTCATCCTCTATCATCACCTTCTCCTCCTGCCCCCAATCCCTCCCAGCATCAGGGTCTTTTCCAATGAGTCAACTCTTCACATCAGGTGGCCAAAGTACTGGAGTTTCAGCTTCAGCATCAGTCCTTCAAATGAACACCCAGGACTTATCTCCTTCAGGATGGACTGGTTGGATCTCCTTGCAGTCCAAGGGACTCAAGAGTCTTCTCCAATACCACAGTTCAAAAGCATCAATTTTTCGGTGCTCAGCTTTCTTCACAGTCCAACTCTCACATCCATACATGACCACTGGAAAAACCATAGCCTTGACCAGATGGACCTTTGTTGGCAAAGTAATGTCTCCCTTTTTAATATTCTGTCTAGGTTGGTCATAACTTTCCTTCCAAGGAGTAAGCGTCTTTTAATTTCATGGCTGCAGTCACCATTCACAGTGCTTTTGGAGCCCAAAAAAATAAAGTCTGACATTGTTTCCACTGTTTCCTCATCTATTTACCATGAGGTGATGGGACCAGATGCCATGATCTTAGTTTTCTGAATGTTAAGCTTTAAGCCAACTTTTTCACTTCCCTCTTTCACTTTCATCAAGAGGCTTTTTAGTTCCTCTTCACTCTCTGCCATAAGGGTGGTGTCATCTGCATATCTGAGGTTATTGATATTTCTCCCGGCAAACTTGATTCCAGCTTGTGCTTCTTCCAACCCAGTGTTTCTCATGATGTCCTCTGCATATAAGTTAAATCAGCAGGGTGACAATATACAGCCTTGACGTACTCCTCTTCCTATTTGGAACCAGTCTGTTGTTCCATGTCCAGTTCTAACTGTTGCTTCCTGACCTGCATGCAGGTTTCTCAAGAGGCAGGTCAGGTGGTCTGGTATTCCCATCTCTTTCAGAATTTTCCACAGTTTGTTGTGATCCACACAGTCGAAGGCTTTGGTGTAGTCAATAAAGCAGAAATAGATGTTTTTCTGGAACTCTCTTGCTTTTTCGATGATCCAGAGAATATTGGCAATTTGATCTCTGGTTCCTCTGCCTTTTCTAAAACGAGCTTGAGCATCTGGATGTTCTCGGTTCACATATTGCTGAAGCCTGGCTTGGAGAATTTTGAGCATTACTTTACTAATGTGTGAGATGAGTCCAATTGTGCGGTAGTACGAGCATTCTTTGGGATTGCCTTTCTTAGGGACTGGAATGAAAACTAACCTTTTCCAGTCCTTTGGTCACTGCTGAGTTTTCCAAATTTGTTGACATATTGAGTGCAGCACTTTCACGGCATCATCTTTCAGGATATGAAATATCTCACCTGGAATTCTGTCACATCCACTAGCTTTGTTAGTAGTGATGCTTTCTAAGGCTACTTGACTTTACATTCCAGGATGTCTGGCTCTAGGTCAGTGATCACACCATTGTAATTATCTGGGTTGTGAAGATCTTTTTTGTACAGTTCTTCTGTGTATTCTTGCCACCTCTTCTTAATATCTTCTGCTTCTGTTAGGTCCATACGATTTTGATTCTTTATCAAACCCATCTTTGTCTGAAATATTCCCTTGATATCTCTAATTTTCTTGAAGAGATCTCTAGTCTTTCCCAGTCTGTTTTTTTCCTCTATTTCTTTTCATTGATCGCTGAGGAAGGCTTTATTATCTCTCCTGGCTGTTCTTTGTAACTCTGCATTCAAATGGGAATATCTTTCCTTTTCTCCTTTGCTATTCACTTCTCTTCTTTTCACAGCTGTTTGTAAGGCCTCCTCAGAGACTCCCTTAAAATTTTACTTGGTTGCTTTATGGCTTCTTGCATCATCCAAACTTTGAATATCAGCTTCAAATCAATATGTAGACCTACATGAGGATACAATTTCTCACAGAGTTACCCATTTGTCACTCTTTTCCAAGAAAAGTTTATTGTACCACTTGTAGTTCTGAGTGTTCAGACAGTAGTACCCATATAATAATTTCTGTAGTCAAGATATCAGTTAATTACCAAACACTTATTTTATTTTATTTTATTTTATTTTATTTCATTTGGCTGTGCTGGCTCCTTGTTGCAGTGTGCAGGTTCTAGAGCCCAAGGGCTCGGTAGTTGGAGGGCATGGGATTAATTGCCCTGTCTCGTGTGGTATCTTAGTTCCCTGACCAGTGATCGAATCTGTGTCTCCTGCATTAGGAGGTAAATTCTTAATCACTGGAAGTTCCACCATGGAAGTCCCACCAAACACTTCTAATATTTTTTCCTGAGTACATAGTCTATCTACGTGTCTCTCTTATCTTAAATTTTGGTATGGCTATGTGGCTGAAGCTCCATAAATAAAATGTTAAGAGGTGACTCCTAACAATGCTTATGAAAATTTTTACACACAACCTTCCATGCTTTCACTTGTTTACCAACATTCAATGTGTCCCCCGAGTAACTGTGTGAAGAACATCCAACTTCTGTCATAACTCACCACTAGTCTGCTCAAATGAGAAAAAATCCTTGGAGTTGTTGAGTTATTATACATTATGAAAGTAACCACGATATTCAATTCCCAATCTTGGTTTTTCCTGAGACACATTTTTTTGGTTTGTTTTTTTTTTTTTTTTTGTCTCTTAGGTTACAGAAATCTCCTTAAACCTTATGGGTTGAGTAATACACCACCAAAAATATGTTTCAGAGTCTTAACTTCTGACATCTGTGAACATAGCCTTACTTGGAAATAGGGTTATTGCAATGTCATCAAGCTATGAGGTCATTGGAATAGACCCTATTCCAATATGATTGGTATCCTTATATTAAGAGAAGAGATACAGAGGCAGCAAAGCATGAGAAGATATAATGTGAATAGAAACAGGAGGAAAGCCACATGACAGAGGTAGATATTGGAGGGATGCAGCTACAAATGGAGAAACTCCAAGGATGGTAAGTCACCCCCAGAGCAAGGAAGATGTAAGGGAGGGATCTATCCAGGGTCTCAGGGAGCTGGGCCCTGATGACACCTTGATTTCGGATTTCTAGCCTCCAGAACTATGAAAAAACACATTTCTGTTAAGTTACCCAGTTATGGGTATTTTATTACAGCATCCTTGGGGAACACACACAATTCTTAAACATAATTGGCATGTGTGAACGTGCCCAGCGGGTCTTGGCAATTTCAATGGTCAGTGTTCTTCTCAAGGTCTCTGGTTTCTTTTCTATCTTGCCCAAATGATTCCATTCTAAATCTTCAGATTTACAAATGTATTGATATATAAGCCAGTCATCTTTCCTCATGATGAAAACTGAGAACTAAAACTACTAATTTTTTACTTTATTTTAATAGGGCTTTACTATGTTCATGTCCGTGTCATTGCACATTTACAATTTCAGGCAGTTGCCAATAACTTAATTGCCATTCCCAAAACTTCCAGAAAATGCCAATTGAATAAATGTATAACTATCCAATATTCAGTAGGTTACACAAATTGGCAGCTTTATGTCCTGAGAAAGTCAATCTCCTCATTTCTTTAACTGTCAAACTACATCTACTAATGTAAATAGAAGAGATCTGTTGTACAAATAGCACTGCCTGAATGTGCTTTCAGAAGGTATCTTGACATCTTTATCCATAAAAGTCAAAAGTAATTTTGAAAGGTGCTTACCTTACTCTTGTTCCTAAATCAGGCCCCAAATGAAGATATTATGTTGGCCTGGCGCTTCTGGAGGGCAAAACATTTTCTGATCATAGGGAGGTGTATTAGGCCTGGACCCATTTTGCTTCAAATTGATAGAAAAGGACAAAAATCAACAGTAGAAAGTGTATTAGATAACACATTCTTATCTTGCACCAGTTCTTGGAACACTTCTGTCCTGATGCAAGAAAACCCAAATGCTATTCTCATGTTGTCAACCAGAGCTTACAGAAAGGATTTTAAATTGCTTTCCCATTTTACTTTTATCCAAAAACTGGAGGACCTGCCACAGTACTCTTTAAAAGAAGTCAGCTCTGAAATAGAGTCTATCTACTTTATATATAGTTTCAGCTCAGAAAGGACAAAAGGTTTCTAATGGTAAGTTCAAATTTTGTCTGAAGTCCATAACTCTAGAACACAATATCAGAGCAGCTGAGGGAGGAGACAAGGGGGTGAGAGCATGAGCCACCTCAGTTCAGTCGCTCAGTCGTGTCCGACTCTTTGTGACCCCATGGACTGTAGCACGCCAGGCCTCCCTGTCCATCACCAACTCCTGGAGTTTGCTCAAACTCATGTCCATGGAGTCGGTGATGCCATCCAACCATCTCATCTTCTGTCCTCCCCTTCTCCTCCTGCCTTCAATCATTCCCAGCATCAGGGTCTTTTCAAATGAGTCAGCTCTTCGCATCAGGTGGCCAAAGTACTGGAGTTTCAGCTTCAATATCAGTCTTTCCAATGAACACCCATGACTGGTCATGTATGAATGTGTGAGTTGGACTACAAAGAAAGCTGAGCACGGAAGAATTGATGCATTTGCACTGTCGTGTTGGAGAAGACTCTTGAGAGTCCCTTGGACTGCAAAGAGATCCAATCAGTCCATCCTAAAGGAGATCACTCCAGGGTGTTCATTGTAGTAGTAGGACTATTGATTATGAAGCTGAAACTCCAATACTTTGGCTACCTGATGCAAAGAGCTGACTCATTTGAAAAGGCCCTGATGCTGGGAAACATTGAAGGCAGGCAGAGAAAGGGATGACAGAGGATGAGATGGTTGGATGGCATCACCAACTCAATGCACATGGGTTTGGGTGAACTCCGGGAGTTGGTGATGGACAGGGAGGCCTGGTGTGCTGAGGTTCATGGGGTCGCAAAGAGTAGGACACAACTGAGTGACTGAACTGAACTGAACTGAACCCTGGGATGAAACCCAGGTCTCCCACATTCTTTACCAGCTGAGCCACAAGGGAAATCGGAGGACACTGGAATGGGTATACTATTCCTTCTAGAGCAGGTCTTCCCAATCCAGGAATTGAACCAGGTTCTCCTGCATTGTAGGTGGATTCTTTACCAACCAACCTATCAGGGAAGCCCTAGCATGCACCATGCCCCATCAATTCACATGTTAAAGTCCTAATCCCAGCCATCTCAGAGTGTGACTGTATTTGTAGGTAAGGCGTTTAAAGAGAATTATGTTAAAACGATTCTATTAGTGTTGCCCCCTAATCCAGTCTGAATGGTATCCTTCTAAGAGGAAATCTGAACACACAAAAGAAACACCAGGGACACCTGAACATAAAGGAAAGGCTTTGTGATGGTACAGTGAGAAAGTGGCTATCTGAAGAGTGAAGCACAAAACAAAATACAACATGCCAGCACCTTGATCTTAGACTTTTAGACTCCAGAACAAGAAGAAAATAAGTTTTTGTTGCCTAAGGCACCCAATTTGTGGTATTATGGCAGCTTTAGCAGACAAATACACCCTGCTTACCAGCTAATTGCATTTACCAGCAGCATCACTTAGTATATTATTTTATCATCTTTAATTTTGATAGTCTTGATTTGTGTGTTTCTCAGTTGTGTTCAACTCTTTGTGACCCTCAGGTCCATAGCCCAACAGGCTCCTCTGCCCATGGTACTTTGCAGGCAAGAATACTGGAGTAGTTTGCCATATCCTCCAAGGAATCTTCCTGACCCAGGGATCAAATCCTTCTCTCCTGTGCTTCCTGCATTGCAGGTGGATTCTTCACTGCTGCATTATAGGGGAAGCCCTATTTTGCTTGTTGCAAAAAAAAAGCCTGAGGCTTATTTTTTAAACACTAATTTGCATTTGCATTTAATAACATATCTCAAATATGATTTCATATTAGTATACTATTTTACATTACTATGTAATATTCCATTCTATGAGGACAGCACTCTGTATTTAATCAATTCTACAATGTTAAGCATTTAAGCTGCTACTAGTCTTCTATTACTATGCTGCTATGAACTACTTAGTATACATATCTTTGCTCAAATGTGTCAATATCTCTGAAGATCGCTTAGTTATTAGAGTTGTTTGGGTTAAAGTATATCTTTTCAATTTTGACAAGTGTTGCAAATTTCAATGACACTTGAGAATTTACAGTCTTATATACATCCACTAGTATCTGTTTTCCAGACTCACCATATTGTGATTTTTCAAGTAATTGGTTTATTTATCAATTTAATAGGTGAAAAATGGATTGCATTTAATTTATTGTGAGATTGATTTCATGTTTACTTGCCATTTAATTTTTGTGGACTACCATTTTTGGTTCTTTGTCTGTTTTTTTTTATTGGGTTGTTCTTTTTATCATTGATTATATGAGTTTTTCATACATCAAAGAAAATAGTTTTTTTCCTTTAGTTTCAAGTATTTTTCCCCACTGAAATATTCCCTTTATATGGTTGCAAATATTTCTTTTCCAGCTGGTCATTTTAATTTTAATTTTTTTAGCATTTTATTTGTGTTGGAATATAGCTTATTAACAGTGCCATGATAGTTTCAGGTGGACAGTCAAGGGACTCATCCATACATATACATATATCCACTCTCCTCCAAACTCCTCTCCCATCCAGGCTGCAGTTTCACACTGAGCAGAGTTATAGAGCAGGTATATAGTAGGTATTATTCAGTAAGTCTGTATTTGTCATCTGTTCTAAATACCAGCTGGTCATTTTTAAGTCCTTTTTATTATTTATTTATGTCCATAGGCATGTGGGATCTTAGTTCCCTGACCAGGGATCAAACTTTTGCCTTCTGCAGTAGAAGCACAGAGTCTTAATCACTGGACCCCCAGGGAAGTCCCAGCTGGTCATTTTAAAGTGCCCTTATATATGATTGAAACAAAAGCAAAGAAAATTAAAAACATAAGTGCTGTATTTTACAATGTAGTGTTTTATTGATTACATGTTTAGATCACATGTTATTGGTTCATATTTAGATTTAAAGGGGAAGAAAATTGCTATTAAGTTACATGGTATCTTAAGGACATTGATGGGATTTTTCTACCTTTGAGAATATAGTACAGTTACATTGTGAATAAAAAAAAAGCTCACAGGAGAGAAACAAGTATTATCGAAAATCGAGCTCACTGAACAGAACTAAATACATTTGTTTTTCTGCTAAACACCTGGTGGTAGCTTTTTAATCATTATAAAAAATTTAAAAAATAAAATATTAAATACTTTTTCTGCATATCAGAGTTTTCAGATGATGAATTTTGAAAAATCACTCCATTTTTATTATTATTTTTCTTTTTTTCTACCTTACACAATGAAAAAATAATCTAAGTGCTATTTAGGGTCTTTGTCTAATTCACTAATATATTGTCAGCACCTAGAGCATATCCAGCATTAAATAGATACAAAAATATCATTATTAAATAAAGAATTGATATTTACTGAATATTTTTGCTCCTCTTGTGAATAACCTCTTTCAGTTTAGCATAGACATTTTAAAGTTCATATTTATACTTTAAACTATTGTCTGTTCTCTGGAAAATTAAACTTTAACATATAGACCATAAACATCAACAAGAAAAAGAAGACAATATTTCCTGTAAACTCTGTCATATAAAACAAATGTATTTACTAAACACAAAAATGGAATTCACTTAAGCACAAATATGCTTCAAATTAGTTTAATTTTGACAAAATAAATCCTAGCGGAAATAAAATCCACATATAATTTTTGCTTTTATTCTCCCTGAAACCTCTGCATAGAATGAGGGAAAAAATAAGCACTGGGAAAACAGAAAAAATAACACATGGTGGTTTTCGTTATCATTTTTTTTAAGTCTCAAAACAGATCAGAATCTGCACATGAGCAATATACATGAATAAACACTTGTATAGTGATGACAATTTTCATTCACAGATCATTTAGCAAGCTCTCTGTATCACTCAAAGCATTCATATGTATTGCCTTATTTAACCAATAATACATTATTGTTCAGTATTATCTCCAGCTTTTTCGCAACCCCGTGAGCTGCAGCACGCCAGGCTATGCTGTCCTTCAGTATCTCCTGAAGTTTGCTCAAACTCATGTCCATTAAGTCAGTGATGTCATCCAACCACTTCATCCTCTGTTGCCCCCTTCTCCTCCTGCCCTCAGATATTCCCAGCATCAAAATCTTTTCTAATGAGTTGGCTCTTCACATCAGGTGGGCAAAGTATTGCAGCTTCAGCCTCAGCATCAGTCCTTTCAGTAAATATTCAGGGTTAATTTTCTTTAAGATTGACTGGTGTATCATTATACTCCCATTGTATAGATTAGAAAAGTTCGGTATCTAAGAACCAAGTAATTTGCTGACACTACAGAGTTTTGAAGTTTTACAACTGGTACTCAAACCTAGACTAGCAAACTTTTGTGCCCCTCTTCTTAAATACTATCCAAGAAGCAGCTTAAAAATCTGTCAGGGGGTAGGGAAAGTATTAGATCCAGTGCAGTATCATTGTATGGCTGACTTCTTAGAATCAATAAAGATTAGAACATAATAGAAAGATGTGCTTAGAGTTCTGAAAATTAAAAATGTCAGTCCAAAATTATCTGTCTAGTGTAAAAATCTTTAAAATGAATCTAAAACAAAAGCATGTAAAAAGAGTAATGCCTTAGAGAATTTGTGTCTAGTTAAAATTAACTATAAGGAATGATCAGCAAAGTTCTTCAGTTTGACTAGAAGTTATTTCAAATAGAAATACAGATCTGCATGAAGAAAGATGAGCATCAGGAGAATTAAAATTGAGGATAACTATACATTGCCTTTTAATCATTTTATGAGTGGATGTATATATGTGTATCACATATTTAAAAATTCTTTAAAATAGTGTTGACTGAAGCAAAAATGATACAAATATATTCTAGTTGTTATACCATATGGAGAAGTAAAATATATGAATACAAAACTGCAAAGGACAAGCACAAATAGAAATACACTACTGTGAGCTTTGGGCATTGTTGTCAAATAGTATAATATTATTTGAAAATTCAATATGATTAATTAAATACTTGTACTATAAGCTCAAGAATAATGCTGTCCAATAGAATTTCCTGTGAAAAGGAAATATTTTGCTACTCTGTGCTGTCTAACTCTTTAACCACTAGTTACACGTGGTCATGATGTTTTATTAATTAAATTTTGAATTAAATGATCCCATGTGGATAGTGACCACTCTATTGGACAATCCAGCTCTAGAGCAGCCACTAAAATTAAAGAAAAATGAAGAAATATAATCTAGATATTAATAGAACAGATAAAAAGGAATAATAAAGTGCACTTATTTATACCAAGGCTTCCCTGCTGTCTCAGCGGTAAAGAATCTGCCTGCCAATGTAGGAAATGTGACTTCAATCCCTGGGTCTGGAAGATTCCCTAGAGGAGGAAATGGCAGCCCACTCCAGTAGTCTTGCCTGGGAAATCCCATGGACAGAGGAACCTGGTGGGCTACAGTTCATGGGATCACAAAGAGTCTGACACGACTTAGTGACTAAACCACAACAGCAACACTTATACCAAGAGACAGAGGAAAAATAAGGCAGAAAAGGAACAATGTCCTGCTATCACCAAACACAACTCAAACACATCAATTATTTGATCATGTAAATAAATAAATCAACCAAAAGTCAAATGCTTTTAGATTAGAAAAGAAATCAGGACTCTAAGAGTGGGGGGAAAAGACTTAGAAACACAAACTTTAAATATAAAGATATAAAGCAATTGCAAAACAAATATCAGAAGAGAGCATAGCAAACACAAGAAAGCTGGTTTAACTGTATTTAATAAGAAAAAGTATTCTTCAAAAACTAACCAGTTATAAAGTATAACATTTCCTCATGATAAAAGTCCAATCTACCAGTAAGATAAAACAAAAATGAATTAGCATATACCTAATGGCAAAGATTCAAATACACGTATCAAAAAATAAAAAATCCATCACTATAATCCAGGATTTAAAACTCTCTATTCTGAGTAATTGATAAGTAATTAGTAAAAAGAAAGAAGTTCATTGACCTAATTGACCTTGATAGAATACTATATCTCAAAGCCAAACTGTCATTTTTTCTTTCAATAAACATTGACTACTATGCACAGAGGCGCCTGGTGGGCTACAGTCCATGGGATCGCAGAGTTGAACACTGCTGAGCAAGTAAGCACACACACACATTCACCCATACAGTTGACATGCAGAGCCATGTATTATCCCAGTAAATTCCAAAATATTGACCTTATTCAGTTTGTGTTTTGATTGCTATAGAATTAAATTAGAAGTCAGTAATTTTAAGATATACAGAAAAGCATCAGGTATTTGACAATGTAGTAGTATATTTCTACATAAAATATGGGTCAAAAATTAGCTATAAGAGTCAATGTCTTTGAGTCTTTGAGTCAAGTGTGTTCCAATACTTTCTATGAAGCCAGCCTTTTGGGTGGAAAGCACCATCTATGTGTTTTGGGGGCAGATGAAATTTCCCAGATCTATTCATGCCTCACTGAATAACATCCCATGGTATTCCAGAATCATCCTCTTATTCACTCTAAAAATGACCTAAAAGTTTTCCAAATTCTTGGCTATTGGTGATATTGCCACAAGTAGAAAATCATTTCAATGTTTCTATAGCCTCTCACTTCTGCCCTGAATGAAGTATGACCCTGAAGACAGAGGAAGGAATGAGTCCCTTGAGCCTGATATATTTAATTTACCCTCTTCTTCCCATGTCACTTTTCCATATCCCTGTATCCTGTCTTCTCATCCCCTTCTCTTTCTTTGTTGAGGTGATTTTCTTACTTTCCCCAAGAATATGATTACAGAGCAAGACAGAGGAAAATATAACCAAGAGAAATCTCAAAAATATCCCAGTGTGTATAGGCTGGTTAAGCCATTGGTGATCAAGGTAAAAAGATAACTTCCCCATAAGAGTCTTGAAATAAATATGCCTCAGATCAGTTCCTCATCATGATAGGTTAGACCAATACAGTTAAAATCACAAATGCTAAAAATGAGTAAGGCAGAGGTGTTCTGCACACTCTGTGATATGCTGCCTGCTTTTCACATTACTGTATGAATTACTCTATTTTGAGCTCTAGCTGTTTTGCTAGCTGCCTTTTAAAAATCTGTTCTTGTAGTTCTCAGCTGTGTTAGGGTAATGGCGAAGGTTTCAAATCAGAGAACTAGTTGAATAATCAGGGACATATCTATGACATTTTCTACATGGAGAATGAAAATAGAAGTCCTGGTTTCCTGCGCAATGCAATTTAATGCCCCTTCACCCAAAACATATACTTGTAACCTGGAAGGGTTAATTTTGACTACATACTGGATCTGTTTCTGTGATTTTAACCCTGTCTTGTGGCTTCTATTTTTATAAACAAACATAATGGTCTGTATCAGGGAACCTTGCCCTCCTCTGACCTTTAAACCTCTCTGACCCTTGCCCTCTCTCACCCTCCTCTTGACCCTTAGGCTAAAGTGCCTTTGTTTAGTTCACAGAGAGATAACCTGAGCTTGTCTACTTGTGAATGACTGTGACATTCTTGAGTTACCATCAGAACCCTCTGCCTGAGACTTGTCATTCTAGGAGATATTTATAAGAATTAAATGATCTTTTTACTTTACTTTTCCTCACCTCCCCCCATCTCTGATACATGAAAGATCTTGGCATCCAGGCCCCGACAAGATGGTTATTTTGAGATGCTAGTCCGCCATCTTCTCAGTCAGCCTGCTCTCTGAATAAACTCATATTCCTTACCTTGATACCTCATCTCCTGGATTTATTGGCCTATCGTGTGGTAAGTAAAGTGAGCTTGGATTCAGTAACATACAGACATCCACACAACACATACAGATTAACACACTTCCTTTTGGCTAAAGAAAATCAGTATTAATATCAATTCCACTTCAGTCAGATGTGGGCTACAAAAGTATTTTTGTCTGCCTTATACTTATTTAGTATGCTGTTATTTTGAGTATGTGTGCTGCGTAAGTAAACACCAGAAAATGTAGTTGTGAAAAACAACAACCATTTTCATGTTCTCAGAATTTTATGAGTCAGAATTTAGGTGGTTCCAACAGAGGTCTCATCTCCTCTTCACAGTGACTAAGCTTTGGTGGTTAAAAACAGTTAGAGATGGGTGTGATGGATAAAATGGGCCCATGTGTCTCAGGTCTTAATAGTGGTTGTTGGCTGATCCTAGATGTCTTATTCACTCACCTGTTTGACACCTGGGCTGTGGGATGGACTGGCTGGATTAGCTGAAGTGAACTAAGAACATTTCTCTCACCTCCCCTCTTTTTCCTTATCCCTTTCTCTCTTCAGTATGACAGTTTCCGGGTTGTTGGACTTTTTATACTTCTCTGAACATTTAATTAATGAAGTAAACTATTAAGGCAAGCCCGAATTAAAGAGACGTAAAATTAGATTCTACCTCTTAATGGGAGAAGCAGCAAAAACTTGTGGCCACCTTTATTTTTAACCATACAAGGAGCAGTGTTAACTGTAGTCATCATGTTATATGTTACATTTCCAGTACTCATTTTTCTGAGGTACAGATATCTTTTTAGCATAGTGCTTTCATTTCCTGTGGATATGTTCCCAGAAGTGAAATTGCTGATCATATATGGTAGTTCTATTTTAAATATTTTGAGAGACTTCCACAGTGGTGTATTGATTCCCTCCAACAGCACACAAAGCTTCATTTTCTCTATATTCTCTACAGTGTATATGTCTTTTGTCTTTTTGATGTTAGCCATCCTAATAGGCATGAGGCGATATTTCACTGTGATTTTGATTTGCATTTCTCCAATGATTAGTGATACAGAGCACCTTTTCATGTGCCTATTGGTCTTTCATATATCTTCTTTGGGAAAAAAAATATCTGTTCAGCTGCTTTGCCCATTCTTTAGGTGGATCTTTTTTTCTTTTTTTGACTGTTGAGTTATATGAGTTCTTTATACATTTTGGATATTAACCTCTTATCAGATAAAGGGCTTGCAAATATTATTTTTTCCCATTCCATAGGATGTCTTTTCATTCTGTTGGATGTGTCTTTTGCTGTGCAGAGCTCTTTGTTTGTTTGTTAATTTTTTATGTAGTCTACCTTGTTTATTTTTATTTTGTTGCTTGTACTTCAGGTGTTCCATCCAAAATGTGTCCATCTTTAATATATGATAGACTTGGTTCTGTATAAAGTGGCTTAGGAACTTACAGTGATGAAGAAAAGCATAATAAATCAATCACATAGTCATTGCCATTTAATCCATGTGAATTATACTGAAATACTTCCACAGGTTGACTGCTTAGCCTTTTTCTATTCTCTGCTTCTACCATAGATTTTGCATTATCATCTAACCACATGACCCACAATCAAGGATTTCCTACCTTCCTCCCACACCTTATACGATATAAAAAGTTTTATCTCTCTTGAAACTGTCAGTCAAAATCTAACTCATATTTTAACATAATTTTATACCTAGAGTTCTATAGACACCATGCCTTTGGAAATATTCAGCATAAGCAGATGATTCCACTAAACTTGCAAAAATGTTCATATATATGATCTTTTCATCTTAATAAAATGCTAGAGTCCCAGAAAGTCTCAATAAAGAAGACAAAATTCAGTAAGCTGTAGGAAAATCAATAAGACAGTATGAGGAAAAGAGTGAAACAAATAATATAGCAATATTGGATGTTATTGTCTGCCATTACATGTTAACTTAGCTAAAAACATATTAGTTCACAGAAGATGTATTTTGATATCAACTAATTTAACACATTTTTGTGCATTTCTTAGTGGTTTTCATTTTAGAAATACATGAAAGCAGAATTTTTATAGGAGTAATATTTTAACAGACTGCAAAAAGCAAGCTCTTTCAAAAACTGCCATGAGATTATAGAGTCCATATAATTTCTTAGTTTAGTTTCTTATACATCTAGAGTTATATAACTTCTTAGTTTAAATTCCTCCAGGTGGAGTATTAATATCCAACTGATGGAAGAAGAAAGAAATGGAGCAAAGGAAGTACACTGTATTCCCAGTTCATTTTGATAATAGTTTTTGTTCAGAATTATTATAAGGAAAGCACTCCAGAGATTTGTTAAACTATTCTGGCATTACATTTTGAGTAATGCAAGAACTGCAAAACAAATTATGACTTTCCAATTGAGAAAATATTAATAAAATTAGAGACTTTAAACCCTAGACTTATAGAGGAAAAGGAGAAAAATAAATATTATTTTCATAGTATCCAGCCTCAAAGTTTTTTTGGTCTCATTTTATAAAGTTCAAAAGGGATAAATGTAACCTAAACTTAAAATCACGTGTGTTCTTCACTTTACCAATTAATACCAGTCAAAGTTACAGAATTGGATTTTTCTGTTGGGTGCTTTGTCGTGTCTGACTCGTGACCCCATAGACTGTAGGCTGCTCGGCTCCTGCGTCCATCGGATTCTCCAGGCAATAATACTGGAGTACATTGCTATTTTTTTTTTCTCCAGGGGTCTTTCCAACCCAGGAATCAAACACCAGTTTCCTGCATTGCAGACAGACTCTACTGATCAACCTATATGCGGTATATAAGTGTTCTGTTAGTATTTTTTTTTTTAAGTCATTCAGTATTGCTGCGCCCTTGGCTCATTTATTTAATTCAGAAAATGACGTGTTCACCTTGTGAGAGTGAAAAAATTAGAGAATATATGGAAAACAATAATAATTTGTTAAATCGTCCTTCTCCCTAGTAAAGCAAAATGCATTTGATTCATAGACATGGAAAAGGATATAGACACAGATATGCTTGAACACACAGCACACTTACATATTTGTCTCACTTTGCCTGGAGAATTCTATAGATAGAAGAGCCTGGTGGGCTGCAGTCCATGGGGTCGCAAAGAGTTGGACACAACTGGGGGACTGACAGTTTCATTTAAATAACTTGAAAAAACCGTTATATGTCTCACCATTAATAGTCAATTAGAGAAACTCTATAATGATGTGTACATTCTTGTTTGCATTTTTAACTGTGAAATAAATGTCAAAAATATTTTTCAGCATAATAAAACTCTTCCATTTCCTTAACAGATTTCATCTATTAGAAACAGATGGTGTTTTGGTGGTAAACATAATTAATTTCATTTTATAGAATTTACTTAATTAGAATTGGCCTCCATATCTCACTTGCATTGGATTTCATTGTTATGCATATTGTTTATAATTCTGCAAGCTGTCATAAATGCATACTGATTATTTTTAATTCTTAAAAATACCATTTATAAACAGAAGATAATCTATTCATTTCCCTGAATAAGCTGAAAATGAAATACATTATTTTGAAATTGAGTTTTATAGAATGCTATAAGCAGATAAATTACCTTGTTTCAAAAATGCATGGAGATGTCAGAGTACCTACAAATTTGAAAATATATCACCATTTCATATCTCTTCAATTATGTTAATGTTTTTGTTTTTCATTTCTAAAGTATTAAGTGAAATATTTTATACTTCTAAGGTTTACAAGAATACTAATCATGAAAAAACATGATTATTAGACCATGAAATCAGCCTCAATTTATTCACAATTTGCTAACAAAAATGTTCCCAATGTAGATTATATGTAAGAACCAAATAATCTGATAAAAAAATTCTGCCTGTTTCCTATATATTGGTTATACATAATGATTCACAATGAAATGGTTAGTATTTCAAACATTGTGTGTGTATATGTGAGTCTATCTCCTTCTGATCACCTTCAGTTTTCTAATGTTATAATGATGAATTAAATGTAATAATATGCTTATTAATGACTGAACTGAACTGAACTGAATTCAAATTGTTTATATTTTTAAAATGTATTTTTACCATTTGATTTTTTGTTTATATTCCAAACAGCAAGCATTGTCTTGGCTGTTAGGTCCTGGCTGTTAGTCTATTTGAATATAGTGTTCTTTTACTCTGCAAAGTACAATTAGTAATTTATCTTTTGTAACTCCCTATAGTAATGCTTTCTAATAAATATCAAATGCTGTGGTTAAAAGCTATGCATTTTATAATCTAACTAGAATTAGAAAACTTAAATAATATTTTAATGTGTTTAAAGGAATTTAAACTTAATAACTTCTAATTATTGCTTTGTATATACTTATTTTTAAAGTTTTAATTGAAGCATAGTTGATTTACAATAACATGTTAGTTTCAGGTATATAGCAGTAATTAAGTTATACATATATCTATGTCTACCTTTTCATATGTTTCCTTTATAAGTTATTACAAAATATTGAGTATAGTTTCCTGTGCTATAGAGTAAATCCTTGTTCGCTATCTTCTTTATATATAGTAGTGTGTGTATGTTAACCCCACACTACTAATGTATCTCTCCCCCACCCTCACTATCCCCTTTGGTCTGTTTGCTACCTCGGAGAGCCTTTTTCTGTCCCATATGTGAGTTAATTTGTATCAATTTTTAGACTGTCTATATAAATATGATATCATATGATATCTGTTTTTCTCTGTCTGGCTTATTGCATTTAGTATTATTATTTAGGTCCATCTATGTTGCTGAAAATAAAATTATATCATTTACTTTTATAGCTGGGTAATATTCCATTGTATACATACACCACGCCTTCTTTATTCTTCCATCTTTTGATGGACATTTGGGTTGCTTTCAGGTCTTGGCTATTGTAAATAGTACTCCAGTGAGCATTGGGGTGCTTTTATCTTTTGAAATCATGGTTTTCTCCGAAGATATGCTCAGCAATGGAATTGGGAAGATCGTACTGTAGCACTATTTTTTAGTTTTTTAAAGGCATCTACACTGTCCTCCATAATGGTTGTGATTCCCACCAGCAATGATTTAGATTTCAATCAACAGTGTAGGAGGGTTCCTTTTATCTCTCACTTTCTCCATCATTATTTGTAGACTTGATGGCTATTCTGACTAGTATGAGATTATACTTCATTGTAGCTTTGATTTGCATTATTCTAATTAGTGATGTTGAGTGTTTTTCCATCTGCCTCTTGGGCATTTGCATTTCTTCTTTGGAGAAATGTCTATTCAGATACTTAGATCTTCTGCCTTTTACTTTTTTAAATTTAATTTTTATTTTTTTGTGTTGTCTTTGTCTGGTTTTGGTATCAGGGTGATAGTGGCCTCATAGAATGAGTTTGGAAGTGTTCCTTCTTCTGCAACTTTTTGTTTTAGAAGGATAGGCATTAGCTCTTCGCTAAATATTTGATAGAATTCTCCTGTGAAGCCATCTGGTCCTGTGTTTTTGTTTTTTGGGAGATTTTTTATCACAGCATCAATTTCAGTGCTTGTAATTGGGTTGTTCATAATTTCTGTTTCTTCCTGGTTCAGGCTTGGAAGATTGAACTTTTCTAAGAATCTGTCCATTCCTTCCAGGTTATCCATTCAATTGCCATACAGTTGTTCATAACAGTCTCTTATAATCCTTTGTATTTCTGCATTGTCTGTTGTAACCTCTCCTTTATCGTTTCTAATTTTGTTGATTTGACTCTTCTTTCTTTTTCTCTTGATGAGTCTGGCTAAAGGCTTGTCAATTTTGTTTATCTACTCAAAGAACCAGCTTTTAGTTTTATTAATCTTTACTATTGTTTCTTTCATTTCTTTTTCATTTATTTCTGCTCGGATCTTTATGATTTCTTTCCTCCTACTAATTTTTTGTTGTTGTTGTTGTTTTTCCAGTTGTTTTAAGTGTAAACTTAGGTTGTCTATCCGATGTTTTTCTTGTTTGTGAGTTAAGATTGTATTGCTATAAACTTCCCTCTTAATACTGTTTTTGCTGCACTCCGTAGGTTTTGAGTTGTCATGTTTTCATTGTCATTTGTTTTCTAGAATTTTTTTGATTCCCTTTTGATTCTCTCTGTAACCTGTTGGTTATTTAGAAATGTGTTGTTTAATCTCCATGTTTTGGGTTTCTTACACTTTTCTTTCTTGTGGTTGATATCTAATCTCAGGGTTGTGGTTGGAGAAGATGCTTCATTCACAAATGCAATTTTCTTAAATTTACTGAGGCTTGATTTGTGACCCAATATGTGGTCTATCCTGGAGAATGGTCCATGTGCACTTTAGGAGAAGGTGTACTCTTCTGCTTTTGGATGGAATGTCCTGAAGATATCAATGATATCCATCTTATCTAATGTATCATTTAAGACTTGTGTTTCCTTATTAATTTCCTGTCTTGATGATCTGTCCATTGGTATGAGTTGGGTGTTAAAGTCTCCTATTGTTATTGTGTTACTGTCAACTTCTCCTTTTATGTCTGTTAGTGTTTGTCTTATGTATTGAGGTGCTCCTATGTTGGATGCGTAGATATTTACAACTGCTATGTCTTCCTCTTGGATTGATCCCTTCCTCTTTGATTGATTCCTCTTGATCACTATGTAGTGTCCTTCCTTATCTCTTGTAATCGCCTTTATTTTAAGGTCTATTTTGTTTCATATGAGGATTGCTACCCCAGCTTTCATTTGCTTCCCATTTGCATGTTTTTTCCATCCTCTCACTTTCAGTCTATATGTGTCTTTATGTCTGAATTGGGTTTCTTGTAGACATATATATGGGTCTTTTTTTGTTGTTGTTTGGTTGGTTTTTAATCCATTCAGCCAAATATGTTTCTTTTGGTTGGAGCATTTAATCCATTTACATTTAAACAATTATTGATAAATATGTTCTGGTTGCTATTTTCTTAGTTGTTTGGCGTTAATTTGGGTTAATTTTGCTATTTTCTTATTCATTTTAACATTTCTGATTAATTTTCTTGACTATATAATCCCTTTGATATTTATTGTAAAGCTGGTTTGGTGGTACTGAATTCTCTTAACTTTTGCTTGTCTGAAAAGGTTTTTATTTCTCCATCAATTTTGAATGAGATCCTTGCCAGGTACAGTAATCTTGGTTATAGATTTTTCCCTTTCAGTACTTTAAATAATCCTGCCATTCCCTTCTGGCCTGCAGAGTTTCTGTTGAACAGTCAGCTGTTAAGCATATGCGGTTTCCCTTGTAAGTTACTTGCTGCTTCTCCCTTGCAGCTTTTAATATTCCTTCTTTGTGTTTAGTCTTTGTTAGTTTGATTAGTGTGTGTCTTGGCATGTTTCTCCTTGGGTTTATCCTGTGTGGGACTCTTTGTGCCTCTTGGACATGATTGATTATTTTCTTTTCCATGTTAGGGAAATTGTCAACTATAATCTCTTCAAAAATGTTCTCATACTCTTTCTTTTTTTCTCTTCTTCTTCTGAGACCCCTATAATTTGAACCTTGGAGTATTTTATATTGTCCCAGAGATCTCTGAGACTATCCTCAGTTCTTTTCATTCCTTTTAGTTTATTCTGCTCTTCAGAAGTTATTTCCATCATTTTACCTTCCAGCTCACTGATTCATTCTTCTGCTTCAGATATTCTGCTATTGATTCTTTCTAGAGTATTTTTAATTTCAGTAAATGTGTTTTTTTGTCTCTGTGTGTTTATTCTTTAATTCTTCTAGGTCTTTGTTAATTGATTCTTGCATTTTCTCTATTTTGTTTTCAAGGTTTTTGATCATATTTACTACCAATATTTTGAATTCTTTTTCAGGTAGTTTGCCTATTTCCTCTTCATTTATTTGGACTTTTGTGTTTCTAGTTTGTTCCTTCATTTGTGTAGTATTTCTCTACCTTTTCATTAGTGTTTTTTAAACTTAGTGTTTTTGAGGTCTCCTTTTCCCAGAATTCAAGGTGTAATTCTTTCTTCCTTTTGGTTTCTGCCCTCCTGAGTTTGGTCCAGTGCTTTGTGTAAGCTTCCTATAGGGGGAGATTTGTGCTGAGTTTTTGCTTGTTTGTTTATTTTTCCTCTGATGGGAAAGGCTGAGTGAGGTGGTAATCCTGTCATGATGATTGGGTTTGTATTTTTGTTTTGTTTGTTGTTTAAATAGGCGTCCTGCATAGGGTGCTACTGGTGGTTGTGTGATGCCAGGTCTTGTATCCCAGTGGTTTCCTTGGTGTGAGTTCTCACTATTTGATACCTCCCTAGGGTTAGTTTTCTGGTAGTCTAGGGTCTTGGAAGTTAGCGCTCCGACTCCAAAGGCTAAGGGCTTGATCTCTAAATAAGAGTTTAGTTCTGTGTTGTCTGAGGCTTGACTGTACTTTATCTTCTGAGATTGGGATTTGGGGGGCATTCAACAAGATGGCCTGGGTTTATTTGCAAAACTTCTTTTCCTATTCAGTCCTTTTTGTTTTTGTTTTTGTTTTTTTCCTTTTCTTTTGTGTTTTTCTAGTTTCACTTGCTCATAGGATGCTGCATGCAGCAACCTCCACCCTGCACTCATGCTAGAGTTACAAATGTGAAAAGCAGAGGCCGGCCCATGCAATTAGGGCATGTGCCAAAGCACTGTGCATGGGACTGCAACTCAAGATGGCCAGATCCTCTGCTAGTTTTCTTTTCTTTTTCTTTCTTTCTTTTTTTACGATTGAGCTGTATGAGTTGTTTGTATGTTTTGGGGATTAATTCCATGTCAGTCACATCATTTGCAAACATTTTTTTTTCTAATTCTGTAGATTGTCTCTTTGTTTTGCTTGTGGTTTTCTTTGCTGTGCAAGTTTTTATATTAAACTAGTTGTATATGCTTATGTTTGTCTTTTCATTTCCACTACTCTAGAAGTTGGATCCAAAAAATGTTGCCAAAAAAGATTGTCAAAACGATTGTCAAAAAATGATTGTCAGAGAGCGTTGTGCCCATGTTGTCATCTAGAATTTTTATAATATATGATCTTACATTCAGGTCTTTAGTACATCTTGAATTTATTTTTGAAAACGGTATAAGGAAATATTCTAATTTCATTCTATTATCTGTAGCAGTTAAATTTATAGCAGTTATATATGTATCATATTTATATGTATATTTATATTATATATAGTGGTTATATTATATTTCAGCACCACTTATTAAAGAGACTGCTTTTTCTCCATTTTTTATTCTCACCTTTTTATCATAGATCAATTGAACATAGGTTCATGGATCAATTTCTGGGCTTTCTACTATATTTCATTGATCTATATTTCTGTTTTTTGTGCCACAGCCATACTGTTTTGATTAATGTAGATTTGTAGAATAGTGTGAAGTGAGGGAGCCCGATTCTTCCAGTCCATTTTTCTTTCTCAAGATTGCTTTGGCTGTTTGGAATCTTTTGTATTTCCATACAAAAATTTTTCTTTCATTCTAGTTCTGCAAGAAATATCATTGATAATTTGATAGGGATTGAATTGATTTTGTGGATTTCTTTGGGTAGTATAGTCAATTTTACAATATAGATTCCTCTAATCCAAGAACATGGTGTGCTGTGTGCTTAGTCGCTTAGTTGAGACTGACTCTTTGTGACCCAGTGGAATTTAGCTGCCCAGGCTCCTCTGTCCATGGGGATTCTCTAGGTAAAAATACTGGAGTGGGTTGTCGTGCACTCCTCCAGTGTATATTCCCAACCCAGGGATCGAACCCAGCTCTCCCACACTGCAGGCGGAATATTTACCATTTGAGATACCAGGGAAGCCCCAAGGACATGGTATATCTTGCTATCTTTTTGTGGCATCTTTGATTTTGTTCATCAGCATCTTACAACTTTTGGAATATGAGTCTTTTGCCTCTTTCAGTTCAATTTATTTCAGTTCACTCAGTCATGTCTGACTCTATGCAACCCCATGGACTGCAGCATGCCAGGCTTGCCTGTACATCACCAACTCCCGGCACCTGCTCAAACTCATGTCCATTGAATCAGCGATCCCATCCAGCCATCTCATCCTCTGTTGTCCCCTTCTCTTCCTGGCTTCTATCTCACCCAGCATCAGGGTCTTTTCCAGTGAGTCAGTTCTTTGCATCAAGTGACCAAAGTTTTGGAGTCTCAGTTTCAGCATCAGTCTTTCCAATGAATACTCAGGACTGATTTCCTTTGGATTGACTGTTTTGACTTCCTTGCAGTCCAAGGGACTCTCAAGAGTCTTCTCCAACACCATAGTGCAAATAAAATTAATTCTTCAGCATTCAGCTTTCTTTACATCCAACTCTCACATCCATATATAACTTTTAAGTAGGTTTATTCAGAGATATTTTATTCTTAACCTTAATATTTTTAAGAAACGATTCTTAAAAATTTGTAAAGATTATATTTATGTTATATTTCCACTTATCCTACTTATTGTGAAAAAAGGTAAGGGGCTTCCCTGGTGGATGAGACAGTAAATAAGCTGCCTGCAATGCAGAACATCCAAGTTCAGTCCCTGGGTCAGAAAGATGCCCTGGAAAAGGAAATGACAACCCACTGCAGTATTTTTGCCATGGAGAGAGAAGCCTGGTAGGCTACAGTCCTTGGAGTCACAAAGAGTTAGATACAACTGACTAACACTGAACACTGATTGTCAAAAAACTCAAAGCTATGCTATTATCACAAATAATGGCCACATATTGCAAATAATGAAGCAAAGGTAAAATGCAATTTGTTCTGAAGAATTCTCTTAATAGTAATACATTATAATCAGTAGTTGAACTATTTAAAATCCTAAGAGATGATATTGTTTTAGTGCTGCATTCAATATGTCTCCACTGTTGGAAAACTCAGCAGTGGCCACATGACTGGAAAAGTTCCATTTTCATTCCAATCCCAAAGAAGGGCAAAATCAAAGAATGTTCAAACCACTGCACTGTCATATTCATTTCACATGCTAGCAAGGTAATGCTCAAAATCCTTCAAGTTAGGCTTCAACAATATATGAACCAAGAACTTCCAGATGTATAAGCTAGAGTTAGAAAAGATAGAGGAACCAGAGATCAAATTTCCAACAGCCATAGGATCATAGGAAAAGCAAGGCAATTCCAGAAAAACATCTGCTTCATTGACCACACTAAACTCTTTGACTGTGTGGATCACAACAAACTTCTGGAAATTCTTAGAGACTGGAATAACAGAGAACCTTACCTGCCTCTTGAAAAACCTTTATGCAGGTCAAGAAGCAACAGTTAGAACCAGACGTGGAACAATGGATTGGCTCAAAATTGGGAAAGGAGTACATTAAGTCCATATATTGTCACCCTGTATGTTTAACTATATGCAGAGTGCATCACGGGAAATGCCAGACTGGATGAAGCATAAGCTGAAATGAAGATTTCTGGGAGAAATAGCAATAACCTCATATATGTAGATGATACCATCCTTTTGTTGGGAAGTGAAGAGGAACTAATGGGCCTCTTGATGAAGGAGAAAGAGGAGAGTGAAAAAGCTGGCTTAAAACTCAACATTCAAAAAACAAAGATCTTGGCATCTGGTCCCATCACTTCATGGCAAATAGATGGGGAAACAATGGAACCAGTGAGACTTTATTTTCTTGGACTCCAAAATCTGCTTCACTGAAGATGGTGACTGCAGCTGTGAAATTAAAAGATGCTTGCTCCTTGCAAGAAAAACTATGAAAAACTTAAACAGCATATTAAAAAGCAGAGATACCACTTTGCCAACAAAGTTTGATAGAGTCAAAGATATGGTTCTTCCAGTGGTCATGTATGGATGTGAGAGTTGGACAATAAAGAAGGCAGAGCACCAAAGAATTGATGCTTTCAAACTGTGGTATTGGAGAAGACTCTTGCAAGTCCCTTGGACTGAAAGGAGATCCAATCAGTCTATCCTAAAGGAAATCAATCCTGAATATTCATTGGAAGGACTGATGCTAAAGCATAACTCCAATACTTTGGTTATCTGATGCAAAAAACTGACTCATTGGGAAAGACCCTGATGCTGGGAAAGATTGAAGGTGGGAGGAGAAGGGGATGGCAGAGGATGAGATGGTTGGATGGCATCACCGACTTAATGGACATGAGTTTGAATAAACTCTTGGAGTTGGAAACAGACAGGGAGGTCTGGCATGCTGCAATCCATTGGGTCACAAAGAGCTGGACACAACTGAGTGACTGAAATGACTGACTGACTGAAAGGAAGAATTTGTGTAAGATTGAAACCCAAAGTGTAGGCTCATCAATCAGTGAAAAAGATGTATATGAAATGTTCAATAACATTTTTAAGAACATTTTTTGTAAGAAAATGTATTTTATATAAAATCCCTTTACATAGATAAATGCTTATGTTTCAATGGATTGCCATTTGTAATCTTGCTCATTTAATTTTCTGTATGCCTACATATTCAAAGGAACAGGAAAATATTTTAAAACTAAGGCTTTTTTTATTTAGCAAAATAGTATTAATTGCATTTGGATTGAATATATAGTTCTTAATCTTTAATACATTTAATATAAAAAGTATTAACATACTGGCCCAGGAGAGAATTAACAAGTTTATGTAGCCATTTACACACTTTTCTTTTCTAAAATATGGCTGTGAATCTGAGGAGTGAGAGATAAGAAGGGAGAGTGAAAGAATGAAACTGAATAAGAAAAGGAGGCAAACAACCAACTATTAGAACTTTGAATATATACCAGTCAACTAACTAAAAAAGAAATTCCTTGGCCTTTCAAATATGGCCTAGTCTAAACCACTGTTTCTAGAGGCATCAAAGAAAATAAAGAGTTCTATGCATTTGTGTTAGGTGTGTATGTATGTGTGTGTGTGAAAAAACAAAAAGAAGGTCCTCTGAATTGTAGGTCATCACCAACCTGTGATTTTTCACTTGTGAAAATATTTTCAGACTCCTACTGATTCTGTCACTGAAAAGGCCACTGAATCTACCACATGTGTAGAAATTGCTTATGAATGGAGCAGATTTATCTGGACAGTTACTACATTGACTAAGAAACAAGGAGGCCGAGTATCCTCTTAACACAATTGTTGTTTCATTGACTAGTGTTAAGTGAGAGACAGAGCCTAAGGACATAGGAATAATCATGCCCTCCTGGGAGCCAAGCATGATGCTGTGTAAAGACTTGAATTCTAGATAAATCACTGGAATAGTGTCGGCAGCAGTATGGATCCACTGTTTGAAAATCGGTTTATCCCTAGTGTGACCACATTGACTGAAATAAATGCCCAAGAATATACAGAGCCAACAACTGTTCCTCAGTGGGAATCATTTTGGTCATTGTTAGTGTATTTTCATTTAAATTACATCCAAGAGATTGTTAATTGATATCTGGGGATATATTAATATCCCAGGTAGCAAATATAGTTTTGTCATTTTACCTATTTTTTTCTCTAGTAATAACTGATTTTAAATCTAATATCAAGGCCTACTCTCCAAAAAAATCTTATATAATTTCAAATCTGAATTTTATGATAAATCCAATTTATGAAAAATAAAATGGTCATTATTAGATGTTATATTGTGTGCAACAGTTAATCTCAATGAGCAAAGTAACATAAACTCTGGTTTTTATTTTATCTGTCAATGTGCTGTTCATTTATTCTTTTACATGATGGATACTATGAGAAACATAAACCTGGGGAAACAGATCAAGATTTTCTTTGAATTAAAAGTTACAGAATTAGTTTTGTGGTTGCATATTCTTGCTTTCCCAGAATGATATTTGTGACCTTTTCCCTTTAATCTACAACCATGATTTTAACCTTTTGCCTCAAATCTCGAGATAGAAACATCCAGATTTATAGTGTACTTCACTATAGAACTACTTTAACTCTATAGAACTGGTCCCTAAAGTTACCCCCTTTAAATAAGGGCTTAATGCTAAAACCAACGGAAAGATAAAGGCTCAATTCCTGTTTTCATTTATTTATTATTCTTTTCATACAAAAAGTATTTATTGAGGATCTATATGTGCTGAGAGCAGAACATAAAATGAGAAGTACAGCATGTCAGAAAAGACCTTCAAAGTACCAATATCAGTTACTTCTCTGCCATACATCCTTACCCTTATTTTACTGTAGTATAAACTAAAAGGCATCTCTCTCTCGGTCATTCTTTCATGGTTACACACACATCGGGTGGTCAGTGTTTTCACCTGAAAATGTTATAATGCTGTTGTTGTTGTTGTTGTTGTTGTTCAGTTGTCCAGTAGTGTCCAACTCTTCATGACCTCATGGACTGCAACACACCATTCCTCCCCGGCACTCACCATCTCTCCTAGTTTGCCGAAGTTAATGTGCATTGCACCGTTGATGCCATCCAGTCATCTCATCCTCTGACACCCTCTTCTCCTTCTGCTGTCCATCTTTCCCAGCATCAGGGTCTTTTCCAATGAGTCAGTTGTTCCCATTAGGTGACTAAAATATTGGAGCTTCAGCTTCAGCCTCAGTCCATCCAATGAGTATCCAGGGTTGGTTTTCTTCAAGATTGACTGGTTTGGTCTTCTTGCTGTCCAAGGAACTCTCAAGAGTTTTTTCCAGCACTAAAGTTTGAAGGTGCCAATTCTTTGGTGCTCTGCCTTCTTTCCAGTCCAGCTCTTACAATGATGAGACTACTGAAAAGACCAGAGCCTTGACTATAGAGTCTTCTGTCAGCAAAGTGATGTTTTTGCTTTTAGGGATGAAGATGAGGAAATCTGTCTCTTCTTCCACATTTTCTCCATCTATTTGTCATAAAGTGATGGGGCCAGCTGCCATGATCTTAGTTGTTTTGTTTTATTTATTTATTTATTTTTAGTTTTAAGACTGTTTTTTCACTCTCTTCCTTCACTCTCATCAAGAGGATCTTTAGTTCCTCTTTGCTTTCTGCCATTAGAGTGGTATTATCCATATATCTGAAATCTTGATTTCCAGCTTGTAACTCATCCACCCTGGCATTTCTGATAATGTGCTCAGTGTATACATTAAATTTAAAAAAGGTGACAATCAACAGCCTTGTTGTACTCCTTTCTCAATCTTGAACTAGTCAGTTGCTCCTTACAGTGTTTAAACTGTTGTTTCTTGACCTGCATACAGGTTTCTCAGGGGACAGGTAAGATGGTCTGGTATCCCCATCCTATGAGTTTTCCACAGTTTGTTATGATCTACAAAATTGAAGGCTTTAGCCTAGTCAATGAAACAGAGGTAGGTATTTTTCTGGAATTCCCTTGCTCTCTCTATGATCCAGCAAATGTTAACAATTTGATCTCTGGTTCCTCTGCCTATTCTAAACCCAGTTTGGATGTCTGACAGTTCTTGGTTCACATAATTCTTAAGCCAATCATGCAGGATATTTAGCATATCCTTACTAGCATGTATTACTAGTATAGTCCATGGGGTCACAAAGAGTCTGAAATGACCAAATGTCTTTCACTTTCACTTTACTAGCATGGGAAATAAGTGCAATTGTCCAGTGGTTTGAACATTCTTTAGTACTGCCATTCTCGGGAATGGGGATGAGGATTGATCTTTCCTATCCTGTGGCTACTGCTGAGTTTTCCAGATTTGCTGATATATTGAGTGCACTTTGATAGCATCATCTTTTAGGATTTTAAGTAGCTCTACTGGAATTCCATCACAGCCACTGTCTTAATCGACAGAAGTGCTTCCTATGGACCACTTGACTTCACTCCAGAATATCTGGCTCTGGGTTACTGACCACAACATCCTATTTACCCGAGTAACTAAGATCTTTCTTGTACAGTTCTTCTGTGTACTTTTCCCATCTCTTCTTGATCTCTTATGTTTCTATAAGATCTTTACCGTTTCTGTCCTTAATTATACCCATCTTGGGTGAAATGTTCCTTTGTTATTTCCAATTTTCTTGAAGATATCTCTAATCTTTCCCATTCTGCTGTTTTCCTCTGTTTCTTCACATTTTTCATGGAAGAATGACTTCTTGTCTCCTTTTGCTATACTCTAGGCTTCTGCATTTAGTTTGGTATCAGTTCAGTTCAGTTCAGTCACTCAGTCGTGTACGACTTTTTGTGACCTCATGAACTGCAGCAAGTCAGGCCTCCTTATCTATCACAAACATGCAGAGTTCACCCAAACTCATGTCCGTTGAGTCCATGATGCCATCCAACCATCTCATCCTCTGTCATCCCCTTCTCTCTCCTTCAATCTTTCCCCAAATCAAGGTCTTTGCCAATGAGTCAGTTCTTCACATCAGGTGGCCAAAATATTTTAGTTTCAGCTTCAGCATCAGTCTTTCAATGAACACTAAAGACTGATCTCCTTTAGAATCAACTGGTTGGATCTCCTTGCAGGCCAAGGGACTCTCAACAGTCTTCCCCAATACCGAAGTTCAATAACATCAATTTTTCAGTGCTCAGCTTTCCTTAGAGTCCAACTCTGACATCCATACATGACTACTGGAAAACATAGAATTGACTAGATGAAACTTTGTTGGCAAAGTAATATCTCTGCTTTTAAATATGCTATCTAGGTTGGTCATAACATTCCATCCAAGGAGTAAGTGTCTTTTAATTTCATGGCTTCAGTCACCATCTGCAGTGATTTTGGAGCCCCCAAAAATAAAGCCTGCCATGGTTTCCAGTTTCACAATGTATTTGCCATGAAGTGATGAGGCCAGATGCCATGATCTTAGTTTTCTGAGTGTTGAGCTTTAAGCATACCTTTTCACTCTCCTCTTTCACTTTCATCAAAATACTCTTTAGTTCCTCTTCACTCTCTGCCATAAGGGTGGTGTCATCTGCGTATCTGAGGTTATTGATATTTCTCCCAGCAATCTTGAATCCAGTTTGTGCTTCATCCAGCCCAGGGTTTCTTATGATGTACTCTGCATATAAGTTAAATAAACAGGTGACAATATACAGCCTTGACATACTCCTTTTCCTGTTTGGAACCTGTCTGTTGTTCCATGTCCAGTTCTAACTGTTTCCTCCTGACCTGCATACAGGTTTCTCAAGAGGCAGGTCAGGTGGTCTGGTATTCTCATCTCTTTCAGAATTTTCCAGTTTATTGTGAGCTACACAGTCAAAAGCTTTGCATAATCAATAAATCAGAAGTAGATATTTCTGGAACTCTCTTGCTTTTTCAAAGATCCTGCAGATGTTGGCAACTTGGTCTCTGGTTCCTCTGCCTTTTATTAAACCAGCTTGAACATCTGGAAGTTCATGGTTCATGTATTGCTGAAGCCTGGCTTGGAGAATTTTGAGCATTACTTTACTAATGTGTGAGATGAGTTCAGTTGTGCTGTAGTATGAGTATTCTTTGCCAATACATTTCTTTGGGATTGGAATGAAAACTGACCTTTTCCAGTCCTGTGGCCATTGTTGAGTTTTCCAAAGTTGCTGGCATCTTGCGTGCAGCACTTTCACAGCATCATCTTTTAGGATTTGAAAGAGCTCAACTGGAATTCCATCACCTCCACTAACTGCTTGTAGTAATGGTTCCTAAGGCCCACTTGACTTCATATTCCAGGATTCTTGGCTCTAGGTGAGTGATCACACCATCATAATTATCTGGGTCATGAAGATCTTTTTTGTAGAGTTCTTCTGTGTATTCTTGCCACCTCTTCTTAATATCCTATGCTTCTCTT
Organism: Muntiacus reevesi; assembly: GCF_963930625.1. NCBI lineage: Eukaryota > Metazoa > Chordata > Mammalia > Artiodactyla > Cervidae > Muntiacus > Muntiacus reevesi. Next base: position 37,208,874 of record NC_089269.1, read on the forward strand.
AGGTCCATACCATTTCTGTCCTTTACTGAGCCCATCTTTGCATGAAATGTTCCCTCAGTATCTCTAATCATCTAGAAGAGATCTCTAGTCTTTCCCATTCTATTGTTTTCCTCTATTTCTTTGGCCTGATCACTGAGGAAGGCTTTCTTATCTCTCCTTGCTATTCTTTGGAATTCTGCATTCAAATGGGTATATCTTTCCATTTTTCCTTTGCTTTTCACTTCTCTTCTTTTCACAGCTATTTGTAAGGCCTCCTTAGACAGCCATTTTTATATTTTGCATTTCTTTTTCTTGAGGATGGTCTTGATCCCTGTCTCCTGTAAAATGTCACAAACTTCCATCCATAGTTCATCAGTCACTCTGTCTATCAGATCTAGTCCCTTAAATCTATTTTTAATTTCCACTGTTTATTTGTAAGGGATTTGATTTAGGTCATACCTGAATGATCTAGTGGTTTTCCCTAGTTTCTTCAATTTAACTTTGAATTTGTCAATAAGGAGTTCATGATCTGAGCCACAGTCAGCTCCCAGTCTTGTTTTTGCTGACTCTATAGAGCTTCTCAATCTTTGGCTGCAAGGAATATAATCAGTCTGAGTCTGGTGTTGACCATCTGGTGATATCCATATGTAGAGTCTTCTCTCGTGTTGTTGGAAAAGGATGTTTCCTATGAACAGTGTGTTCTCTTGGCAAAACTCTATAGTCTTTGCCCCACTTCATTCTGTACTCCAAGACCAAAGCCAAGATTGCCTGTTACTACAGGTGTTTCTTGACTTCTTATGTTGGCATTCCAGCCCCTATAATGAAAAGGACATTTTTCTAGGTGTTAGTTTTAAAAGATCTTGTAGGTCTTCATAGAACTGTTCAACTTCAGCTTCTTCAACATTACTGGTCAGAACATAGACTTGTATTACCGTGATATTAAATGGTTTACCTTCAAAATGAACAGAGACCATTCCCTCATTTTTGAGACTGCATCCAAGTACAATCTCAAAACCTGTATACAGGTCAGGAAGCAACAGTTAGACCTGGCCATGGAACAACAGACTGGTTCCAAACAGGAAAAGGAGTATGTCAAGGCTGTATATTGTCACCCTGCTTATTTAACTTATATGCAGAGTACATCATAAGAAACCCTGGGCTGGAGGAAGCACAAGCTGGAATCAAGATTGCTGGGAGAAATATCAATAATCTCAGATATGCAGATGACACCGCCCTTATGGCAGAAAGTGAAGAAGAAGTAAAGAGCCTCCTGAAAGTGAAAGAAGAGAGTGAAAAAGTTGGCTTAAGGCTCAACATTCAGAAAACTAAGATCATGGCATCTGGTCCCATTACTTCATGGCAAATTGATGGGGAAACAATGACTGATTTTATTTTTCTGGGCTCCAAAATCACTGCAGCTGGTAACTGCAGCCATGAAATTAAAAGATGCTTACTCCTTGGAAGGAAATTTCTGACCAACCTAGACATCATATTACAAAGCGGAGACATTGCTTTGCCAACAAAGGTCTGTCTAGTCAAGGATATGGTTTTTCCAGTGGTCATGTATGAATGTGAGGGTTGGACTATAAAGAAAGCTGAGTGCTGAAGAATTGATGTTTTTGAACTGTGGTTTTGGAGAAGACTGTTGAGAGTCCCTTGGACTGCAAGGCGATCCAACCAGTCCATCCTAAAGGAGATCAGTCCTGGGTGTTCACTGGAAGGACTGCTGTTGACGCTGAAACTCCAATACTTTGGCCACCTGATGCGGAGAGCTGACTTATCGGAAAAGACCCTGATTCTGGGGAAGATTGAGGGCAGGAGGAGGAGGGGACAACAGAGGATGAGATGGTTGGATGGTATCACTGATACAATGGGCAAGGGTTTGGGTGAACTCCGGGAGTTGTTGATGGACAGGGAGGCCTGGCATGCTGTGGTTCATAGGGTCGCAAAGAGTCGGACACAACTGAGTGACTGAACTGAACTGAACTGACCCAAGAACTGTATTTCAGACTCTTTTGTTGACTATGAAGACTATTCCATTTCTTCTAAGGGATTCCTGCCCACAGTAGTAGATATAATGGTCATCTGAGTTAAATTCACCCATTCCAGTCCATTTTAGTTCACTGATTCCTCAAATGTCGACGTTGGGTATAGTTGGGTATACATTCGCCCTTTTCTCATGCTTTTTGTTTCTCTTCTCTCTTCAGATATTTGTAAATTCCTCTTAGGTTGCCTTCTAACTTTGCTTGTCCTTTGGGATAGGTCTGCTGTCTCCTGTGCAATATTATGAACCTCTGTCCATAGATATTTAGGCATACTCTTTACTAAATCTAATCCATTGAATCTGTTCATCACCTCCACTGCATTTTTATAGGGGATTTGATTTAAGTCATACCTGCCTAGCCTTGTGGTTTTCTCTGTTTTTTAGTTTAAACCTGAATTTTGCTATGAGAAGCTGATGAACTGAACCACAGTCAGCTTCAGGTATTGTTTTTGAAGAATGTATACAGGTTCAACATCTTTTGTGTTGTTGAAAAATGGTCTTTCATATGACCAATGCATTCTCTTGGCAAAATTCTGCTAGCCTTTGCCCTGTTTCATTTTATACTGTAAGGCCAAATGTGCCTGTTACTCAAGTTTCTCTTGACTTTCTACTTTTGCATTCCAATCCCCAATGATGAATAGAACACCTTTTTTTTTTTTTTTTTTGTTATGAGTTCTAGGAGCTCTTCTACATCTTCATAGAACTGATCAACTTCAGCTTCTTTAGCATCAGTGATTGGAGCATAGACTTGAACCACTCTGGTCTTGAATGGTTTGCCTTGGAAATGAACCTAGATCTTTCTATTGTTTTTGAGATTGCACCAAAGTTCTGCATTTCAGACTGTTTTGTTGATTATGAGGGCTACTCAATTTCTTCTAAGGTATTCTTGCCTACAGTAGTAGATATAACAGTCATCTGAATTAAATTCACCCATTCCCATTCATTTTAGTTCACTGATTCCTGAGATGTTGATGTTTGCTCTTGCCATCTCCTGCTTGACCACATCCAATTTACCTTCATTCATGGACTTAACATTCCAGGTCCCTATGCAATACTGTTCTTTGCAGCATCAGATTTTACTTTAATCACCAGATACATCCACAACTGCATCTCATTTCTGCTTTGGTTTAGTCAATTCATTCTTTCTGGAGTAATTATCCTCCACATTTCCCCAGTAGCATATTGGACACCTTCCAACCTGGGGACTCACCTTTCAGTGTCATATCTTTGTGTCTTTTTATACAGTTCATGGGGTTCTCACGGCAAGCATACTGGGGTGGTTTGCCACTCCCTCTTCCAGTAGATCACATTTTGTCAGAACTCTCCACTCTGACCCGTCTGTCTTGGGTGGCCCTACACGTCATGGCTCATAGCTTCATTGAGTTATGCAAGCCCCTTAACCCCGACAAAGCAGTGATCCATGAAGGGGTATAATACTATTAACACATAAAAATTATACACAATTACATTTATGCATATAATTATCAACATGTGTGTAGTATTTGCTCTGTGTTAGGCATTGTTATAAGCACTTTAACTCTGAGCATAATATAATTGAGACTTATAAAGTCTATGACTTTGAATTTTTTCCACTTAAATGTGTAGCTTTCATATACACTAATAGTTTTAAAAGCAGGAATAGCTTAAAATGTTGACAGTTCTACTGGCAGCTGGTTAAGTTAAAATTAAAGGAAACCTGGCAATGCATTCAAAGTGAAATAATTATTTTAGCATATAATCTCAAGGAAGTACAAAAAAAGCATAAATACAGAAAGGGAGAATATGTCTTTTTCCCGATAAATCTCTATTTATTTGGTGCTTTAATTTATGAATAGATTTTGACTTAAAGTGCTAAAGTTTAAATATTAGCATTTAATATTTATAGAATATAACTGAAAATATTCCTTGAGAAACATAAGAAAATATATCAGATATATCTATAATTAAAAGCTTCTCTGTATTTTAATTATAGCATCAATTATTAACAATTATTTGGGAATTTTTGATTCAGACTATTATGAATTAAATTATAGCTCCCCATGTATTTGTCTCAGAATCATGAGGAAATTAGTCAAATGTGTAAGCCTCAATTATATCATCTGTAAAATAGAGATAGTAATATGAAACTGATAGAATTGTTATGAAGCCTGAGATAGGACAGGTGATGTAATTAGCATGGTATCTAGCACACAAAAATACCTCAGTAAGTGATAGCTATCATTTGAGAGCATATTAGAAATACACCAATGTTTAATCCTACAAGAGAAGAACATTCCAGCAAGTAAGGCATGGAAATGTAATCCTAAAGCTACAATTTTTTAGTTTAATTTTTTTTAATTGAAGTAAAATTGATTTACCGTGTTGTGTTTGTTTCTATAGTACAACTCATGAATCAGTCATAAGCATATATATATATATATATATATATATATATGCATATATATATCCCCTCCCTCTTTAACTTCCCTTCTCTCCCCCATCCCACCCCTCTAGGTCATCACATAGTGCCAGACTAGGTTCCCTTTATTATATAGCAACTTCTTATTACCTATTTTGCACACGATTGTTTATATATGTCAATGCTACTTTATGATTTGTCCCACCCTTACTTTCCACCACTGTGTCCACAAATCTGTTTTTTATATCTGTGCCTACATTCCTTTCCTGCAAATAGGTTCATCAGTATCTTTTTTCTAAGTTCCATATATATGTGTTAATATATGGTACTTATTTTTCTCTTTCTGACTTATTTCACTCTGTATTAAGAGACTCTGGGCTCATCCATTTCACTACAACTGACTCAAATTTGTCTTTTTTTATGGTTGAGAAAATTCCAGTGTACATATGTATTAATACTACTTCTTCTTTATCCATTCATCTGTCAATGGACACATAGGTTGCTTCCACATCCAACTAGGTCATATTTTTGATCCTTGTGAAGCTATGAGGTTCTACTATCATAAGGCTAAAAACAATTTTCAAAAATTCTCAAACATAAGTTATATTGACAGCGGAGAAATAGAAAATATCCTTAGAGTTAGAAAATATTTACTTGAGTTCCCTTCATCACCAGTTCCCTTCAAGAATTTTCTCAACTATAAGCTATCATTTATCTACTAATTTTCTGAGAGTATAGAGTCTTGTTCAATTCTTGACAGTAACACACTTTTTCCGTACTAATAAATATGAACTCATATTTAATGCAATTTTTGCTATTCAAATTGATTATGCATTTTGTTTTTATATCTCCATAAAATATGAAATTAATGCAGCTTTTCATTAAAATATTGCCTTATTAAGTGTGATTCTCTTTATTAAATTATATTTTATTCAAAGCTATAAATGAACCTACTTTTGGATACTAGAGTTTTTCCTGTCATTAAAATAAAATATTTGCTCAAAGATGGAATACTTGGCCACTGTTAGTGAAAAGAAGTTAGGAGGTATAGGAAACAAAAATACTCCTTGGTTCTCATAGAGTCCATGGCTGGGTCTGAAAAGAAACTGACAAAGGCCAATTAATAGGAAAAATATTTTTTAATGTAAGTTTTATTTGATATGACAGATTTCATAAGGTAATGAAGCCCCAAGAAACAGTTAAATCTGAGTGTTTTATGCTAGGTCTAAAGAAGAGTAGAAAGTCATGGAGAGATATTCTAAGTCAAGGAGTGCAAGGTAAACTGGGGAAATGATTCTTCTCATACTGCTTTGTTTGGGGAGGTAAAGATGTTCCTTCCTTTCATTTACAGGTAGGGCATCTCTTTTCAGATGATTTTATAAATTTTTCAAGGGATAAAGGTGGGGAGAAGTTCAGTGTGTGCATTTCAGCTTCTGCTGAGTTTTTGAACACTTTCTGCTTGAAATATTCAGTATGCAAAGAAGCAGAAGATATTAAGAAGAGGTGGCAAGAATACACAGAAGAAACGTACAAAAAAGAGTTTCATGACCCAGATAATCACGATGGTGTGATCACTCACCTAGAGCCAGACATCCTGGAATGTGAAGTCAAGTGGGCCTTAGGAAGCATCACTATGAGCAAAGTTAGTGAAGGTGATGGAATTCCAGTTTAGCTATTTCAAATCCTGAAAGATGATGGTGCAAAAGTGCTGTACTCAATATGCAGGAAATATGGAAAACTCAGCAGTGACCACAGGACTGGAAAAGGTCAGTTTTCATTCCAATCCCAAAGAAAGGCAATGCCAAAGAATGCTCAACTACCACACAATTCCACTCATCTCACAGGCAAGCAAAGTAATGCTTAAAATTCTCCAAGCCAGGCTTCAGCAATACAAGGACCATGAAATTCCAGATTATCAAGCTAGTTTTAGAAAAGGCAGAGGAACTGGAGATTAAATTGCCAACTGGATCATCCAAAAAGCAAGAGAGTTCCAGAAAAACATATATTTCTGGTTTGTTGACTATGCCAAAGTCTTTGACTGTGTGGATAACAATAAACTGTGGAAAATTCTGAAGGAGATGGGAGTACCAGACCAGCTGACCTGCCTCGTGAGAAACCTGTATGCAGGTCAGGAAGAAACAGTTAGAACTGGACATGGAACAACAGACTGGTTCCAAATAGGAAAAGGAGTACGTCAAGGCTGTATATTGTCACCCTGCTTATTTTACTTATATGCAGAGTACATCATGAGAAACGCTGGGCTGGAAGAAGCACTAGATGGAATCAAGATTGCTGGGAAAAATACCAATAACCTCAGATATGCAGATGACACCACTCTTATGGCAGAGAGTGAAGAGGAACTAAAGAGCCTCTTGATGAAAGTGAAAGAAGAGAGTGAAAAAAGTTGGCTTAAAGCTCAATATTCAGAAAACTAAAATCATGGCATCTGGTCCCATCACTTCATGGGAAATAGATGGGGAATCAGTGGAAAAAATGGCTGATTTTATTTTTTTGTGCTCTGAAAATCACTGAAGATGGTAACTGTAGCCATTAAATTAAAAGATGCTTACTCCTTGGAAGGAAAGTTATGACCAACCTAGACAGCATATTAAAAAGCAGAGACATTACTTTGCCAACAAAGGTCTGTCTAGTCAAGGCAATGGTTTTTCCAGTGGTCATGTATGGATGTGAGAGTTGGACTATAAAGAAAGCTGAGCACTGAAAAAGTGATGCCTTTGAACTATGATGTTGGATAAGACTCTTGAGAGTGCCTTGGACTGCAAGGAGATCCAACCAGTTGATTCTATAGGAGATCAGTCCTGGGTGTTCTTTGGAAGGACTGGGGTTGAAGCTGAAACTCCAATACTTTGGCCACCTGATGCGGAGAGCTGACTCATTGGAAAAGACCCTGATGTTGTTAAAGATTGAAGGCAGGAGGAGTAGGGGACAACGGAGGATGAGATGTTTGGATGGACGACTATGGACATGTGTTTGGGTGGACTTCAGGAGTTGGTGATGGACAGGGAGGCCTAGCGTTCATGGGGTCACAAAGAGTCAGACATGACTGAGCGACTGAACTCTACTGAATTAAACTGATGCCAAGATGCCTTATTCAGGGTACTGTGTCCTGAAACTTGTCAGAGGAGTGTGAACCATTCAAAGTTAGTACCCTGAATTGTTGAAAGAGAAGTTTCAGAGAAGTGGCAATGTTAATAGTAAATGTATCATGACAAATTTTTATTGCGATTAGAATAAGTTAAGCTAATGATTATAGTCCTGTTATTAAAGCAATTAATATCAAAGGCAATGTTAATTTTAAGTGAGTTTTAAGCAAGTTTAAAATGAGATGATAATGGATGTTTAGGATGAGAGTATTTTGTAATAAGAATGATACAGAAAAATTATAGAATAAAATTATAACCACTATTTTACTGAAGTCAATTTTAATTATTCTTTCAAAGAGATGTTGCAGGATTTTCAGGTTATAATATGATTATACAGATGAATAAGAAGAAACTAACTTTCATATAACAACACTAGTATTAGAGTGGTAGATGTGATTATTAAAAGCATGATGAAATATGTGAGAAAAATTAAATGGGTTACTATCCTTTAAAATATATAAAGCCATTATTTGTATTGGAGACATGAATTGTGCATTACTTAACAAGGAAACCATCAACAAAATGAAAAGATAACCTACAGGATGGGAAAAAAATATTTGAAAATGTTGTGACCATCAAAAGCTTAATTGAGCTCCATATAACTCAATAAAAAATTCAATAAAACATACGCCTAAGATTTGAGCAAATATTTTTCCAACTAAGACATATAGGTGGCTAATCAGGCTCCTGATGCTCAATGTCACTAATTATTAGAGAAATGCAAATCAAATCTACAATGAGTAGTTTCAAATCCTCACACCTGTCAAAACGGCTGTCATCAAAAAGTGTACAAATAATAAATGTTTGAGAGGAAGTAGAGAAAAAGGAACCATCACACATTGTTGAAAGTGATGCAAGTTAATGCAGCCACTATGGTAAACTGTACAATGGTTACTCAAAAAACTAAAGTTAAACTACCATATGATCCAGCAGTTCCAGTTCTCAGTATATATTTGGAAAAAAAAAAAAACAAAAAAAAAAAAACTCTAATCTAAAAAGATACATGCTGTGGGTTTGTCATATATAGCTTTTATTATGTTGAGGTATGTTCCTGCTATTCCTGCTTTCTGGAGAATTTTAATCATAAATGAGTGTTGAATTTTGTCAAAGGCTTTCTCTGCATCTATTGAGATAATCATATGGTTTTTATCTTTCAATTTGTTAATGTGGTGTATTACATTGATTGCTATATATGACAAACCCACAGCAAGCATCACCCTCAATGGTGAAAAATTGAAAGCATTTCCCCTGAAATCAGGAACAAGACAAGGGTGCCCACTCTCACCACTACTATTCAACATAGTGTTGGAAGTTTTGGCCACAGCAATCAGAGCAGAAAAAGAAGTAAAAGGAGTCCAGATAGGAAAAGAAGTGAAACTCTCGCTGTTTGCAGATGACATGATCCTCTACATAGCAAACCCTAAAGACTCTTACAGAAAATTACTAGAGCTAATCAATGAATATAGTAAAGTTGCAGGATATAAAATTAACACACAGAAATCCCTTTCACTCCTATATACTAACAATGAAAAAACAGAAAGAGAAATTAAGGAAACAATACCATTCACCACTGCAACAGAAAGAATAAAATACTTAGGAGTATATCTACCTAAAGAAACAAAAGACCTATACATAGAAAACTATAAAACACTGATGAAAGAAATCAAAGAGGACACAAACAGATGGAGAAACATACCGTGTTCATGGATTGGAAGAATCAATATTGTCAAAATGGCTATTCTACCCAAAGCAATCTATAGATTCAATGTCATCCCTATCAAGCTACCAACGGTATTTTTCACAGAACTAGAACAAATAATTTCACAATTTGTATGGAAACACAAAAAACCTCGAATAGCCAAAGTAATCTTGAGAAAGAAGAATGGAACTGGAGGAATCAACCTGCCTGACTTCCGACTCTACTACAAAGCCACAGTAATCAAGAGAGTATGGTACTGGCACAAAGACAGAAATATAGATCAATGGAACAGAATAGAAAACCCACAGATAAATCCACGAACCTATGGACACCTTATCTTTGACAAAGGAGGCAAGGATATACAATGGAAAAAAGACAACCTCTTTAACAAGTGGTGCTGGGAAAACTGGTCAACCACGTGTAAAAGAATGAAACTCGAACACTTTCTAACACCATACACAAAAATAAACTCAAAATGGATTAAAGATCTAAATGTAAGACCAGAAACTATAAAACTCCTAGAGGAGAATATAGGCAAAACACTCTCCGACATAAATCTCAGCAAGATCCTCTATGACCCACCTCCCAGAATATTGGAAATAAAAGCAAAACTAAACAAATGGGACCTAATGAAACTTAAAAGTTTCTGCACTACAAAGGAAACTATAAGTAAGATGAAAAGACAGCCCTCAGATTGGGAGAAAATAATAGCAAATGAGGAAACAGACAAAGGATTAATCTCAAAATATACAAGCAACTCCTGAAGCTCAATTCCAGAAAAATAAATGACCCAATCAAAAAATGGGCCAAAGAACTAAACAGACGTTTCTCCAAAGAAGACATACAGATGGCTAACAAACACATGAAAAGATGCTCCACATCACTCATTATTAGAGAAATGCAAATCAAAACCACAATGAGGTACCATTACACGCCAGTCAGGATGGCTGCTATCCAAAAGTCTACAAGCAATAAATGCTGGAGAGGGTGTGGAGAAAAGAGAACCCTCTTACACTGTTGGTGGGAATGCAAACTAGTACAGCCACTATGGAAAACAGTGTGGAGATTTCTTAAAAAACTGGAAATAGAACTGCCATATGACCCAGCAATCCCACTTCTGGGTATACACACTGAGGAAACCAGATCTGAAAGAGACACGTGCACCCCAATGTTCATTGCAGCACTGTTTATAGTAGCCAGGACATGGAAGCAACCTAGATGCCCATCAGCAGACGAATGGCTAAGGAAGCTGTGGTACATATACACCATGGAATATTACTCAGCTGTTAAAAAGAATTCATTTGAATCAGTTCTAATGAGATGGATGAAACTGGAGCCCATTATATAGAGTGAAGTAAGCCAGAAAGATAAAGAACATTACAGCATACTAACACATATATATGGAATTTAGAAAGATGGTAATGATAACCCTATATGCAAAAAAGAAAAAGAGACACAGAAGTACAGAACAGACTTTTGAACTCTGTGAGAGAAGGTGAGAGTGGGATGTTTTGAAAGAACAGCATGTATATTATCTAGGGTGAAACAGATCACCAGCCCAGGTTGGATGCATGAGACAAGTGCTCGGGCCTGGTGCACTGGGAGGACCCAGAGGAGTCAGGTGGAGAGGGAGGTGGGAGGGGGGATCGGGATGGAGAATACGTGTACCTCTATGGCTGATTCATGTCAATGTATGACGAAACCCACTGAAATGTTGTGAAGTAATTAGCCTCCAACTAATAAAAAAAATTTTTTTAATAAATAAATAAATAAATGAAAAGATACATGCACTTCATTGTTCACAGAAGCTCTATTTACAATAGCCAAGATATGAAAGCAATGCAAATACCCATCAATGGATGACTGATTTAAGATGTGGAATATCGGTATAGCACACCTTGAATCAGTCGTCGATTGATATTCCACACCTTAAATCAATTGCCCATCGATGGGTATCTGTGTTACTTCCATATCTTGGCTATTGTAAATAGAGCTGCAGTGAAGACTGGGTTGCATGTATCTTTATGGAATAGAGCTTTCTTTATGAATATTAGTCAGCCATAAAAAAGAGATTGTGCCATTTGAAACAATGTGGGTGGACCTAGAGAGTATTATGCTCAGTATTAAATCAGACAGAAAAAGATAAATACTAGATGATCTCACTTATATCTAGAACATAAAAAAGAAAGAGAAAAGTATATTAAAAAAGCAGAAATAGACTCACATAAAATAAACCTCTGATTACCAAAGGGGAAAGAAGGGGGAAGAAACAAATTAGGTGTATGGGATTAATAGATGCAAACTACTATACATAAAAAGGAAAAGCAACAAGAATTTTCTGTATAACACAAGGAATCATGCACAGTATCTTGTCATTATTGTTGTTTAGGTGCTAAGTCATGTCCGATTCTTTGTGACCCCATGGACTGTAGCACACCAGGCTTCCTTGTCCTTCACTATCTCCCAGATTTTGCTTAAACTCAGTCCACTGTGTTAGTAATGCCATCCAACCGTCTCATCTTCTGTGACCCTTTACTCCTCCTGCCTTCAATCTTTCCCAGCATCAGGGTCTTTTCCGATGAGTCAACTCGTCACATCAGGTGACCAGAGTATTGGAACTTCACCTTGAGCATCAGTCCTCCCAATGAATATTCAGGGTTAATTTTTTCTTTTTTTTTTTTTTTAGGATAGACCAGTTTCTTCTCCTTGTGGTCCAAGGGACTCTCAAGAGTCTTCTCCAGCATCACAATTAGAAATCATCACTTCTTCAATGCTTCCCTGTAGCTCAGACAGTAAAGAATCTGTCTGCAATGTCTAGAAGACCCTGGTTTGATCCCTGGGTGGGGAAGATCCTCTGGAGAAGGGAATGGCAACCCACTCCAGTATTCTTGCTAGGAGAACCCCATGGACAGAGCAGCCTGATGGGTTACATACAGTTCATACGATCACAGAGTCAGACATGACTGAGTAACTAACACTACTATTACAGCCTTCCTTATTGTCCAACTCTCACATCTGTACATGACTACTGGAAAAACCGTAGGTTTGACTATATGGACCTGAATCAGCAAAGTGATGTCCCTGCTTTTTAATACATTGTTCTGTTTTGTCCTGTTTTTCCTTCCAAGGAGTGAGTAGCTTTTAATTTTGGGGCTGCAGTCACTGTTCACAGTGCTTTTGGAACCCAAGAAAATAAAATCTGTCATTGTCTTCACTTTTCTCCCATCTATTTAACATAAGGTGATGGGACCAGACGCCATGATCTTCGTTTTTTGAATGTTGAGTTTTAAGCCATATTTTTTCAATCTCCTTTCCCACCCTCAACAAGAGTCTCTTTAGTTCCTCTTCACTTTCTGCCATTAGAGTGGTACCATCTGCATATCTGAGGTTGTTGATATTTCTCCGGCAATGTTAATTCCAGTTTGTGAGTCATCCAGCTGGGCATTTCACATGATGTACTCTGCATATAAATTAAATAAGTAGGGTACAAAAAACAGCCTTATCATGCTCTTTTCCAAATTTTGAACCAGTCCATTGTTCCATGACCGGTTCTAACTATTGCTTCTTGACCTGCACACAGGCTTTTCAGGAGGCAAGTAAGGTGGTCTGGTATTCTCATCTCTTTAAGAATTTTCCACAGTTTGTTGGGATTCACACAGTCAAAGGTGTTAGTATAGTCAGTAAAGCAAAAGTAGATTCTTTCTGGAATCCCCTTGCTTTATCTGTGATCCACTGGATGTTGGCAATTTGATCCCTGGTTCCTTTGCTTTTTCTCAACTCTGGTTGTATATGTCTTATAGTAACCTAAAATGAAAAATAATCCTCAAAATTATGAATTACTATGCTGTATGCCTGAAACTAACAAAGTATTGTAAATCACCTATTCAATAAAAATTAACATTTTATTAAAAAGAATGCATTATCATACAGTCCCTCTGTAAAAAAAAACCAAAGAAAACACTTGTGATTTAACACATGATATTTAATTAAGGAAAAATAAATGTTATTTTACCAGTTAAAGTTAAATACAACCTGATTCCCATTCTGCTTCTGTTGCTAAAATGCTGTGAAACCTGGGAAATCATTTAACTTCTCTGAGAATTTGTGTGCTGATCTGTAATGGAGGGGATAGGAATCATAATTTGACCTCTGAGATCCCCTCAGGCTATAATAAGCTATGATTATATGAAATTAGCAGAGTTTAATAGAATGAAATCAATAGAGATAAACATGCCAATTAGGCTTTCTAATTCAGACTTCTCTCTTATAGGCTTATCTTTAAAAGGACATGTATTGCAAATAGAAAAAATTTACATCGAGATATTAAAATTATTCACCACTATGTATCACTTGTAGCAAAATATTTCCCAAGCCAAATGTTTCAATATATAACTATATTGAAACCATTAACTCTAGCAATTTGAGAAGTGATTTGGGATTACATAAAAATTACTTAATACATTTTTGTAATAGGAAAAATGTTCTATTGCAAGTTTATGTATAGATGCATTATGGTGTAACATTCTTCCTTGACTATGCTTTCATGTTTTCTGTGAGAAAAAGTGTCATATCCACTAAGTTGCATTCCTTGATATTAAAATGGATATAAATATTCCATTTAATACTAAAATCATATATTAGAAATTGATTGCTATCTTAATTATGTCTATTATTTTTGTAACTATTTTGAAGTTTCTGGAAAAACCTAGTGATATTTTCCTAAAAGCAAGTAGGAGTTATTTATCAAATGAAATGTTTTTCATTAATATTATAAAAATCTTATTCTACATCCTTCTCAGTTTTAATGACAGTTTATAATAAATTTGCAAGAGAGATATGTCCATTAAGAAAAAGATGCTAAAATCTTTCAGGACTTTTTCTTCCCACATCAATGTTCTGCATCTACAAATAATGTTTTAGATTAGAAATGTGGAAACAATGGCAACAAGTACTTCCATGAAATGAAAGATTGACGATTTGAGACCATTTTAAGGTCAATGACAAGTGCTCTAGTCCGCTTCATGAGGAAGAAATTCAAGTTCTTCCACCTTTTAGCCTTACCATCTCTTATATTCTCAATTTCCACAGAGGGAAAAAGAGAACATGAAGGGGACATAGCTCTGAAAATAAAGTCTTAACTTGAAAATACAAAACATAGCTTCCATTTAAATTCCTTTTACAAGAACACACTGTTGTATCCACATCTAATTGCAAGGGTTACTGGAAAATATCTTCACTCACAGAAAATAAGCATAGACAATGTTTGGTTAACATTTAGAGATTTTGTGTGGTTTATTTTGTATTATTTTGGTTTAGAACTATTCTCAATGAACTTTAATACTTAATGTATAATGCAAAATAAGCTATATCCTTGAATTAACTTCTTAAAATGTTAAGGACAGAAGTCCTGTATTCACAATTCCCAGGAAAATATACACTTTCAGAGAAACACCATTGCTAATTATTCATCACTTTAAAAATGTGAAAATATTATTCAATATTAGAAAAATATCACTTAAGATGAAGTGCTAAAAGTAGTATAAATCATGTAAATACACCTAAACATGCTGTTGTCTTAAAAATGCAAGCATTTTCACGATTAATTTTTTTATGCTATATATAACAACGGAAAGTCAGAAATCTTGTTAGATCTCTAATCTAAACCTAAAAATTTAACTGAAATCATTTCTCAAGAAATAAATGAAGATGTCCCTCTCATCATTCCTTTTCAACATGATATTAGAAGCTTGACCTAATGGAATAAAACTAGATAAGGAAATAAAAGTTATACATATTGGGAAAGAAGACATAAAACTGCTATTGTTTGCAGATAAAATGATCATCTATATAGAATTTCCAAAAGAATTAAGGGGAAAAATCTTCTGGAGCCAGCAAGGGATTATAGCAAGTTTGCAGAATACAAGGTCATAGTAAAAATTTAGTTACTTTCTTACACACCAACAGTAAATAGGTATTTCTTGGTATTACTGAAAAGAGCTGAAAATGTATATCCACACAAAAATCTATCTGAACATAGATATTTATAGCAGCTTTATTCACAATTGTCAAAACTTGAAAGAACCCAAGATTCCTCACGGGTGATTGAAGAAATAAACTGTGGGACATGCAGACAGTGGAATATTATTCAGTGCTAAAAATGAGGTGGTAAACCAAGAAAAGACATAGAGTATAAATGCATATTATTAAGTGAAAGAAGCCACTCTGAAAGGACTACCCACTGTATGATTCTAACTACATGGATTCCAAAAAAGAGGTAACCATTATGTATTTAGTAAAACTTCTACACTAAAGCATAAACAAAGTTTCTGAAACATGACATTTATAATTTAAGAGAGATTCTATACTGGGAGATTCAGCATTATTAAAATATCACTTACCTGCATTGTCACATAGATTCCATTTAATCAACAGAAAATTTCAACAGCTCTTATAGTTTTATTTTAGAAACTAAACTGTTTCAAATTTTATATTAGAAAGGGGAAGAAGCAAATTTAGCCAACTTAATCATTAAAAATAAAAGGAGGAAAAAAGTTGGAAGATATTATAATACCTGAGTTCAAGACATACTATAAAGGTATGTGAATTAGGAAAGTATGGTATTCATGTTAGTAATAGAAGATGGCATGAATAGTATGAGTATATATACCATTCATATAAAAATATGAATATCATACTTTTATATACTTATATACAATATCTATGTAAATTTATATAAAATATATTATATATATTATATATATATATAAAGACAGTATGGTATTCATGTTAGGAAATAGCTAAGAAATATACCTAAAGATATGGACAGTTTACTTTTTATAGAACTATCAAAACAATTCAAGATGGAAAAGAGTGCAATAAATTGTTCTAGAAAAACTGAAAATCCTTATTGAGAAAGGTGAAACTTGACTTTTACCTCATATCATAGAGAAGATTAGCATGAAGTAAAGAAGTTTAAATAAGAAAACTAGAAGTCTGAAATTTCTTGAAAAATACATAAGAGACCTATAGAAAAATAGTTCTAAAAGAAGACAGAAGCATTGCTTTGAAATGACCAAGTGGACTTCATCTAAATCAAAAATTTCTTTTTTAAAACAATGCTAAATAAATATAGAAAGAAAAAAAGAGTAAGTCAACCCTTAAAGGTAGAGAAACATTCACAAAACACATATGTTATACATGCATATAACAATGGAGTTAAATACAGAATATCAGTAACTATTAGACCAAAAAAAGGTAAAATTGAACTAAACTTAGTCCATTCTGAATGCTATAACAAAGCAACAGAAATACCATGGATGTACTAGATAGTTTATAAATAGAAGAAATTTATTTGTCACTATTCTGGAGGCTGAAAAGTTCAAGACATGGTATCAACAACTTTTTTTTTTTTTTTTTTTTACTTTTTTCCTGCAAGGTTGATTAAGGCTTTAATTTCATGCACAAAAAAATAAACCTTTAAGCATAATTTAAAAAGGAAACAAAAACAAGGAAAAACAGTAAAGGGTACAGAGGAACATAAGACACAGATAAAGTGCTGCTCCATAAAAAACACCGTAAAGAATCAGAATAAAAAATCACTCTGAACACAAAGAAGATCACCTCACTCTGTGGCCAAAGCTGCGGCTGCTGAGAGCCTGTTCCCCAGATGGCTGTCTTGTCACTCTAATCTCACGTGGAAGTGGGAAATGGATATCTCTGGGGTGTCTATTAAAGTTTACTCATCTTCCAAAGACCTCCATCTCCAAATATCAAGCTGCCTATTAAATTTCAAAGTTTGAATTTTGGGGAGGGAGATATCATCATTCAACCCATTGCATTAGCTCTCAGGGAAATGTAAATTTTAAATCAAAACCACAAAAAAATTATTAGCTGCCTATTGAGGCAGTCAAGATTCAGAAAATTTATATCATGGAAGGCAGTATAAATGGGGTAGAGAAAAGCCAGAAAGTTCATGAGGGTATTTGGAATTATAGTCATTAGTACAACCCTTGAACAACATGGATTTGAACTGTGCCAGTGCATGTATGCTTGGATTTTTCCAATAAATATAGAATTAGCCCTCCATATTCTCAGGTTTCCCATCAGTAATTTCAACAAACAGCAGATCAGAATGTTTATTTGCTGTTGGCAGAATCCATGGATGTGGAACCTGAGATACACAGGACATACTATGGGAGCTAAGGCTCACTGAATTTTGGTATATTCAGGGACTCTTGTCCAAAAGACTCTCAAGAGTCTTCTCCAACAGCACAGTTCAAAAGCATCAATTCTTCAGCGCTCAACCTTCTTTATGATTCAACTCTCACATCCATACATGCCTACTGGAAAATCCATAGCTTTGACTTGATGGACCTTTGTTGGCAAAGTAATGTCTCTGCTTTTTAATATGCTGTCTAGCTTTGACATAGCTTTTCTTCTGAGGAGTAAGTGTCTTAATTTCATGACTGCAGTCACAGTGCACAGTGATTTTGAAGTAATTTGTACTTACTTAGATTCAGTGAAATCATGAGCAAATGAAACTTGACCCTGCCCACTCAACAGACAGCAGTCAATCTACTGACACCAGGTTGTGGTGAAGGACAGTATAGACTTTTTAAAATATGCATATATATACATATTTTAATTAAAGGATAAGGGGCTTCCCCAGTGGCTTGTTTGATAAAGAATCCATCTGCAATGAAGGACACAGGAGATATGGGTTTGAGCCCTGGATTGGGAGTGTCCCCAGAGAAAGAAATGGCAACCCACTCCAGATTTCTTGCCTGAAAAGTCCCATGGACAGAGAAGCCTGGTGGGCTACAGCCCAAAGGGTCCCAAAGAGCTGGACACGACTGAGAGACTAGCCACAGGGACATACACAGTTATTTTCCAAATTCTGCTGGTTTCTGCCATACAACAATGTGAATCAGCCCTAAGTATGCATATGTTACCTCCTTCTTGAATTTCCCTCCCATCCCATCCCTTCCCACCCCTCTAGGTTGTCACAGAGCACAGGATTGAGGCCCCTGTGTTATGCAACAACTTCCCACTAGGTATCTATGTTGTATATTTCAATGTCACTGTCTCAGTTTGTCCCATCCTCTCCTTTTCTCTCTGTGTCTACGAGCATGTTCCCAAGTCTGCATCACTATTCTTACCTTGCAAACAGGTTCATCAGTACCATTTTCTAGACTCCACATATATGCATTAATATACATTTTTTTTTCTCTTTCTGACTTACTTCACTCTGTATAACAGGCTCTAAATTCATCCTCTTTAATACATCTTTCATTACCAGATGCCCAACATGGGCCAAGAAAGGAGAACGGACAGTTTGTGCTCAAAAGACTCAAAACTCCTCGATGGTTTTCAGGGAAGAACTTTTAAAGTCAAGGTGAGGGAAAGGTTTGTGGAGTTGATCAGCTCATGTACTCTTTTGTTGGTTGGCAGTGAGATAACCAGGTGGTATTTTTAGGTTCAATGTTATCAACCTTCTGATTCCAACCAATTTGAAATCTACATACTGGTGGTCAGGAGTTAATCTCTTCCACCATGTGGGGGTTTTAGTCTTAGCAAAATAACTTAAGGAAATGGCTCAGGACATTATCTATAGCCCTTGAGAAGGAACTAAATGTTTTCAACTTTTTCTTATGACTAAATTATTATAATTCTGGCTTGCTTAATTCTTTGTTTCTGCTTTTTCCAACTCTTCTGATTAAATCTGCTCTTTGGAACTTGGGGAAGGCCTGGGAGACTAAAGCTTTTTCTGCAAACAAGTGTCAGAAGACTTGGCCTAGGGAGTCTGTCCCTGGGAAGATCCCACAGAGTCCTATTCTGTTTCAAATGTGAAAATTTTACTCCTATATTGTTCATTTTCTCCTCCAGTTTTTATGCTAATTACTTGTACACAAGTTATGTCTACAATTGATATAAGTCATTGTTGTAATTATTAAGATTCTCAGGAGGCTCAGTGGTAAAGAATCTGCCTGCCAATGCAGAAGATGCAGGCTTGATCCCTGGGTTGGGAAGATCCCCTGGAGAAGGAAACAGCTGCCCACTCCAGTCTTGCCTGGAGAATTGCATGGACAGAGAAGCCTAGCAGGCTACAGTCCATGAGACCACAAAGAGTTGGACACAACTGAGCACACATAATTATTTCATTATTTTTTCTTACATATTTTAAAGAAGCTGAGAGTAGATAGGAAAACATATCTAATGCTTTAAAATTACATTCTTATCTAGCATTTCTTACTCTCTTCATTTCTTGCAGATTTGTTGCTAATCAGTGTCATTTGTTTATACCAACACAGCTTTTCCCCACCTACCTGTTCTGTGCTGTTTTGTTATTGTCAAATATATTACATTTCTCTGTCTTATGGGTCCAGCAGTACAATTACATAATAGATGTTTTGGACTACTGCTTTTGAAATTAGTCATGAGAAGAAATGTGCAATTATACAGTCTTTTGTAATTACCTGTATAATTATCCTTAATGGAACTCATTCTTTTGAATTTCATTCTGATGTCACTTGCTTTCACCTTGAGGAACTTCCTTTAGAATTTCTTGTAAGGTGTGTCTCCAAGCAGTGAATTCTCTCTACTTTCATTTACCAGGAAATGTCTTTATTATAATTTTGGTAAAGAAGTTAAAATTAGTATCAGACGGATAACAACATCTTGATTGACAGCATTTTGTTCTATTGTTTACTTTCATCACTTTGAATATGATGTCCCACTACTTCTTGGATTCTCTTGTTTCTGATCATAGGACTGCTTATTTCTTATTGGGATACCCATACAAATAATGACTTGTCTTACTTTTGCTGCTTTCAAGATTTTGTCTTTGCATTAGACTTTTTTTAATATAATATATTGACTATAATGTGTCTGAGGGTATATCTTCTTGCTTTTATCTTATTTGAAGTTTGTTGAGCTATTTAACTAAGCAGATTGATCTTTTCATTAATCTAGGCAGGTTTCAGTCATTATTTTATCTTTTTTTTTTTTTTTTTTTTTTTTTTTCATCTTTCTTTGTCTCCTCTCTTCTGCTGAGTTATACCTAGAATATCTGGTTAACAGTGTCCCAAATTTCCTTTAGGCATAATTAATTTTTCTTTAGTTTATTTTTTACTCTTTTGGTTCTTCAAATTGCCTGGTCTCTATCATTGTTCAAATATGCTTGTTCTTTTTTCTTTCAGATGAAAACTCTTACTGAACTCTTCTTGTGAAAATCTTATTTAGGTTATGTATTTTTCACTGTGGAATTTCCATTGTGTTATTTATGATAATATCTATGGCTTTATAAATATTCTATGTTTCCATACATTATATTTGTACTTTTATTTATTTGGAAAGCATATATTTCTTTAGTTTTCAAGCATATTTGGGAGAGCTACTTTAAAGACTTTGTTTCCTGATTCTAGGCCCCTTCACAGGCAGTTTCTATTGCTACATTTTCCCCCCTTGTATACGTGTCATGCTTTTATTTTGGTATTTGCACGACTTGTAGTTTGGGGTGGAGAGAAGTGGAAATTTTAGAATGTAGTGGAGCAACTCTGATTATTGACTCTCCTCTTCCAGAGGTTGTTTTGTTGTTGCTTGCTTAGTCGTTTTTTGCTCAGTATTGATGCTAAACTTATTTTGTGAAGTTACTTGTCTCTGCATTTTAAAGCTGTTGATGAACCTGTTCAGATGATTTCCCCCTTGCTTTTATATTTTAGGCAGGCTTCTTATGGGTCTTATGTATTGGCATTAGCTGCATTCTACAAAGGTTTTATTTAAGCCCTCTTGGTCATTTAGATTTCACTATTTACTGTTAGATGTGTGTGTTTTATTTTATCTCCAGTTTCACAGATCATTATCTTAGAGATACCCTCTCAGATCATTCCTAAGAGGGTTAAGCTTGTGTAAGCACTCAATTTTCCAAACTCCCAAGAATGAGAGTGATTTTTTTTTAATTTTGAATTTTTGAATTCACCTATAAGAGCAGTTTATAATTCAGTTTTTAGCCAGAGATTTTGTCTAAAATCCTATGTCAATGGCTCTTCAACCATGTGTTCTTAGTCTATTTGTGGCTTCAAAATGCTTCCAGGTATACCCAGCATCTTGCTCTTATCACTCCTGAGAAAGTTCAAGCAAATTCTCTCCAATTTCCCAATGTTTACAGTGTTCACTGAAGACCTACTCTTAGCTTTCTCTTCTTTTCATTCTCTATTAAACTTCTGGCTGTTCTATTAATAGTATTTTGCTGTGTCATAGACCAATCAAATTCTTCTTATTTTCTCTCCAAGATCTACTTTTTGACAACATCCTTAAGCATGGAAGTCTTCATTGTCTGATCAAGAAAAAAAAAAAAAAAAAATCAGCTCCCTCAGATGGTGTTTTTTAAAGTAAATCCATGGCTGATTCATGTCAATGTATGGCAAAAACCACTACAATATTGTAAAGTAACTAGCCTCCAACTAATAAAAATAAATGGAAAAAAATTAAAAAAAAATAAAGTGACTCTCTCTAAGAGTTAACAGTGAATAGTTGTGGCAAACATTAGTTTTTTCAACATCCTTCCTTTCTTCCCAGTGTGGAACTCCTGCCCTAAGAATGAATCAGGGGAGGGGGTCACCCAGTATTTTTGGTGTAACATGTCTGGGTAAGAATTTCCACCATAGAAGTGGGGGTTTGGTGGGGGGAATGGAGACCGGGTTGTATCAGATATGCACCTAGATGGAATAGAGCCTCTAAAAAATGGTGCTTGAGCCACCAACCCAGGGTTGGACAGTAAGTGAGAAACTCAAGCAACCTGTCCCTTCCAGCGTGAAGCCACAACCCCAGAATAACTGGAAGGAACTCATCTTCTTGGTATTACCTGCCTGTAGTAGGATGTTATGCGTATAACTTCTGCAACTTGTTGCTAGAGTCGTGGTAAAGGATGTTCAGCTCAGTTCAGTTGCTCAGTCATGTCTGATTCTTTGTGACCCCATGGACTGCAGCACCCCAGGTTTCCCTGTCCATTACCAACTCGCAGAGCTTGATCAAACTCATGTCCATAGAGTCGGGGATGCCATCTAACCATCTCATCCTCTGTCGTCCCTTTCTCCTCCTGACTTCAATCTTTCCCAGCATCAGAATCTTTTAAAATGAGTAAGTTCTTCACATCAGGTGGCCAAAGTATTGGAGCTTCAGGTTCAGCATTAGTCCAGTGAATACTCAGGGTTTATTTCCTTTAGGATTGACTGGTTTGATTTCCTTGCAGTCCAAGGGACACTCAAGAGTCTTCTCTAACACCACAGTTCAAACGCATCAGTTCTTCAGGACTCAGCTTTCTTTATGGTCCAACTCTCACATCTATACATGATTACTGGAAAAACCATTGCTTTAATTATACCGACCTTTGTTGGCAAAGTAATGTCTTTGTTTTTTAATATGCTGTCTAGTTTGGTCATAGCTGTTCTTCCAAGGAGCAAGTGTCTTTTATTTTCATGGCTACAGTCACCATCTGCAGTGATTTTGGAGCCCAAGAAAATTAAGTCTGTCACTGCTTCATTGTTTTCCCAATTTGCCATAAAGTAATAGGACTGCATTGCATAATTTTACTTTTTTTTCAATGTTGAGTTTTAAGCCAGCTTTTTTACTCTCCTCTTTCACTTTCATCAAGAGGCTGTTTGGTTCCTCTTCCCCTTTCTGCCATAAAGGTGGTGTCATCTGCATATACGAGGTACAGCATGAGTTTACAGCTAAATGCATGGCCTCCTGCTATTCTGTGAAGGGATTTATTATATTTTCCTGAATGAATGTTCCATTGTTTATAATATTTCATTAAGGCAGTTTCAGACTAATTTCTAATTATCATAGATCAAATAAAATTTATTTTTAAAAACAGTTCTTTTACCTTAAATTTTACTTCTCACCAAACACTGCTTTTAATTTTTTTTGCATACCAACTAAGATTTTGTTACTGTGTTTTAAGAGGGAGAAATGAGAATCAAAGAGGCTCAACATTTTGAAATGATCAGATAAATTAAGAGTGAGAGGTAAATGCAGCATTATATGTAATAGCCAAGATATGGAAACAGCCCTGCAATGGATAAAAAGGATATATATATATATGAGGTACAGCATTCGATTGTGTATATGTATACATATATATGTGTGTGTGTGTGTGTGTATGCCATGTGTAAATATAATATATATATATGGCTTCCCTGTGACTTCCCTGGTGGCTTAACTAGTAGAGATACTGCCTGCCAATGCAAGTGATGAAGGTCCAATCCCTGAGTTTGGAAGATTCCCTGGAGTAGGAAATAGGAACCCACTCCAGAATTCTTGCCTGGAGAATTCCATGGACAAAGGTTCCTGATGGGCTACAGTCCATGGGGCTGCAAATAGTTGGACACAACTGAGCACACATATGTATGGGGCTTCCCAGGTGGCTTCAGTAGTGAAGAACCCGCCTGGCAATGCAGGGAACATAAGAACTGAGGGTTCGATTCTGGGTCGGGAAGATCCCCTGGAGAAGGGCATGGCAACTCACTCCAGTATTCTTGCCTGGGAAATCCCATGGAGTCTGGTGGGCTACAGGCCATAGTGTCACAAAGAGTGGGACACTACTGAAGCAGCTTAGTGCACACACACACACACACACACACATATACACACACAATGGAATATTATTCATCCATTAGAAAGAAGGTAATCTTGTCATTTGCAATAATATGGATGGACACTGAGGGCATTATGCTAAGTAAAATAAGCCAGGCAGAGAAAGACAAAAACCACAGTTTCACTTATATATGGAATCTAAAAATAGGAGGGGAAAAAAAAAAACGATAGCAAGGTACTTTCTAAAACAAACAAACAACAAAAAAACGTACTTGTTGGGGGCCAAGGGTATAGGGGAAACAGGGAAAGACTATAAAAGGTGCTAACTTTCAGTTCTATGATAAACAATGACTGTATGACATGCTGACTATAGTTGAAAAACTATATTTTATAATTGAAATCTGCTAAGAGAATAGAACTAAAATGTTCACAACAAGAGAATAAAGAAGATAAATATGTGAGTTGATGGATATGTAGAAATAATAAGGGAATCCTTTCACTACATGAAAATATAAAATTACCAGGATGTTAAATTTAAATATTTTACAATTTTATTTATCATGTATTCCTCAATAAAGCTGATTTTTTTAAAAGAGTCAGAGAAAAATTTGAAAGCAAGTTTTATGTCATTTCCTTGCACACTCCAGCTAAGCCACTCTTTCATATTTTGTTCTGAATTATCTGTTTCACACCTCTATCAAAAATCTTGAATACTATTCTTTTACAATATTTCTGCCTTCATCCAAGTCTTTCGAGTAAGGAACTAGTGTGCAAATTGAAATGTCTCTTCCAAAGAAAGTCTGCAAGCAACTAAATTGTTTAGAAATTGGGGAAATGTCTGTTCCCTTGCCTACAAGATCTTATTCCATTTGTCAATTGCAATTGTTTAGATCAAAGTTGAGAGACACATGAAATTCACTGTGAAGTCTGCAAACTGCAGAACATGTGGTATTTATTTCTTCGGTTTGTTTCAGCACAAAACCTTGAAGTTTGCCCTTGTATTCTGAACAGATTTCTAACAGGCACTATTGTCTTCAGTGTGTGTTTAATGTTAAAAAATAAACAGAGACAATTTCTTTGAATAAATATTCTGATTGTTTGGAAAACATTGAAAACATTAACAGTTCTTGTAATGAGCAGAAAATTGTGCATTGTTCTTTTTAAACACAAACATTTTCTGACATAGAACTATGCCAGATCTCTATTAGGTATATTGTGCCTCTATTTTCATATTTTTTCTAAGTCAGTATTGTGATATAAAGTCTTAATAACTGTACATGGATTATTTTATATCCAATTGAAAGTCCAAAAGTACCCAATTATATGAAAGAATCAAAATAGAAAATATTTTTCCATCCTGGAAATTTAATTTTTCCCTAACCTCATCTTTGCAGAGTCTACAAATTCTTCTTCCTGAGACTAAATTTCTTCCCAGACATAAACTCCAAAATCAAAATTGGAGATATATTGTCCTAACTGAAACCCTAAAGTGGATGCGATTTATTTTTCTGTTTTGGTAAAATTAGTCCTTATCCAAAGCATATGAAAGTGTGAGTCTCTGAGTGGTGTCTAACTCTTCATAACCACATGGACTATAGCCCAACCAGGCTCCTCTGTCTGTGGGATTCTCCAGGCAAGAACACGGAAGAGCATTAACACGCCCTTCTCCAGGGGATCTTCCCAATCCAGGGACTGAACCCAGGTCTCCTGCATTGTAGGCAGATTCTTTACCATCTGAGCATGCATCCATTAAACAACAACAACAAAAAAAAAAAAAAAAAAACAAGAAGAATGAGAGGTATGATCTGAATTTCTCGATTTTTTTTTTCCATTTAATGATCAGGTGCTCATTCTAGTTGCATGATTTGTATAGTTCTAGAATAAAGCTCTTTCATCTCCTTAATTCTTTGTACTTCCAAATTCCGTTTTATCCTTAGATGTCTTCATCATATCCACAAAAGAAAACTCTACAAACTTAACAGTATGATTGGAAGATGAACTATCTAAAGAGCCCATAAACAGGCTGATGTCATATCAGAAAGAATTCTGTTATTTATGGAGCAGTTTTGGGGGGCCGTTTAGCCTGACAACTAACTTAATAAAATATCTTACTACTTTAGCAAAATGTCAAATCGTAGAAACAAAAATTGTCAAAAACATGCCATGAAGATGTTGTCATAAATGTAATGTGACATTTAGGAAATTATAATCTTTGAACTGCTAGATTCTGGAGAAAACTCCTTTGTACAAATAATATGCAAATCTAAGTATCTCACTAGTAGTATACAAAGTTCTGTTAAAAAATAAAAGGTAGAAAATATATTAATAATTGCAAATAATAATAATATTTATAAATCAAACACTATTTAAAGATGAAAGCAAATTAGCAATCATTTACAGACTATTAATGCAAGTAAGTTTGTGTGTTTGTGTATTTGAACTACTAAATAGTATATGGCAATCAATTTATATCATAATGCATTATATAAGTTCTAATAATAATCTCCATAATCTTCTTATAAATTTATATTCTAAGTGAAAATTTCTCAGATGATCTAAATGTCATTATATAACTCAGGGTAAATGTCATTAATCTTTATTAACTTATATTTTAAGTTAATTAATAATTCATGCTATTACACACTCTACAAATTTTCAAAACTGTTGCATGGTTAAATACTACATTTTTGTTTTACTTTGCAGATAGCATAAGCAGAATTCTACTTTGAAAAGTAGAAATGAACCAAACTACTTTTGTGCAAACATCAATTCTTTAAACATTTGTGGAAATTAAAAATAATTTTCCCAAAAGTACATCTTAGTTTATATAATGCAACTTATATGCTGGGCTTCCCTGGTGGCTCAGATGGTAAAGGATTTGCCTGCAATACGGAGACCCAGGTTTGATCCCTGGGTCAGGAAGATTCCCTAGAGAAGGGCATGATAACCCCTTCCAGTATTCTTGCCTGGAGAATTCCATGGACAGAGGCGCCTGGTGGCCTACCATCCATAGTTCACAAAAGTTGGACATGACTGAGTGACTAACACTTTCACTTTTCATTGATATGTTACACTGATTGCATATGGAAGTCAAAAGTAATTGTAAATATTTTAAATATAATTATTACATATAAATTGAGCATGGCTATTTTAAATAATATGTCTAAAATATTGCATATTTGGAAATTAAACTGAGTTTTGAAGCAAAACCTCCTTTCAAAACATTACCATTTGTGTTCAAACCAAAAAAGAGAGATAAATGTTAATTAAGAATGTAAAATGTCTACAAAATATGAAGTAAAAAATAACAGATTCCCTAATTTTAGTGTTCCATATACTTGTCTTGGTTTAGGACATTTACTGCCTTAAGCTAAACATAGATACTTGTGAGAACAGTTATGTCCTATATACCTAAGTGTCTCATTTTGTTTTGTATATATCTGTGTGAGTGTGTATACATGAATGTGTACACGGGTGTGTTAGAGACAGTTAACTAAGATGATTACTCTATAAGAGAAGACGTAGCTCGCTCTGTTTTCACTAACTACATAATACTTTATTGTTTGAAACCCCATAAAGTAAAATAACTTATCCTCAAAACTATGTAGTGTTAACTAATAATATATCATTAAAAAAATAAATCATAAAGAGGAAAAAGTATGTAAGGGACAATACAACAGAGCAAATCTGCTAAAGGGTTTCTACTATATTTCCAATAGATACTAGATGAATTACAGTAAATGATGTTTTGGATTTACTTTTATGCTCAAAATAATTTAAAGAATATCTTTCAGGAATTTTTAGAAAAGCAACAACAAACAGTTGAAACTGAGGAGGGAACGCTCAGGTTGTAAAACCTAATCAGTGATGGGCTTTGGCGAGCAAATGCCAGTGCTGTTGTGAAATGCAGGTTTTTGAGCCTATGTGATGTTCCTAAGTGGTTCAGATGGTAAAGAATCTGCCTGCAGTATGGGAAACCTGGGTTTGATCCCTGGGTAGGGAAGCTACCCTGGAAGAGGGTATGTCAACCCACTCCAGTATTCTTGCCTAGAGAATCCCCATGGACAGAGAAGCCTGGCAGGCTACAGTCCATGGGGTCGCAAAGCACTGGACATGACTCGGCGACTAACTACAGCAAACTAAGCATTGCAAGTAAACCTGAGAGGCCATCATAAACACAGATTCAACAGGGAACTTTGTTCAACTGGTTAATTGTTGTAACGTTATTTCTCTCTCATTTAATAGTCCAGGGGTGAAAATTTTATTGTTGACCAAGTTTCTCTTCGTAAAATTATCCAGGAACCCGAGATAGTAGATTAGCATTAAGCCTAGCCATAAGTCTGTGGTATCTATCACTAGGGTCTATAATAGTGTTAAGAGCTGCTCTTTTTCTCTGTGAATGATAAAGATGGCAAATAGCTTTCAGTGGAAGTATACAATGAGTGCATTTAAATTGAAAACATATAAGAATTTGGTATGTGCATAGGGTGCCTTGATAAAGTGATTCCACTTATAAAATTTTCACCTAGAGGAAAATCATATAGATGTGTACACATGTGAAGAATAATGTGGTATATGCTAGTTATAAGAATAAATATATAGTTTAAAGTTTAGGTGTTGGTAGTGATTTAAAAGGACTTCTCAGGTGGCACTGCTGGTAAAGAACTTGCCTGCAAATTCAGGAGACATAAGAGATGCAAGTTTGATCCCTGGGTTGGGAAGATCCCCTGGAGGGGGCATGGCAACCCACTCCAGTATTATTGCCTGGAGAGTCCCATGGACAGTGGAACCAGGCGGGCTATGTTCTGATCCATAGGATCGCAAAGAATCAGACACAAATGAAGCAACTTAGCAAGCGAACAAGCAGGTGATTTAAACAGTTTTATTTTTTACATCATCCCCAATAAACTTGACAGAATGCAGAAGGAGAGATTTCCAAAACGTAATCATAAGAAACATACAATTCAGAGTGTTGGAAAATGATAAAAGAGGCTATTTATATATATATTTTTTCAGATGTTAAAAAGACAAAATTCAAAAGGATTTAAAAGTGCATATTTCATAGTATGCTTGTATGCAATTTACTTCAGTGACTACACATATGTATATTTATAACATCATATTTACAAGAAATATGAACAAATGAGAAGGATAATGAACTGTGTTAGAGAAGGGGCATGAGCTTATAGAAACACTTATCTCAGTTTGAATCCCTCATCTGACCTGTATCATCTATGTGATTATCAGTAATTGATTTCCCCCATTTTCAGTTTAATCACATGAAAATCAGCTTACTGAAGATTACATTTGTGTACCCATGGGTATAAAATAAGGCACTAGTTGTGAAGTGCTCAGTATAGTGTTAAGAATAGTGTGCAATGATGGCAGCTTTATTGTTTGTCTTCTATGGTTGTTATTATAATTACTATTGTCATATATATATATATATATATATATATATATATATATTAGGATTAACTGCTTTTATTTTTTTTCTTTATATTTATTAGTTGGAGGCTAATTAATTTACAATATTGTAGTGGCTTTTGCCATACATTGACATGAATCAGCCATGGATTTACATGTGTTCCCCATCCAGATCCCTCCTCCCACCTCCCTCCCCATCTGATCCCTCTGGGTCTTCCCAGTGCACCAGCCCTGAGCACTTGTCTCATGCATCCAACCTGGGCTGGTGATCTGTTTCACCCTTGAGAGTATACTTGTTTCAATGCTATTCTCTCAGAACATCCCACCCTTGCCTTCTCCCACAGAGTCCAAAATTCTGTTTTGTACATCTGTGTCTCTTTTTCTGTTTTGCATATAGGTTTATCATTACTATCTTTTTAAATTCCATATATATGTGTTAGTATACTGTATTGGTCTTTATCTTTCTAGCTTACTTCACTCTGTATGACGGGCTCCAGTTTCATCCATCTCATTAGAACTGATTCAAATGAATTCTTTTTAATGGCTGGGTAATATTCCATTGTGTATATGTACCATATCTTCCTTATCCATCTGTCTACTGATGGGCATCTAGGTGGCTTCCATGTCCTGGCTATTATAAACAGTGCTGCGATGAACTTTGGGGTGCACGTGTCTCTTTCAGATTTAGTTTCCTTGGTGTGTATGCCCAGGAGTGGGATTGCTGGGTCATATGGCAGTTCTATTTCCAGTTTCTTAAGGAATCTCCACAATGTTCTCCATAGCGGCTGCACTAGTTTGCATTCCCACCAACAGTGTAAGAGGGTTCTCTTTTCTCCACACCCTCTCCAGCATTTATTGCTTGTAGGCTTTTGGATAGGAGCCATCCCGACTGGTGTGTAATGGTACCTCACATTGGTTTTGATTTGCATTTCTCTAATAATGAGTGATGTTAAGCATCTTTTCATGTGTTTGTTAGCCATCTGTATGTCTTTGGAGAAATGTCTGTTTAGTTCTTTGGCCCATTTTTTGATTGGGTCAATTATTTTTCTGGAACTGAGTTGCTTGTATATTTTTGAGATTAATCCTTTTTCTATTGCTTCGTTTGCTATTACTTTCTCCCATTCTGAAGGCTGTCTTTTCACCTTGCTTATCATTTCCTTTGTTGTGCAAAAGCTTTTAAGTTTAATTGGGTCCCATTTGTTTAGTTTTGCTTTTATTTCCAGTATTCTGGGAGGTGGGTCATAGAGGATCCTGCTGTGATTTATGTCGGAGAGTGTTTTGCTTATGTTCTCCTCTAGGAGTTTTATACTTTGTGGTCTTACATTTAGATCTTTAACCCATTTTGAGTTTATTTTTGTGTATGGTGTTAGAAGGTGTTCTAGTTTCATTCTTTTACAAGTGGTTGACCAGTTTTCCCAGCACCACTTGTTAAAGAGGTTGTCTTTTTTCCATTATATATCCTTGCCTACTTTGTTGAAGATAAGGTGTCCATAGGTTTGTGGATTTATCTGTGGGCTTTCTATTCTGTTCCATTGATCTATATTTCTGTCTTTGTGCCAGTACCATACTGTCTTGATGACTGTGGCTTTGTAGTAGAGTCTGAAGTCAGGCAGGTTGATTCCTCCAGTTCCATTCTTCTTTCTCAACATTAATTTGGCTATTCGAGGTTTTTTGTATTTCCATACAAATTGTGAAATTATTTGTTCTAGTTCTGTGAAAAATACTGTTGGTAGCTTGATAGGGATGGCATTGAATCTATAGATTGCTTTGGGTAATATAGCCATTTTTCACAATATTGCTTCTTCCAATCCATGAACATGGTATATTTCTCCATCTATTTGTGTCCTCTTTGATTTCTTTCATCAGTGTTTTATAGTTTTCTATGTATAGGTCTTTCATTTCTTTAGATAAATCTACTCCTAAGTATTTTATTCTTTTTGTTGCAGTGGTGAATGGTATTGTTTCCTTAATTTCTCTTTCTGTTTTTTCATTGTTAGCATATAGGAATGCAAGGGATTTCTGTGTGTTAATTTTATATCCTGCAACTTTACTATATTCATTGATTAGCTCTAGTAATTTTCTGATAGAGTCTTTATGGTTTTCTATGTAGAGGATCATGTCATCTGCAAACAGCGAGAGTTTCACTTCTTCTTTTCCTATCTGGATTCCTTTTATTTCTTTTTCTGCTCTGATTGCTGTGTCCAACACTTCCAAAACTAGGTTGAATAGTAGTGGTGAGAGTGGACACCCTTGTCTTGTTCCTGACTTTAAGGGAAATGCTTTCAATTTTTCACCATTGAGGATAATGTTTGCTGTGGGTTTGTCATATATAGCTTTTATTATGTTGAGGTATGTTCCTTCTATTCCTGCTTTCTGGAGAGTTTTAATCATAAATGGATGTTGAATTTTGTCAAAGGCTTTTTCTGCATCTAATGAAATAATCATATGTTTTATATCTTTCAACTTGTTAATGTGGTGTATTACATTGATTGATTTGCGGATATTAAAGAATCCTTGCATTCCTGGGATAAAGCCCACTTGGTCATGATGTATGATCTTTTTAATATGTTATTGAATTCTGTTTGCTAGAATTTTGTTAAGGATTTTTGCATCTATGTTCATCAGTGATATTGGCCTGTAGTTTTCTTTTTTGTGGCATCCTTGTCTGGTTTTGGTATTAGGGTGATGGTGGCCTCATAGAATGAGTTTGGAAGTTTGCCTTCTCCTGCAATTTTCTGGAAGAGTTTAAGATAGGTGTTAGCTCTTCTCTAAATTTTTGGTAGAATTCAGCTGTGAAGCCATCTGGTCCTGGGCTTTTGTTTGCTGGAAGATTTCTGGTTACAGTTTTGATTTCTTTGCTTGTGATGGCTCTGTTAAGATCTTCTATTTCTTCCTGGTTCAGTTTTGGAAAGTTATACTTTTCTAAGAATTTGTCCATTTCTTCCAAGTTGTTCACTTTATTGGCATAGAGCTGCTGGTAGTAGTCTCTTATGATCCTTTGTATTTCAGAGATGTCTGTTGTGATCTCTCCATTTTCATTTCTAATTTTGTTGATTTTGTTCTTCTTCCTTTGTTTCTTAATGAGTCTGGCTAACGGTTTGTCAATTTTATTTACCTTTTCAAAAAACCAACTTTTAGCTTTGCTGATTTTTGCTATGGTCTCTTTTGTTTCTTTTTCATTTATTTCTGCCCTAATTTTTAAGATTTCTTTCCTTCTACTAACCTGGGGGTTCTTCATTTCTTCCTTTTCTAGTTGCTTTAGGTGTAGAGTTAGGTTATTTATTTGACTTTTTTCTTGTTTCTTGAGGTAAGCCTGTATTGCTATGAACCTTCCCCTTAGCACCGCTTTTACAGTGTCACATAGGTTTTGGGTTGTTGTGTTTTCATTTTCATTCATTTCTATGCATATTTTGATGTCTTTTTTTATTTCTTCTATGATTTGTTGGTTATTCAGAAGTGTGTTATTTAGCCTCCATATGTTTGAATTTTTAATAGCTTTTTTCCTGTAATTGAGATCTAATCTTACTGTATTGTGGTCAGAACAGATGACTGGAATGATTTCAATTTTTTTGTATTTACCAAGACTAGATTTATGGCCTAGGATGTGATCTATTCTGGAGAAGGTTCCTTGTGCACTTGAGAAAAAGGTGAAATTGATTGTTTTGGGGTGAAATGTCCTATAGATATCAATTAGGTCTAACTGAACCATTGTGTCATTTTAAGTTTGTGTTTCCTTGTTAATTTTCTGTTTAGTTGATCTGTCCATAGGTGTGAGTGGGGTATTAAAGTTTCCCACTGTTATTGTGTTATTGTTAATTTCCCCCTTCATTCTTGTTAGCATTTGCCTTACATATTGCAGGGCTCCTATGTTGGGTACATATGTATTTATAATTGTTATATCTTCTTCTTGGATTGATCATTTGATCATTATGTAGTGTCCTTCTTTGTCTCTTTTTCACAGCCTTTATTTTGAGGTCTATTTTATCTGATATAAGTATTGTGACTCCTGTTTTCTTTTGGTCTCCGTTTGCATGAAATATTGTTTTTCCAACCTTTCACTTTCGATCTGTATGTGTCCCTTGCTTTGAGGTGTGTCTCTTGTAGACAACATATATAGGGGTCTTGCTTTTGTATCCATTCAGCCAGTCTTTGTCTTTTGGTTGGGGAATTCAACCCATTTACATTTAAGGTATTTATTGATAAGAACGGTCCCGTTGCCATTTGGTTTGTTGTTTTGGGTTCACATTCATACAACCTTTCTGTGTTTCCTGTCTAGAGAAGATCCTTTAGTATTTGTTGAAGAGCTGGTTTGGTGGTGCTGAGTTCTCTCAGCTTTTGCTTGTCTGTAAAGCTTTTTAATTCTCCTTTGTATCTGAATGAGATCCTTACTGGGTATAGTAATCTAGGTTGTAGGTTATTCTCTTTCATTACTTTAAGTATGTCCTGCCATTCCCTTCTGGCCTGAAGATTTTCTATTGAAAGATCAGCTGTTATCCTTATGGGAATCCCCTTGTGTTTTATTTGTTGTTTCTTCCTTGCTGCTTTTAATATTTGTTTTTTTGTGTTTGATCTTTGTTAATTTGACTAATATATGTCTTGGGGTGTTTCGCCTTGGGTTTATCCTTTTTGAGACTTTGGATTTCTTGGACTTGGGTGACTATTTCCTTCCCCATTTTGGGGAAGTTTTCAGCTATTATCTCCTAGAGTATCTTCTCATGGCCTTTCTTTTTGTCTTCTTCTTCTGGGACTCCTATGATTCAAATGTTGGGGTGTTCCACATTGTCCCAGAGGTCCTTGAGGTTGTCCTCATTTCTTTTAATTCTTTTTTCTTTTTTCCTCTCTACTTCATTTATATCCACCATTTATCTTCTACCTCACTTATCCTATCTTCTGCCTCTGTTGTTCTACTGTTGGTTCCCTCCAGATTGTTTTTAACCTCATTTATTGCATTATTCATTTTTAGTTGACTCTTTTTTATTTCTTCAAGTCCTTGTTAAACATTTCTTGCAACTTCTCAATCCTTGTCTCCAGGTTATTTATCTGTAACTCCATTTTGTTTTCAAAATTTTGGATCATTTTTGTTATCATTATTCTAAATTCTTTTTCAGGTAGATTCCCTATCTCCTCTTTTGTTTGGTTTGGTGGGCACTTTTCATGTTCTTTTACGTGCTGGGTATTTCTCTGCCTTTTCATCTTATTTAGATTGCTGGGTTTGGGGTGACCTTTCTGTATTCTGGTAGTCTGTGGTTCCTTTTTATTGTGGAGGTTTTACCCAGTGGGTGGGGCTGGATGTTTGGCTTGTCAAGGTTTCCTGGTTAGGGAAGCTTGTGTCGGTGTTCTGGTGGGTGGAGCTGGATTTCTTCTCTCTGGAGTGCAATGGAGTGTCCAGTAGTGAGTTTTGAGATGGGTCTATGTGTTAGGTGTCACTTTGGGCAGCCTGTATATTGACGCTCAGGGGTATGTTCCTGTGTTGCTAGAGAATTTGCGTGGTATGTCTTGCTCTGAAACTTACTGGCTCTTGGGTGGTGGTTGGTTTCAGTGCAGGTATGGAGGCTTTTGGATGATCTCTTATTAATTAGTGTTCCCTGTAGTCAGGAGTTCTCTGGTGTTCTCAGGTTTGGGGCTTAAGCCTCCTGCCTCTGGATTTCAGTCTTATTCTTTCAGTAGCCCCAAGACTTCTCCCTCTAAACAGCACTGATAATAAAACTTTTAGGTTAATGGTGAAAGGATTCTCCACAGTGAGGGACACCCAGATTGGTTCACAGATTTACATGAAGAAGAAGAGAGGGAGGAAGGAGATAGAGGTGAGCAGGAGGAGAAAAAGAGGGATTCAAGAGGGGAGAGACAGATCTAGGCAGTACTCTGTTCCCTAAATGTTCTCCGCAGCCCAGAACACCCACAGAGATTCACAGAATTGGATTGAGAAGGGGGAGGGAGGAAATAGAGGTGATCTGGGGGAGAAAAAGGAGAGTCAAAAGGGGAGAGAGTGAAAGCAGGAATCACACTGCTGAGTAAAAATGGGTACTGAAGGTTGGATTCTTAAATGTCCAAAATTTATACCAAATACTGAAAAACAAAGATTAAAAATCTAGGGAACAGGTTAGACTCTTAAAAATACAATATTAAAAAAACACAAAAACTCAAAAAAATTAAGAAATATATATGAAGTTCGCTTTAAAAATAGGGTCCGTTTTTGTTTTTGCCAGGTTATAGTGGGTTATAAAAATGAAAATTAAGGAGTAATAGAGGAGTAATAGAAGACCTTAAAAAGAAACAGAAAAAGAAAAGAAAAAAACAAAAACAGAAAGAAAATAGAGAAAAAAAAATTTTTAGTTAAAAAATAATAATAATAATAATATACCTAGGAATTTCTCTGGAGCTGTTGTCCACAGTGTGGGTTCAGTTCAGTTTCAGATAGCTCCTTGTTCCAGCTTACACTTCTCAATATCTATAGGCCCCTTCTGGTATAGTCGGTGTTAACTACAGGGATTTTAACCTGTTGCACCTGTCACTTATAAAGCGGTTCCCTTTGTTTATCTGGCTTCTGTTTGCAGGTCTCTTCAGTGTCTAATTTCTGCCCTGACACACGCAGGCGGAGGTGGGCTCTTGTTTAGGTTCGCATGTTCAGTGGTGCTGTGGGGAGGGAGGGGCGCTGCAGACAAATGTCACCGGCCTGTGTGGGGAGACTCGCAGTGTCCCGGCCACACTGGGTTTGCCCCCGCTCGAGGTGTGTGCTTTCCCCGTCTACACTGCTCAGGCTCCTGGCTGCTCTCCAGGGAGCAGGCCCTGCATTGCGTGGACTTCCCAGGCCTAAGACGCTCAGATTCGGGTTTTCGGGTACTCCACAAAGGCACAGACTCAGTTGGGCCTGCGTTTTGTGCCTTCCCTTCAGCCAGGAGCTTGAGGAGCGCACCCTCCCTGGGTGCGGTGTGCCTTCTCCCCTCCGCGGTCCCAGCCTGAGTTTCCGGGTGCGCCGGTCGGGTGCGCCTTGTGTCTGTTTTGGGGAATCTGGACTCTAGCTGCGACCCTCCCAGGGGATGTCGACCATCCAGAATCGCAGGAAGTCTTTGCTTAGAGACTGGGAGCCTGTTTGCAGTTTGGTAGGGGGTGCCGTCTCTTGGGCCAAGTTTGCCCCGTTCCCCTCCCCCCTGCCTCCTGCCTCCAGTGGGGGATGGGCCGGTCCACCACCGGCTAGCTCTTCTCTGGTATTCACTCAGTCCTTCGTTCTGGGAATGGGCGGGTAATGCCTAAGTTTAGGACTTTTCCCAAGTTAATTCTCTCTCTCTTGCTATCCCACAGTTTAAGTTGCTATCTCACGTTAGCTCCCTCCGATTGCCCTCAGGGCATTCAGGCCCGGTCCTTACCGTAAGCAATGCCACCGGCTCCTCTCCATTGCGCCCCCACTTGCTGGTGGCGGATGCGAGCATCTGGGGTACTTTTCTGCTGGGAGTTGCTTTTAGGCATGTAATCTGTGGCTTTTATTTATTTTTCTTCCCAGTTAGGTTGCCCTCCAAGATTCAAAAACTTTCCCCAGACCCGCAGGTGAGAGGGTTTCCTGGTGGTTGGAAACTTCCTCTATTAAGACTCCCTTCCCAGGACGGATCTCTGTCCCTAACTCTTTTGTCTCTCTTTTTATCTTTTATATTTTGTCCTACCTCCTTTTGAAGACAATGGCTGCTTTTCTGGGAGCCTGATGTCCTCTGCTAGCAGTCAGAAGTTGTTTTGTGTAGTTTGTTCAGCGTTCAAATGATCTTTTGATGAATTTGTAGGGGAGAAAGTGGTCTCCCCATCCTATTCCTCCGCCATTCTAGTTCCCTTGTCATATATTTTTAAAGGAATATTTGAAGTCTTTAATATAATGATGGTGCACAAGTCCCTTTTACCAAGATTAGCCAGGTTCTGCTAGAACATTTTTAGAGACAGAGAAACACTATAAATTCCCTTTATCTATGAATGTTATAATTTTATGTAATTATTGCTATGCTAAATCTATACACCAGTATATATTACAAAACTATCCTTTTAACATTTATTGAAAATTCTTATGACTTTGCCTAACAATTCATCAGCAAATTATTCATACATTTTAAACTATTTTTTCATTTAGAAATGTTCAATAATAATTACAATACAATGTATCAGTTTGATGAGAAAGTGTACAATTATGGATTTCCTTTGGAAACCAATTAAATAAGGTACACTTATTGAAAATATTACACATATGCAGCAGAACTAGGCTGATATTTTGTGCATTCCTGAGAAATAATGTTTAATAACAGAAAATGGCAGAACTGTGCCATACTGTATTTCCATTAAGTAATCTATTTTTAAAATGATATTTCTCTTACTAACATTTTAAATCTAATTTTTGGAGCAAAGGATTAATAATCTTTGGCAGTGTCTATCCAACCACTTTTAAGAAAAGCATCCATATAGAGGAAGCCTTCATTTTAGTTTTCTTAATTATATATATATGTTAGATTGCTTCCTTTTTGCATATAGCTAGAATATAATTAAAATAGATAATTAGGGAAAGTAATTACTGAGTTCTTTCAGTCCTTGCACATTCATTAATAATTATATATAAATCTAAATTAGTGTAAAAATACAGTAGTTGACATCTCCAAAGCTATCTTGAGTTATATTATTAAGAACAGTCATCTTTTATAAATATCTGTGTTTAGTTTGGAACCATGCAAAGTTATATTAATTTGTATATTCAAGGTTTTTACATACTGTAGAGTATTAATGATGAACTGGAGGAACAATCTGAATTTGTATCTTATATTTACTTTAAATCAGAAACAGAGAAAGGTTTTGTTTCCTTTTTTTCATTTTACTTGTATTTTCAAATCTCAAAAGTTGTGTTAAGCCATTATTTCTATAATATAAGAGATAATATATACAGAATGATACCTTTTCTACCTTGTTCTGTTCAAAATATTTAAGCTGCAGGCACTTTCTCTTTATTAAAAGGAAAGATAAACAATGAAACAATGTGAAGTATTATAGCCATTGACTTTCTGTGAGTAAACTCAAAATAGGTTAATTTCATAGGATTCAAGCTAGATTACAAATCATAAAAGTCTCTAGCAGTCTGCAGTCCTGGACATGGAACCACAGACTGGCTCCAAATAGAAAAATGAGTGTGTCAAGGCTGTATATTGTCACCCTGCTTATTTAACTTTTTTTTTTTTTTTTTGCTTTTTTTTTTGTTTGTTTGTTTATTTAACTTATATGCAGAGTACTTCATGAGAAACACTGGGCTGGAAGAAGCACAAGCTGGAATCAAGATTGCCAGAAGAAATATCAATAACCTCAGATATGCAGATAACACCACCCTTATGGCAGAAAGTGAAGAGGAACTAAAGAGGCTCTTGATGAAAGTGAAAGAAGAGAGTGAAAAAGTTGGCTTAAAGCTCAACATTCAGAAAACTAAGATCATGGCATCAGGTCCCATCACTTCATGGCAAATAGATGGGGAAACAGGGGAAACAGTGGCTGACTTCATTTTTGGGGCTCCAAAATCACTGCAGATGGTGATTGCAGTCATGAAATTAAAAGACGCTTACTCCTTGGAAGGAAGGACCAACTTAGACAGCATATTAAAAAGCAGAGACATTACTTTGCCAACAAGGGTCCGTCTAGTCGAGGCTATGGTTTTTCCACTGGTCATGTGTGAATGTGAGAGTTGGACTGTGAAGAAAGCTGAACACCGAAGAATTGATGCTTGTGAACTGTGGCATTGGAGAAGACTCTTGTGGGTCCCTTGGGCTGCAAAGAGATCCAACCAGTCCTTCCTAAGGGAGATCAGTCCTGGGTATTCATTGGAAGGATTGATGCTGAAGCTGAAACTCCAATACATTGGCCACCTGATGTGAAGAGCTGACTCACTTGAAAAGACCCTGATGTTGGGAAAGATTGAGGGCAGGAGGAGAAGGGGACAGAGGACAAGACAGTTGGATGGCATCACCGACTTAATGGACATGGGTTTGGGGGGACTCCAGGAGTTGGTGATGGGCAGGGAGGGCTGGCGTGCTGGGGTTCATGGGGTCACAAAGAGTCGGACACGACTGAGCAACTGAACTGAACTGAACTGAACTTGGTTACAATGTAAATTTCATGAGTTTACTTTAATGTTCATAGTCTTTAACCTTTATTCCCATCATTGATGCCTGCCTAAGTACCCAATGCCCACCAAAAATCGTTAGTATTTAATTGAAATATTTCTCTGGTAAAAAAATAAAAAGGATTTTGAAATTGAATGAGAAATTATGTTAAAATTAGGATTCATTGTTTCAGGAATAGTTGATATTTTTAGAATATTTTGCTATTGTTTTCGTATTGTAAGGAAAGCAGATGTACATCAATATCTGCAAATTAAGTTATATAAAAATATGCTTTAAAGATTTCCCTTATTGACTTAAATTTCAGGCTTCCATCTGTTTTACCAAATATTAATTCATAGTAACCTTTGGATTAATTACACAAGGAGTTGAAACAAATAAAAGTTTTGAAAGATGTTTCTGAAGAGGAGTGAGTAGGAGACTTCTGAATAAGATACCGATGCGTGTACAGCCATGGTAACCAAGACACGCTGTGCGCAGAGATGAGCAAACAGACCCAGAGAACAGAGAAGGAAGGGACCAAAAAGGCTGCTTTGTGTGAATTTCTGATGTATACTGAAAATAACTTTCATATTCTTGAGGAAATCAAATAAAATTCATAAATAGGGCTCAGAGCATAATTTCAACTGCCAGATTGGAAAAAAAAAATAGTACCACAATCTCAGTTGTTAATAAGGTAAGGATGTATGCACACACCGCTGAGGACAAATTTGTACTCCCATTTAGAAAATCAGTTTGGCATTTGTTTAGAAACTTGAGCTTGTGCATATGTTCCTTATTATTCAGCAGTAGCGCTTCCAAGATATAGCCTTGTACACCACCAGAAGCCATGTATCTTAAGTACTGTTCATAATAGAACAACAACAACAGACACACACACACAGGAACTAAAAATAATACATACAGCTATCATCTTTAAAATGAATATTGATTTAGGTATGGTCACAGAATACAAAATTAAGCAATATATTACTGGGAGTGTTTACCTATGAGACAAATTAGTAATATTAAGCAGATATTAAATAATACAAAATTCAGAAGAGTCATTTCATCAACAAGGATTAAAAAAAGGGGGGGGTACAAATGTGAATCAAGGTTCACTTAATGGTTCGTTCCTTAAGGAATTTGGTCAGGGTATGGTTGTTTCTTTCTTAAGATTGTGAGTTACCGATTACATTCAGTATTTGGTGTGCCAGAACGCAAACAGAAGTGAAAATACCATCAAAACCTGGAGCAAAAGCTGTTTTTAAAGCTAAAAAAAAAAAAAAAAAAGAAAGAAAGACTGAATGGAATTTTTTTAGCTTCAAATAATGGATAAAAGAAAGAAATATAAATTCTTTTATGTGCAAAATATTATTCTAATGGTTTGATTCTAATGAATCAAATGTAATTGCTGAAATGATAAACACAAACTTATATACTCACAGTTTCAGATGAATTTTCCTGACCTAATTATGTCCAAGAGCTAAAAGAAAAACAACATTCATTATTCTTCATTAATATAGAAAAGAGACAGAACAGAACATTCTGGTTACTGTGGAACATTCTTTTTCCATAATCGTCAATAAAGAAGCACCCTCTAAATTTGGAGGCCAGACTCTCAGTTCACTATTCTCATGGTGGGCCCCTCCTCTTGACTTCCTTCTTAGATGGAGGAGAATACAGACACTCATTTGAGACAGACTGCCCTTCATTAATCTACAAAAGTTATTGGTTAATTTATTTATTAGAAATAATTACAAACCTATATAGTTTTCCTATGATATTCCAGTGAAAATATGTTAGCATATTATTTACTGAATATGTGATGATGTGCACTAGATATAGTGACAAATTATCTACTAAAGTAAGATTACAGACATATCTAGTGTGACTGCTACGTATCAATAAATCACAGTGACAAGAAGAATTTTAAGATTAAGAAACAAATATTTCTTTGTTATTTTTTAAATTATGAAAATATGAGAACATGTTTAAGAAGACTTGGAAAGTATAGAATAAAGTTACAAATAGTTCCACTACATATTACAGTTATTAAAGTAGATAAATTAAGATTTTTAGTTGGAGTTTCAATATCAAACTCTCAAAAATTAATAGAATGAATATACACAAAAGTAGAAGGATATAGTACATCTGAAAAGCACCAATTCAACACAAGATTTATACAGCTTTCAGGTAATAGTAAGATACATGTTCTATTCAAGTTCCCATAGACTTTAGACTAGGAGACACTGAAACACATCCAAGGACATAAAACAGGATGCAAAAATTTCATGGTCTGAAGATATTGAAATCACAGAGTCTAAGAGCAAAATTTCTGTTGAGACATAATGCATTGATGCCTGTCCGTCACTCCTGGGCTTCCCTTATAGTTCAGTGGGTAAAGAATCTGCCTGAAATGCAGGAAACCTGGGTTCATTCCCTGGGTTAGGAAAATCCTCTGGAGAGGGAAATGGTAGCCCACTCAAGAATTTTCATCTAGAGATTCCCATGGACAGAAGAGCCTGACAGGCTACAGTCCATGGAGGCCCAAGAGTCAGACAAGACATAGTGATTTAGATGGATATGTAATTTTAGAGATGACATGTGTTAAAGTAAATTATTAATTGTATTTTCTTATCTATGTATCTATTGACACTGAAAAAGTGATAATATTCTTCAGGTACAAGTCTTTACTATTTTTATATTATTGTAATGGAAATATTTCGGCTTAGTTCAGTTCAGTCACTCAGTCATGTCCGACTCTTTGCGAACCCATGAACTACAGTGCGCCAGGCTTCCCTGTCCATCACCAACTCCCGGAGACCACCCAAACCCATATCCATTGAGTCGGTGATGCCATCCAACCATCTCATCTTCTGTCATCCCCTTCTCCTCCTGCCCTCAATCCTTTCCAGCTGACTCATCAAATGAGTCAGCTCTCTGCATCAGGTGGCCAAAGTATTGGAGTTTCAGCATCAACATCTTCCTTTCAATGAACACCCAGGACTGATCTTTAGGATGGACTGGTTCGATCTACTTGCAGTCTGATGGACTCTCGGGAGTTTTCTCCAACACCACAGTTCAAAAACATCAATTCTTCTGCGCTCAGCTTTCTTTAGTCCAACTCTCATATCCATACGTGACCACTGGAAAAACCATAGCCTTGACTAGACGAACCATTGTTGACAAAGTAATTTCTCAGCTTTTTAATATGCTGTCTAGGTTGGTCATAACTTTCCTTCCAAGGAGTAAGCATCTTTTAATTTTATGGCAGTAGTCACCATCTGCAGTGATTTTGGAGCCCTGAAAAATAAAGTCAGCCACTGTTTCCCCTGTTTCCCCATCTATTTGCCACGATCTTAGTTTTCTGAATATTGAGCTTTAAGCCAACTTTTTCACTCTCCTCTTTCACTTTTGTCAAGAGGCCCTTTAGTTCTCCCTCACATTCTGCCGTAAGGGTGGTGTCATCTGCATATCTGAGGTTATTGATATTTCTCCCGGCAATCTTGATTCCAGCTTGTGCTTCTTCCAGCCCAGTGTTTCTCATGATGGATTCTGCATATAAGTTAAATAAGCAAGGTGACAATATACAGCCTTGACGTACTCCTTTTCCTATTTGGAACCAGTCTGTTGTTCCATGTCCAGTTCTAACTGTGGCTTCCTGACCTGGAAATAACTGGAAATATTTAGTCTTAAATAAATGAAAATATTTAGTCTTATTCATTTTCTACTTCTAAGAGTACACAATAGTTTAGGCCATAATCTGAAAAAATATGTGATATCATTAAACTCTAACAAATATAGT
Organism: Muntiacus reevesi; assembly: GCF_963930625.1. Classification (NCBI taxonomy): domain Eukaryota; kingdom Metazoa; phylum Chordata; class Mammalia; order Artiodactyla; family Cervidae; genus Muntiacus; species Muntiacus reevesi. The sequence continues at coordinate 37,252,094 of NC_089269.1, forward strand.
ATTAATTATGTGAAACTCATTTAATAGTTAATCAAATAAGGGAAAATGTTAATACAGATTAAGCAAGTAGCCTATAATACCACCCCAAACTAATTTATAATAAAACATGGAGAAATATATTTGAAAAGATTAATCACAGAGATATCAATACTTCCTTTTTCACCTGAAGGAAGATTAGAACAAGTATTTAATACCCCATGGTACTTAAGATATTTTTTTCCTTTAATAATTGAGTGTCATAAAAATGAACTGGATTTCATATTATTTTTCTTAGACTAGAGGATTAAAAAGTGGCATTTCACCAAGAAAACCTCTTATTTATAGACTCCAAAGAGTAATGCATCATCAACAGAAGAAGATTCAAATTAGTTTAGCATTTCCCTTGCTTTTTTTTTTTTTTTTTTTTTTTTAGTGAATGTGGTAATAACATTAACTCCTAGTCTGTTCTCCTCACATGTGTGTCTCCCTTTTCTGAATTCTTTCACTGGTAATTTCTGCAACCTCATTTAGAATTCTTCTGCTCCTTCATTTTACTGAAATATAATTATTCTATTTTTCTTAGATTATATTCTTTAGCTAGATTTCAAGCCCCTGGGACAGCATCCTTCGAGTTAAAAGGATGATTTGTATCCATGCTTATGGTGAGCCCCATCCTTTGACATTTTTCTAGTTGGAGGAGTATCATGACTTATCTGTGACAGACTCTTCTATCTGAATATATAAATAATATTTATTAAGAGTCATGCTTGTTGTCAGGGCTTCCCATGTGGCTCAGTGGGTAAATAATCCATCTGCAATTCAGGAGATGCAGTTTTGATCCCTGGGTCAGGAAGATGCCCTGGAGGAAGGCATGGCAATCCACTCCAGTATTCTTCCTGGGAGAGTCCCCGTGGACAGAGGAGCCTGATGGGCTACAGTCCATAAGGTTGTACAGAGCTGGACATAACTGAAGTGACTGAGCATGCATATACTTTTTGCTGGAGTTCTCTTTCCACTTTAGTTAATGTAGTATAGCAGCTATTTATCTATGAATAGGATGAAATTCATTTGAATATAGAAGTGATTTGTTTTACTGAATTAAGCTAAATTAATTTTACTGAAGTAAAATTTAAAGAAGAATTTGGTTTTAACAGGGCATTATGCAAGATGAAATTTAATTTTAAGAAAATAATTTATTTTGAAGCATAATGCATTGCTTTCCCTTTAATTTTCCCTAATTACAGTATCTGTCTATCTATCTATCTATATATGTATATATACATATGTAGAGGTGGAATGGTTTCAACTGTGTATTGCATGCATGTATTAGTCAGCATTAAATTCAGAGGAGAAAGAAAATAGGCTATGTCTGGTTAGATTTGAACTTAGTCTTAAAAAATGAAGAGAATATTCAGTATTAGAGAAAGAAGGGACTGATGAAGATGAAATAAAAAATACAGGAAGCAGTGATAATTCAAGACAGGAAAACAAGGAAAAGGTGGCCACTTAAGTTAAATCAGAGTTTCTGTTAGTCAGTTTAAAAAATATTTTTAGAGCGTCATCTTTTGGGAGACAATTTTCTGTGGGTCCTTTTTGGTTTTGAACTTCTTGCATGCAAAGACCCTGATAGCTTTTGTCTCAGATATATTTTTAAAGACAGTCTGTAGAGTGAACCACCCTGAAAGATAGAGATAGTGTCTTTCTCTAGAGCAGAGAGATCTGTCTGCTGGCCACAGCAGTAGAGTTAATGTCTCTCTGGGGCAAAGGTTGGACAGATTTGACTGCATCACTGGCAAAGATAGGCATTTTCTGAAATTGGAGTTCTTTGGGTGTGAGCAGAAACAGTCAGTGCTCATGTTATATACAACGTTACCTCTCAATTACTGCAGTGAGACCCTGGAGACATAGGGAACCAGAGCAAACATAGATTTCATGCTATCTCTTTTGTTAAGAGTAAAAAATAAACAAACATACAGCCTCATCTTTGATTCAGAGGTCTTCTGTTAGCTTGAAAGGAGAATAAAATCTCAGTCCCTTCACATTTCTTGTCACCTGCTATGTTCTAGGCATATTTGAGGCTTCCCAAGTGGCTCCGTGGTAAAGAATCTCCCTGACAAGGCAGAAAACACAGCAGACACAGTATTAATCTCTGGTTCAGGAAGATCCCCTGGTGGAGGAAATGGCAACCCACTGCAGTATCCATGCCTGGGAAATCTGGCAAGAGGAACCCGGCAGACCACAGTCCATAGGATCACAAAGAGTTGGAAATGACATAGCGACTTAGCACACACACAGGTGTATTTTAGGCTTTAGGGAATGTAAGTGAATAAAACAGACCATGATTTCTACTCTATTCGAGCTTGTATTCTAAGGATATTAAAAAAAATTAACTTTAGGGATTCAAAATTATTAAAATAATAATTAAAATAAATAAAATATAGCATGTAAATAGAATTTTTATAAAATAAATTTTGTTTAAAATTTTAAAGAAGTGAAGGCAAACTTTACATAAAATGGTGCCCTGTAAAAATACTATGATGATCATATACTTTTAAGATATTATTTAGCAAAGGATGTTGATAAGCATGGTAGGACTAAAGCTTAAAATTAATGGACTAGCATATATTTTAAAGCCAACTAAGAACTGCTTAATGGCTTATATCTTAAAATTAGTAACCAGAGTGAGGACAGAGACAAAGTTATGTAATATTTTGTTTCATGAAATGTTGTCTAACTACAAATTTTAAAAGCGGTTAATATAAAATTAGAAAAACAATTATGATGCTGAATTTGACAGACTCAAAATAAAATGATGGAGTAGCCATGAAGTTAAAAATGTGGTCTTGAAAAATGTTAAACTGGAAATTGATAATATAGATAACAGAGGAAGAGGTATCAAGAGAGGATTCCACTTTAGTTTTAGCAACCTTGATTACAGGATGACAGTAAGACTTCCAAATGAAAGGGATCATGAAACAGTGAAAAGTTAGCCCTAGAATTTAGTAAGAAATTTGAATGTGAGATAAAGTTTAGTATCATCCCTAGAGAATTGATTTCTTATGCTGTGAGAAAGATAAGCTCTCAAGGATGGTACAAAAATGAAAGAACAGATGGTCAAAAACCTAATGTTGAATCATCCACATTTTCAGAGGGTTCCCAAAAATAATCCACTAAAGTGAAATAGAGTTGGAGAAAGAGAAACAGGAGAAAGACAAGGGGATTCAAGGTAGCACAGGGCCATAAATACCAAGACAGACAAGAGTATCAACAAGGAGGGAATGACTGTTTCACACAGTGACCACAGAATGTCAACACTGGGGGAAAATTATAGGTGACCAGCAATTTTGTAAAGGTAGAGGTCGTAGAATTCATAGAAATAAAAGCAAGATAGTTTTAAAGAAATATTTTCTTAATATTATGTATGTTTATTATTTTCACTAAAGTTTAGTTGATGCTCAGTATTATATAGGTTGCATTATTGTGTACAATATAGTGATTCATAATTTTTAAAATGTACACTCCACTTATAATTATAAAATGTTAGCTCTACTCCCTGTATTAGACACTACATCCTTGTAGCTTATTTTATACATAATAGTTTACACCTCTTAAGCCCCTACCCTTATATTATTTCTTCTTCTTTCTCTCTCCCCACTGGTTAACTACTAGTCTGTTCTCTGTATCTGTGCAACTGCTTCTTTTTTTGTTTGAGTCACTAGTTGGTTGTGCTTTTTAGATTCCACATACAAGTTATACCATACAGCATTTGTCTTACTCTGTCTGACATTTAACTTAACCCTTCAAGTTTATCCATGTTGTTAGAAATTACAAATTTCTCTCTTTTTATGGCTGAATAGTATTTCATCATATGTATCTGTATGTATGAGTATATATATATATATATATATATATACACATACACCATTTCATCTTTATTCATTCATCTGTGTGGACATTAGCTTGATCTGTGGACACTTAGCTTGCTTCCATACCTTGGCAACTGTAAATAATACTGCTGTGAACATTAGGATGCATGTATCTTAAGACCAGAAATCATAAAACCAGAGGAATAGGCAAAATAGGCAGAACCCTCTTTGACATAAATTACTACAGTAATTTTTCAGATCTACTTCTTAAAGCAAAGGAAATAAAAGCCAAAATAAATAAATAAGGCCTAATTAAACTTAAAATGTTTTGCACAGCAAATGAAATCATCTATAACATAAAAAGATATCCTACTGAATAGGAGAAAATATTTGCAAATGATGTGACCAATAAGGGACTTCTATCCAAAATGTATAAACAGCTCATAGAGTTCAACATCAAAAAATGAACTGATTTAAAAATAGGCAGATCTTTCCAAAAAGGAAATTCAGGTACCCAATAGATGTGAAAGGATGCTCAACATCGCCAATCATCAGGGAAATGCAAATCAAACCACAGTGAGATATCATCTGGCACCTGTCAGAATGACTATTATCAAAAAGATCACAAATAGCAAATGTTGATGAAGATGTAGGAAAAAAAAAGAACCCTTGTACACAGATTGTGGGAAAGTGAGTTGGTGCAGTCACTATGGAAAACACTATAAGGCTGCTCAAAAACCTAAAGATAGAACTACCATATGACCTAGCAATTCTAATCCTGGCATATATTGGAAAAAGCAAAAACACTAATTAAAAAAGATATAAATAAAGCATAATTATTAAATTAATGTGTCAAATATTCTCTATTTGAAGTAAATGATCTTTACTTTTTTACTTAATTTCATTGCATATGATATGTTTGATATACAAAATGTCATTTAAGTAAATCTTATTCTTTTGTGTGTATAATGTAATTTAAACATTAAAATTAATAATATAATGCCTAATCATAATTTTATTTGTTTTCAAAAGTCTTTTCTGTGCTGAGTCCTGAAAAAAAAAAAGATATTAATTTCTTCAATTCTCTGTTATATTAGCAAGTGATTAATACTATGAAATGATTCAGTATGAGCAAAGGGATACCTCTAGAGCTATTTCTTCGTTTACTTTTAATTTCATTAACTTGTTGTGTGTCTTTGGGAAAGGAAATGTATTCCACATCAATTGTTCAATGTATGTGTAGGAATAAGAATGATACCTGCTTCAAACTTATCTAAATACTGGTGCAATTGATTTTGAAGCAAATGCAGAAATATATAACGAGTGAGGCAGCAAATAATTTAAAGTTTCATTTCAACAGTGTTAAATAGCTTACAATTTTTTTATTATATTACTTTGTTTTAGATACACTATTTCATTACATTAACTAGTAATATGAAAAATACATATTTCTCTAAAATACATGTGCAATCATAAGCCTTCCTCTCTCTAACCTAATTCTGTCTACTTTTATGAATAACCACTGAGTTCATTAGAGACTACTGATGTGTGCAAAGTAATTTGATAGTTCACAACTTCATATACTTAACTTTGTGAAAAAAAAATTAAATGCTGTTAGATTTATTGCCACGTTCATGGGCCTACTGTCTTTTCCATAAACTCCAATAAAAATTAAAATGTAATACTCTGTTTGAATGCTATCTTCATGGTAAGGTTTCTGTAGACTATCACAAACTTCTTCTTCAGAAGAAAGAAAACAGAATAATACTATATTGTTTACTGTGATTTATGTTACTAATTTGGTGTCATAAACATGTTAAAAACTTAGCCATATCACTTTCAGTACATTTTCATTTCCATAGTTTTGTGAAAAATAATTGTGTACAGAAAAGAGAATGAGTGCCAGGAAAACAATGTATTCCACAGTTGTATTTAAAGCAAAGGTGACAAAGATTGATATGCAAATGGTACCACATGCAATCTACAAAGGAGAATAAAATCTCAAGGGCTCTCAATTCTTGTGATTAAGGACATTTGCCATATGGAGTTAGTAAGAAGAATCCTATTGGAATTTTCTCTATAGGTAAGCATCTTATATGTACTTTTATAACTGAAACGATACATCCAAGCTTGTGATACTATTTAAGATAACTGTAATAAGCTACCACTTATTGCGAGTTAGCTATCTGCTAAACACTGTGTTTGTATAATTTCTAATTTGATTTTCAAAATGTATCTGACAACTTAGGAATTATCATCCCCATGTTTAAATGAGAAGATAGAGGAAGGGATAGAGGAACAGGCTTCAGCAGCACGCAAAAGGATAATGACACACTCGCAATGTAATCTATTTTATAAATTCAAAATATCGTATTAGGGACTTCTCTGCTGGTCCAGTGGCTAGGACTCCCTGCTCCCAAGACAGAGGGGCTGGTTGGGGCCATGCCTGCTTGGGGAACTAGATCCCACATGCCATTACTAAGAATGCATATGCCACAACTGAAAGATCCTGCATGCCTCAATGAAAATCAAGGATCCCAGTGAGACCCATCGCAGCCAAATAAATATATTTTGCAAATACCATGTTAGTATTTTCTGATGCTATATCACTTAAAATATTATCTTTTATAATGTACAATGTACATTATAATGTACATCACTCATAATGTACATATGAGCAAACAACCATTTTAAGATTTATTTTAAGGAAAATATTTGTCCTTGTCACCCAGATCCCAACATATCTCAAAAAATCTTTTTTTTTTTAATGAAAAGTAGATAGTTTTCTCTTGTCGATGGAAAAGATAAGTGAACTTTATCTCCCACTCACTTTCCCAGCATTAGTCTCATTTCCGTTGATCCTTGAAATACACTTCTCAATTCATCCCTTCTGTCTCCATTTCTCTACTATTTTTTAGTAAATTTTAAGTGCATGTATTTATTTTTTCTGATGATATTTAGTCTCAGGTAAACCTTATTAGTTGAATGAATAAAGTTATTTTCTATATAATAAATATTTTAGCCTTTCAAGTGGGAACTGAACTGACTTCTGATAAAAATCAGAAAATAACCATATACTTTATGATACAAAGCACTTACATTTGAATTTTGTGTATGTATATTTGATTTCTAAATAAAAAATAATTAGAAAGGATAGTTCTAAAGTTTTTTGGCAATGCAGTGAAAGTTGTGAGAAATTGAATCTATGAATTAAAATTTTATTATAATTTTGAATCATAATATGAATGTGGATAATTAATCTTTCCCACCAAGGTCAGGGTCAACTGAGAAACAACAAAGAATTAGCAGACGTAGAAATATCATCTGCTTTTGTTTTGTTTAACTGATAAAGATCTAGCTTATTTGAGATTTAAAAAATTTTTTTGCATACTTATTATTCTTGAAATAGCCCATGCAAATTAATGTTTGAAAGTGTAGAAGAGACATGTTTTACCCATGTTGTTACTGTTTACTACTTTGGAGTATGTGTATGTGTGTGCAGGGATGGCAAACTGGGAGTATCCCTAACTTCAGCTGGCTGAGAAATTTGGATGAAGACTCTGTTCCTTTCCAGTTAACATACCCTACCCCAAAAGACATACTAAGGAGTGGTGAGTGGTGGAAGAAGACAGGAGAGTTTAGGAAAATTCTTTCTCATGAATGAGAACAAAATACTTGAGAAATGGATCATCCAATTCACCTTCAGGTTTGTGTGTTTTGTTTTGTTTTTCAAACTTCATTCAAACACCTAAAATCTAACTTTCCTTTTGGATGCCAGAGTGAAAAGTGAAGACAATAGAAATGTTTTCTTCTCCTTTAGTCAATAAGACACTCCATGTGTAGAAGATCAGATTACATGACTGGTAAATATAAGGTTTACTTGAACTGAGACACCCTGAACTACAGCAACAATCTTATTTTCTTTTTATGAAGATAATATTAATAATCAAGAAAATAAGCTTGGTTGGTTCTGAACTATCCCATCAGTCAATTTACAGTAATTTCTCTAGCCTTTAAATCAAAACTCATCTCTTCTGCCTCACAATTGTTACAAATACTCATAACTTTAACAATGACAACTCTAAATCAAATTATTGTTATCTATTTATGAGAGTTTCAACTTTTAAAATGTTTTATGACCCCTATTATAGTACCTTGAAAATAATAGATAATTAATAAGTATTTGTTGGTTGATTTGATTTCTAATTTTTTTTCCTTTTGTTTTATAGCTAACTGAATAGTCTCTGCTTAAACTGACAATATCAAGAATTGAAAGGAAATTTAAAATACCTTTAAATTTCTTCACTTTCTATGTATAAATTGCTATTCCTCTTGGATTTCAACCTATTATATAATTTCTTTATAGTACTACCCATCACCTTCCAAAGGGCTGATAATAACTTTGGGAATTATTAATATAATATCAATACTTACTTCTAAACAAAGTTAAATGAAACATATCATGTACAAAGGCATTGAGGTAAATATTTTTATTGACACTCAACTTTATTTTCAGAATGGATGCATTTTATTTTAGGCTCTGAGTCAAATTTTGATTCTGTTCTTGAACACAATCTATTTTCTATTATGTAAATAGTCTTAACATTGTAAATATAATAATGAAACATTTAACACATCTCTTCCTCATTTTATTTATCATACTAATTCCCAACCTATCTCAGGTCTTCTATTCATAAGATATAGGTATATTATAGTCACATTATGTAGTCAATTGTTTTTTCTATTTGCATGTTTGCTATTATACAATTTCAGTGATCAAATAATTCCTTATTCATATCAGAGGAATGCCCATGTTTGTTTACTGACATACATCTCTTCTGCATCCCAGCTCTGTTTGAGTATAACTCACTTAGGAGCTGGAGGAACCCACAGAAGGAAAACAAAATAAGGGAGAGTAAAAGTATATGTTAATGAAAAGTATATGAAACACAAAGGTTTGCCCGAGAAATCAGAAGAAAGAGGGGGAAGAATAGAAAGATATGTATGCAAGAAAAAAGGCAAAGAGGAAATCTTCACCAGAAGGAAGGAAGAAAGGTGAAATCGGAGAAATTATATATTTTTGTAAAATCTTAAGGGTCCTTGATATTGCTGCTAACAAGTATTAATAATCTGTCCTGCCGATTCCTGCACAACTCCAGATTCACATCACTCCCCTTTAAACCAATCTTTGATAATGATTATTCCTTTTAACCACATTTTCTCAGAGTTCTTAGTTCAAATGCTTATGTGTATCCTCTGCTAACTGATAATGAATCTGTACCAGAAATGACTCAAGAGTCAATTGACAACATCCAACAATCCAAGGTGGCATCAAAGTAAAGTTTCGTGCAGTGAAGGAAAAAAAAAGGTGTCTAACTCCAGAGAGTCTTCTCTTTCTTTCCTAGTAACAAGCACTTGAGGGGCAGAATGCCAGTCTAATGTAAGCCAACTGTGAACTACTGAGAATATGTCAGAATCTATCCTTAGCAATCACCATTTCATATTTGAAAAAAAGGAGCCTGAATTTAAAGTGCAGGAATTCTCACATGGGAAAGGTGAGTGGAAAGAAGATATTCTTTTTCCACAATATTAAAGACAATATGAGGATTTATATTACTTTTTTTTAATGTAAAAGTTGAGTCTTTTGGCCTTTGAATTCCAAATGAGAACTTAATTTTGGCAGTTTACATTTTTTATGATGCTATCAAAAATGTAATAGCATCTGAGTTACAATACCTAGTGCATTTAATTTTAGTCAAACTTATTATACATGGATCTAGAGATAGGAGGTAAATCTGTTCTTGTTTGAATTGACCTTAAAGAAACTACAGGAGAACATATACTGGAAGTATAAACCTGACCATGCAAATGTGTGCAAAATAAAACTAAATTTCTTTCCCTGAACTTAATGCTAACATGAGCATCAACTCTAACCAGTATGTCAATTCAATGTAAGAATAGATAAATTTTTATCTATTAACTTCTAATAAGAATTTTTTCAGATAACTTAGGTTTCCCCCTGCCCCTTCATCCAAGGGTAGATAAAAATTATGAAAAAGTGGACACACAGCCAGTGAATTGACAGAGGAGCTGCTGATATTTGATCAACTTATTTCTCTTCATCCAAAGAGACATATAAGGTTGTATGGTTGGGACATCATATCATCTGGTTCCAACATTGTTTTCTCAATGCATTATATTCATTGAGATGTCCTTGATCTGGCTTATATATGGATATATATATAAGGATATATATATGGATATATATATATCGATTTTCCTGGTGGCTCAGATGGTAAAGAAATCTGGTTGCAATGAGGGAGACCTGGGTTCAATCACTGAATTAGGAAGATCTCCTGGAGAAGAAAATGGCAACTCACTCAGTATTCTTGCCTGAAGAATTCCAAGGACAGAGAAGCCTGGTGGATTATAGTCCATGGGGTCGCAAAGAATTGGACATGACTGAGCAACTATCACACAAACAAACATATATATATACACACATATATTTATTTATTTATACACACACATATACAAACACACACACACACACACACAGCTAAAATTTGTATTGGATTATAGTTGATTGACAATGCTACTTTAGTTTCAGGTATACAGCAAAGTGAGTCAGTCATATATATTTATGTGTATTGACTCTTTTTTAGATTCTTTTCAGAGTATTGAGTAGAGTTCCCTGTGCTATAGAGTAGGTCTTTATGATTTAGCTGTTTTAGATATACCAGCGTGTATATGTCAATCCCAACCTCTCAATTTATCCCTCCCCCTTCACTGTTCCTGCCCTTCCAGGCAACTATAAGTTTGTTTTCTACACCTGTAGCTCTATTTCTCTTTTTCTTTAATTTGTTACAACTTTCCTCCCTCAAACTATGAGCCTCTCCAAGTCACACTCTTTCTCTTTCTCATCTTTATCTCCAGATTGAGAGAATACTTATTGAAGAGTGAGTTAAATAAGTTTTTATTTTAAAATATAATAAAATTTGCATTTCTCTACACTGAGCAGTGTTGAACATCTTTTCATGTGCCTCTTGGCCACATTTAAGAACAGGTGGCAAGAATACACAGAACTATATAAAAAAGATCTCAATGACCCAGATAAACACAATGGTATGATCACTCACCTAGAGTCAGACATCCTGGGGTGCAAAGTTCAATGAGCCTTAGAAAGCATCATTATGAACAAAGCAACTGGAGGTGATGGGATTCCCATTGAGTTATTTCAAATTCTAGGGATGATGCTGTGAAAGTGCTGCACTCAGTATGCCAGCAAATTTGGAAAACACAGCAGTGGCCGCAAGACTGGAAAAGTTCAATATTCATTCCAATCCTAAAGAAAGGCAATGACAAAGAATGTTCAAGCTACCACACAATTGCATTCATCTCACACTCTAGCATGCAGAAGGAAATGGCAACCCACTCCAGTGTTCTTGCCTGGGGAATCCCAGGGACAGAGGAGCCTGGTGGGGTGCCATCTATGGGGTCACACAGAATCGGACACGACTGAAGTGACTTAGCAGCAGCTGCAGCATTCTCTGGCAAAGTAATGCTCAAAATTCTCTAAATCAGGTTTCAGTAGTAGCTGAACCAAGAAGTTCCAGATGTTCAAACTGGATTTATAAAAGGCAGAGGAAACAGAGATCAAATTGCCAACATCCGCTGGATCATAGAAAAAGGAAGAAGATTCCAGAAAAAAATATCTACTTCTGCTTCATTGACTCCTTTGACTGTGTGAATCGCAAAAAACTGGAAAATTCTTAAAGAGATCAGAATACCAGAAAAGCTTACCTGTCTCCTGAGAAATCTGTATGCAGGTCAGGAAGCAACAGTTAGAACTGGATATGGAATAACAGACTGGTTCCAAATTGGGAAAGAAGTACGTCAAGGCTGTATATTGTCACCTTGCTTATTTAACTTATATGCAGAGTACATCATATGAAATGACAGGCTGGATGAAGCACAAGCTGGACTCAGGATTGCAGGGAGGGATTTCAGTAACCTCAGATATGCAGATAACACCACCCTAATGGCAGAAAGAGAAGAAGAACTAAAGAACCTCTTGATGAAAGTGAAAGTGAAAGTCACTCAGTCCTCCAACTCTTTGTGACCCCATGGACCCTGCTATGCAGTCCATGGGATTCTCCAGGCAACAATACTGGAGTAGGTAGTCTTTTCCTTCTGCAGGGGATCTACCCAACCCAAGGATCAAATCCAGGTCCCCCACATTGCATGCATATTCTTTTACCAGCTGAACCACAAGGGAAGCAAAAGAATACTGGAGTGGGTAGACTATCTCTTCTCCAGGGGATCTTCCTGACCCAGGAATCGAATCGGAGTCTCCTGCATTGCAGGTGGATCCTTTACCAACTAGGCTATGAGGGAAGCCTCATGAAAGTGAAAAAGAGCGTGAAAAAGCTGGCTTAAAACACATCAGAAAACTAAAATCATGGCATCTAGTCCCATCACTTCATGGCAAATAAATGGGGGGGAAATGGAAACATGAGAGACTTTGTTTCCTTGGGCTACAAAATCACTGCAGATGCTGACTACAGCCGTGAAATTAAAAGCTGAGCACCAAAGAATTGGTGCTATTGAACTGTGGTGTTGGAGAAGACTCTTGAGAGTCCCTTGGACTGCAAGGAGATCCAACCAGTCAATCCAAAAGGCAATGAATCTTTAATATTCATTGGAAGGATTGATGCTGAAGCTGAATCTTTAGCTACCTGATGCAAAAGAACTGACTCATTAGAAAAGACCCTGATGCTGGGAAAGATTGAAGGCAGGAGGAGAAGGGGATGACAGAGGACAAGATGGTTACATGGCATCACCAACTCGATGGACACAGGTTTGAGCAAGCTCTGGGACATGGTGAAGGATAGGAAAGGCTAATGTGCTTTGTCCATGGGGTTCCAAAGAGTCGGGCGTGACTGAGCGACTAGATTGAACTGAATCACTAGTGACGTTGAACATCTTTTTGTGCCTTTTAGTCATCTGCTTTTCTTCTTTGGAAATATCTATTCATTTCTTCTGCCCATTTTTTAAATGGATTTCTTTATATATACATATATAGAGTTGTGTGTCCAACTATGTGTGCAAATGTTAACATAAAAAATATCGGGATTTAAAGATATATCAGTTTTGTACAGCTTAAATGAATTACTTGTTTCCTTCGTAATATCTTGAGTCGAATGGAAGAATTAGTTAATTTAGTTGCTCAGTCGTGTCGGAATCTTTGCGACCCCATGATCTGTAGCACGCCAGTCCTCTCTGTCCATCCCAAACACCAGGAGTCCACCCAAACCCATGTCCATTGACTTGGTGATGCCATCCAACAATCTCATCCTCTCTTGGCCCCTTCTTCTCCTGCCCTCAATCTTTCCCAGATTCAGGGTCTTTTCAAATGAGTCAGCTTTTCACATTAGGTGGCCAAAGTGTAGGAGTTCCAGCTTCAGCATCAGTCCTTCCAATGAATATTCAGGACTGATTTACTTTAGTATGGACTGGTTGGATCTCCTTGCAGTCCAAGGCCCTCTCAAGAGTCTTCTCCAACATCACAGTTCAAAAGCATCAATTCTTGGGTGCTCAGCTTTCTTTGTAGTCCAACTCTCACATCCATACATGACCACTGGAAAAACCATAGCCCTGATTAGACATATCTTTTTTGACAATGTCTCTGCTTTTTAATATGCTGTCTAGGTTGGCTATAACTTTCTTCCAAGGAGTAAACATATTTTAACTTCATGGCTGCAATCACCATCTGCAGTGATTTTGGAGTCCCAAAAAATAAAGTCAGCCACTGTTTCCACATCTATTTGCCATGAAGAGATGGGACCGGATACCATGATCTTAGTTTTCTGAATGTTGAGCTTTAAGCCAACTTTTTCACTTTCCTCTTTCACTTTCATCAAGAGGCTCTTTAGTTCTTCTTCACTCTCTGCCATAACGGTGGTGTCATCTGCATATCTGAGGTTATTGATATTTCTCCTGGGAATCTTGATTCCAGCTTGTACTTCCTCCAGCCCAGCGTTTCTCATGATGTACTCTGCAAAAAATATTAAATAAGCAGGGTGACAATATATAGCCTTAACGTACTGCTTTCCCTATTTGCAACCAGTCTTTTGTTCCATGTCCAATTCTAACTGTTGCTTCCTGACCTGCATACAGATTTCTCAATAGGCAGGTCAGGTGGTCTGGTATTCCCATCTCTTTTAGAATTTTCCACAGTTTATTGTGATCCACACAGTCAAAGGCTTTGGAATAGTCAATAAAGCAGAAATAGATGTTTTATGGAATTCTCTTGCTTTTTTGATGATCCTTTGGATGTTGCAAAATTGATCTCTGGTTCCTTTGCCTTTTCTAAAACCAGCTTGAACATCTGGAAATTTACACTTCATGTATTGCTGAAGCCTGGCTTCGAGAATTTTAAGGATCAATTTACTAGTGTGTAAGATGAGTGCAATTGTGCAGTAGTTTGAGCATTCTTTGGCTTTGCCTTTCTTGGGGATTGGAATGAAAACTGACCTTTTCCAGTCTTGTGGCCGCTGCTGAGTTTTCCAAATTTGCTGGCATATTGAGTTCAGCACTTTCACAGCATCATCTTTCAGATTTGAAATAGCTCAACTGGAATTCCATCACCTCCACTAGCTTTGTCTGTAGTGATGCTTCCTAAGGCCCACTTGACTTCACATTCCAGGATGTCTGACTCTAGGTTAGTGATCACACCATCGTGATTATCTGGGTTGTGAAGATCTTTTTTGTACAGTTGTTCTGTGTATTCTTACCACCTCTTCTTAATATCTTCTGCTTCTGTTAGGTCCCTATCATTTCTGTCCTTTATTGACCCATCTTTGCATGAAATATTCCCTTGGCATCTCTAACTTTCTTGAAGAGATCTCGTCTTTCCCATTCTATTGTTTTCCTCTACTTCTTTGCATTGATCCCTGAGGAAGGCTACCTTATCTCTCCTTGCTATTCTTTGGAACTCTGCATTCAAATGGGTATATCTTCCCTTTTCTCCTTTGCTTTTCACTTCTCTTCTTTTCATTGCTATTTGTAAGGTCTCCTTAGACAGTCATTCTGCTTTTTTGCATTTCTTTTTCTTGGGGATGGTCTTGATCCCTGTCTCCTGTACAACGTCATGAACCTCCATCCATAGTTCAGCAGGCACTCTGTCTATCAAATTTAGTCCCTGAAATCTATTTCTCACTTCCACTATATAGTCATAAGGGATTTGATTTAGGTCATACCTGAATGGTCTATTGGTTTTCCCCACTTTCTTCAATTTCAGTCTGAATTTGGTAATAAGGTGTTCATGATCTGAGCCACAGTCAACTCCTGGTCTTGTTTTTGCTGACTGTATAGAACTTCTCTTATGTTTGACTGCAAAGAATATAACAAATCTGATTTCAGTGCCGACCACCTGGTGATGTCCGTGTGTAGAGACTTCTCTTGTGTTGTTGGGAGGTGTTTGCTATGACCAGTGCATTCTCTTGGCAAAGCTCTATTAGCTTTTGACCTGCTTCATTCTGTACTCCAAGGACAAATTTGCCTGTTACGCCAGGTGTTTCTTGACTTCCTACTTTTGTGTTCCAGTCCCCTAAAATGAAAAGGACATCTTTGTTTTGGATGTTAGTTCTAGAAGGCCTTCATAGAACTGTTCAACTTCAGCTCCTTCAGCATTACTGGTCGGGACATAGACTTGGATTACCATGATATTGAATGGTTTGCCTTGGAAATGAACAGAGATCATTCTGTCTTTTTTGAGTTTGCATCCAAGTACTGCATTTGGGACTCTTTTGTTGACAATGATGGCTACTCCATTTCTTCTATGGGATTCCTGCCCACAGTAGTAGATGTAATGATCATCTGAGTTAAATTCACCCATTCCAGTCCATCTTAGTTCACTGATTCCTAGAATGTCAATTTTCACTCTTATCATTTCCTGTTTGACCACCTCCAATTTGCCTGAATTCATGGACCTAACAATCCAGGTTCCTATGCAATATTGCTCTTTACAGCATCGGACCTTGCTTCTATCACCAGTTGCATCCACACCTGGGTGTTGTTTTTGCTTTGGCTCCATTCCTTCATTCTTTCTGGAGTTATTTCTCCACTGATCTCCAGTAGCATATTGGGCACCTACCGACCTGGGGAGTTCCTCTTTCAGTATGCTATCATTTTGCCTTCTCACACTGTTCATGGGGTTCAGAAGGCAAGAGTACTGAAGTGGTTTGCCATTCCCTTCTCCAGTGGACCACATTCTGTCAGACCTCTCCTCCATGACCTGTCCATCTTGGGTGGCCACACACAGCATGGCTTAGTTTCATTGAGTTAGACAAGGCTGTGGTCCTATGATCAGATTGGCTAGTTGTCTGTGATTATGGTTCTAGTGTTTCTGCCCTCTGATGCCCTCTCTCAGTGCCTACTATCTTATTTGGGTTTCTCTTACCTTGGATGTGGAGTATCTCATCATGGTTACTCAAGGTCAGGGGCGCCAGCCAAGAGGATCTACCCTGCGTCCAATATCAAGGGCGGTGGACGAGAGGAGCTACCCTGCGTTCAAGGTAATGGAAGAATATAGACATCTTAATAAAGTGTATGGTAATGGGAGGAAAAAAAGGAGTAGGAAATGGCAACCCTCTCCAGTTTTCTTGCATGGGCAGTCCCATGTACAGCGGAGTCTGGTGGCCTACAGTCCTTGGGGTCACAAAGAGTCAGACACAACTGAGCAACTGAATACAATGGAAAAAAAATAAATAAATTTTTCAAGCATGTGTGAATTTGGACATGGAGTGGACTTTATAAAGCAGTTTTATTGAGTCAAAAAGAAATTCAAAGACAGTAAGTAACTGGGTGAAACATAAATCTGTGAAGGAAACAAGAGACAAGAAAACACACATCCACTATTTGATATTTTTGCTTGGAATTTTGTAGTTATTTTCATTCTCCTCTGCCTCTTCCACATCCAGACTCATTATTTACTACTACATGTAGGTTTTTTTTCCTATGTCCATTTTTCTTCTTTTCTTCATGAAGCCTAGTCCAACTTCCAGCTTTGATATGCACTTTAGTGTTCTAAAGAAAATTAAAAAAAAAAAAGAAAAAAAAAAAAAAGAACTCACAAGGGTTGCTAAAAGTATGTTTGTTTCTAAACCACATTTTCAAATTTAGTGTTGTATTTCTTCTAGGGCTTCCTTGAAGTAGTGTTTTTCAAATCTGGCAGTTTATTTTGATCATCAAGGGAAATTTTTAAATATGCTGATATCCACATATCAGTATATTTTTTAAAGCACTCCTGTTGATTCAAATGCACAGCCATGGCTGAGAGTTACTGCCAGAAATCGACTAAAACAGTTGATTCACTTAGTGGGCATTTCATTTATAACTGATGTCATTTTCAAAATTAGGCAAAGAAATGATTTATTAGAATGGTCTCCATACAAACTGAGATAAAAGCATTTACTTTGCTTTCTTGCAAAGAAGAATAGAATATCAATATCCAAAAGAAAAAAAGAAAAAAATCTCAGGAAAGATCCTTTGAAAATGCAGGGAATTTTCTGCTTTTTTTTTTTTTTTTAATTTAGTTTTTAAAATGAAGGATATTCCATTGTCCTCTTCTCTCTCTGTTTCTTTTTCCCCAAAAAATAGAACAGAAGGTACAAGGCAGCAACCTTTTACTTCACTATCTGTGGAATTCTTAAAAACATGTCTGATAAGTGGTTCTTAATGTTACAAGCATTTTTGTAAAAAAAAGTGATACTTTTATTTGAATAACTTTTACATTGGAAAATAACTTTTATTTTTAAATGCCTTAAAAATAAAATTCATTTGATAAATTCAAGTTCTGAAACACAGAAATTGATATGAAACATGATTACACAAAGCGAATGCCACACAGAAATATTTTTTAAGACATTTATTTCCTTTTTTTTTCTTAACACAGATTTTCCAAAGTATAAGGTTCTGTGTTCCCCAGAGCTAAGATGACTCGATATCTCAATTTGGCCTAGGAAGCTAAAGTTTTTATACTCTATATTTTAGGAAATGTCCAGGTCAGAGCATATTACTCCACAAAGAAGTACTGTATATGTCTGTCTTCTAGTGAGATATCTGAGATGCCCTCATTTTGTTCTGGTTCATAACATAAGTCATGATTCCTTGTACTTTGCCACAGATGGTCTAGTTTCTCTTCTAAAACTCATTCAGTCCCAAGGGTTTGATTTCATTTTGTATGGGATAACCATGGATTCCAGGTAAGTTCAGGATTTGAAGATACTTCTTTTTTTCTTATTGTTATATCAAGACTACATGCTTAACTCAGAATATATTGATATTTAAGACAGATTCAGTTAATCTGCTGTCTACTGTTTCAGGAAGCCTGTTTCCCTGACTTTGCATTTCTCTGAGAAGTCTATTTTCAATTCCTCCTGATGTGTTGAAGTGAAGAAATAGGTCTTATTTAATTGATTTACTGAAGCCTCCTCATTTTGGTGAATTAATCAAGCATTGTGAGAAACAGATGAAGAATCACTATTGGGGAACAGTGTCACATATAAAGATTAAGGATCTTTGTCTGTCACAAGAGCTGGTTCTAAATGTGTGACAAATGAGTTTGAGCTTGGTGTTTTATA
The DNA here is from genome assembly GCF_963930625.1 of Muntiacus reevesi. NCBI lineage: Eukaryota > Metazoa > Chordata > Mammalia > Artiodactyla > Cervidae > Muntiacus > Muntiacus reevesi. The sequence goes on from NC_089269.1 coordinate 37,270,584, forward strand.
ACTAGTTTCTACCGATTACTTGTTTTAAATGATATTTTTACCAGTTTTAATTGCTGAGCAAACATCTAGGTGAGCAAGGATGGACTGCATTGGCAAGAATTTATGAATGTGCTTTAGATCACACCTAACCAATACTCAGACGGTAAAAGCCTCTGCCTGCAATGCAAGAGACCCGGGTTTGGTCCCTGGGTCAGGAAGATCCCCTGGAGAAGAAAAGGCAACCCACTCCAGTACTCTTGCCTGGAAAATTCCATGAATGGAGGTGCCTGGTGGGCTACAGTCCATGGGGTCGCAAAAAGTCTGACATGAATGAGCGACTTGTCTCTTTCACAACCAGTACTACTGAAAGAGGGACTCAATTAAGACAGAGGAACTTTGTATGTGTTCTGGCCCCTTAGATATCTATGATGTGGTTTTCCTACCAGCAGTGCAAAAAGTCGTGTTCAACTTTGGGTTTCTTATGGTATTGGCAAGTGCTGTCAGATAAGCAGCCCCAAACTTAAATCACTATTTTGTTTTTGACTGCTTTCAGGACCAAAGGAAGGAACTGTAGTATAAACTAACCTCTTGGATCCATGTGGCTTTTTTTGTAGGCAAATAAACTTCGAGCACTCACATGCAAATGCAAAGTCAGAAGCAAATAGGCTTCCTAAAACACTAACTAGTGGATTAACAGAAACTATTTGTCTTAAATATTGATGCCTTCTGAGTTAAGCATGTGGTTTTGATATAAGAATAGGAAAACAGAAGTATCTTTATATTCTGATTTTCTCTGGAATCTAGGATTCCTCTGTAAAAAATGAAATCAACTCTAGTTAAATAGCTGCATAAACTCTTGAATATGTCTTTAGATGTGCTAAGTCACTTACTCTTGCCCAACTCTCTGTGACCCAATGGACTACTGTAACCCACCAGGCTTCTCTATCCATGGAATTTTCCAGGCAAGAATACTGCAGCAGGTTGTGATTTCCTACTCCAGATGGCTTTAGATAGCAGACATCAAAATTTTCATAATCCACAGAATAGAAAAATAGTAGTTTAGAAAAAAGAAATGTTAAGTAATGGGGCCTATTAGAATACATGATTTGTTTTTGTTTTGTTTTTTTTTTTTTGGTGGGAATCAATAAGCAATTTACTGAAATTATTGCAAATCGAAGACTTAAAATTTTAAGATGCATTTATAATAATCTTGAAATCTATTTTGCCTAGAAATCAAGAAATAATTGTGATGATCTGAATTTAAAAATGTTGTTATTTGTGTCAGAATAGAAATGAAGAGAGGATAAAATAAAAGTAAAATGCTGTTTATCCTTATTTACCTTTTTTAAATTAGAAAACTTGAGAACACAAAGAGTTGGAGTAATTGAGGATAAAAGACTTTTCTTGATGTTGAAAGTATAAACTACTTTGAAAAAATAACTTGAATTTATATTCTTAAATTGAACTTACAGGATTGTAATTTCATCCTTGTAAATACCCAAGAAGAGCCTTAATATCTGTGTGCATGGAGGCATCTAAATTACAGGATCATTGAATAGTGTTGTATTCAAATAGTATACTGGAACCAACTCAGACTGATCCACTGGATAATCATAGAATATAAAATCACACAGTTAAAAATAAAAAGCAGAGCTGATTCTTTACCACTGAACCACCTGGGAAGCTCCTAAATAACTGTACAGCAGTGAAAATGAAGGGACCACATAAATGAATATGGTAACAGATATTGTGTTGAGAAAGAAGTCCCAGAAGACCAATAGGAGATAATTTTATGTAAAGATCAAATATAAGTAAATATCATATATATATATATATATACATATATATATATATATATATATATATAACAAAGTAGGCCATGGGAAACCTCAAATTCAAAAGTAATTCAAGTTTTACTTTTAGGACTGATAGAATAGGAATGTGTGTGTGTGTGTGTGTGTGTGCGCGCACGCGCGCGTGCATGCATGCACTCTTAGTTCTATCTGACTCTTCAATTCAATGGATTATAGCCTGCCAAGCTCCTCTGTCCATGGAATTTTACAGGAAAGAAAATTGGAGAGGGTTGCCATTTCAAGAGTAGGAGGTCAGTTCAGTTCAGTCCGCAGTCATGTCCAGCTCTCTGCGACCGACCCCATGAACCACAGCACGCCAGGCCTCCCTGTCCAACACCAACTCCTGGAGTGTACCCAAACTCATTTCCTAGAGTCGATGATCCCATAAAACCATCTCATCTTGTGTCGTCTCCTCCTCCTGCCCTCAATCTTTCTTAGCACCAGTTCAGTTCAGTTCAGTCGCTCAGTCATATCTGACTCTTTGTGACCCCATGAATCGCAGCACGCCAGGCCTCCCTGTCCATCACCAACTCCCAGAGTTTACTCAGACTCATGTCCATTGAGTTGGTGATGCCATCCAGCCATCTCATCCTCTGTCATCCCCTTCTCACACTGCATCTGGGTCTTTCAAATGAGTCAGCTCTTCGCATGAGGTGGCCAAGTTATTGGAGTTTTGGCTTCAACATCAGTCCTTCCAATGAACACCCAGGACTGATCTCCTTTAGGATGGACTGGTTGGATCTCCTTGTAGTCCAAGGGACTCTCAAGAGTCTTCTCCAACACTGAAGTTCAAAACCATCAATGTGTCTGCATTCAGCTTTCTTTACAGTCCAACTCTCACACCCCTACATGACTACTGGAAAAACCATAGCCTTGACTAGATGGACCTTTGTTGACAAACTGATGTCTCTGCTTTTTAATATGCTATCTAGGTTGGTCATAACTTTCCTTCCAAGGAGTAAGCGTCTTTTAATTTAATGGCTGCAATCAACATCTGCAGCGATTTTGCAGCCCCCCAAAATAAAGTCAGCCACTGTTCTACTGTTTCCCCACCTATTTGCCATGAAGTGATGGGACCAGATGCTATGATCTTAGTTTGCTGAATGTTGAGCCTTAAGTCAACTTTGTCACTCTCCTCTTTCACCTTCATCAAGAGTCTCTGTAGTTTTTCACTTTCTGCCATAATGGTGGTGTCATCTGAGGTTATTGATATTTCTCCCAGCGATCTTGATTCCAGCTTGTGCTTCTTCCAGCCCAGCATTTCTCATGATGCAGTGTACTGCACTTATGTTAAATTCAGAGTACTGCATATAAGTTAAATAAGCATGGTGACAATATACAGCCTTGACTTACTCCTTTTTCTATTTGGAACCAGTCTGTTGTCCCATGTCCAATTCTGACTGTTGTTTCCTGACCTGCATACAGGTTTCTCAAGAGGCAGGCCAAGTGGCCTGGTATTCCTATCTCTTTCAGAATTGTCCACAGTTTATTGTGATCCACACAGTCAAAGGCCTTGGCACAGTCAATAAAGCAGAAATAGATATTTTTCTGGAACTCTCTTGCTTTTTCAATAATCCAGTGGACGTTGGCAGTTTGATCTCTGGTTCTTCTGCCTGTCTAAAAACAGCTTGAACATCTGGAATTTCACAGTTCACATATTGTTGAAGCCTAGCTTGGAGAATTTCGAGCATTACTTTGCTAGCATGTTAGATGAGTGCAAATGCGCAGTAGTTTGATATTCTTTGGCATTGCCTTTCTTCAGAATTGAAATGAAAACTGACCTTTTCCAGTCCTTTGGCCACTGCTGAGTTTTCCAAATTTGCTGGCATATTCAGTGCAGTGCTTTCACAGCATCATCTTTCAGGATTTGAAATAGCTCAACTGGAATTCCATCACCTCCACTAGCTTTGTTCATAGTGATGCTTCCTAAGGCCCACTTGACTTCACATTCCATGATGTCTGAATCTAGGTCAGTGATCACACCATTGTGATTATCTGGGCCATGAAGATCTTTTTTTTTTTTTTTGTACAGTTCTTCTGTGCATTCTTGCCACCTCTTCTTAATATCTTCTGCTTCTCTTAGATCCATACCATTTCTGTCCTTTATTGAGCCCATTTTTGCATGAAATATTCCCTTGGCATCTCTAATTTTCTTGAAGAGATCTCTAGTCTTTCCCATTCTATTGTTTTCCTTTATTTCTTTGCATTGATTGCTGAGGAAGGCTTCCTTATCTCTCCTTGCTATTCTCTGGAACTCTGCATTCAAATGGGTATATCTTTCCTTTTCTCCTTTGCTTTTTGCTTCCCTTCTTTTCACAGCTATTTTTAAGGCCTCCTCAGACAGTCATTCTGTTTTTTTGCATTTCTTTTTGTTGAGGATGGTTTTGATCCCTGTCTCCTGTACAATGTCATGAACCTCTGTCCATAGTTCATCAGGCACTCTGTCTGTGAGATCTAGTCCCTTAAATCCATTTCTCAGTTCCACTGTATAGTCATAAGGGATTTGATTTAGGTCATACCTGAATGGTTTAGTGGTTTTCCCCCTTTCTTCAATTTAAGTCTGAATTTGGCAATAAGGAGTTCATGATCTGAGCCACATTCAGCTCCCAGTCTTGTTTTTGCTGACTGTATAGAGTTTCTCCCTCCTTGGATGCAAAGAATATAATCAATCTTATTTCGGTGTTGACCGTCTGGTGTAGTCCACGTGTAGAGTCTTCTCTGATGTTGTTGGAAGAGGGTGTTTGCTGTGACCAGTGTGTTCTCTTGACAAAACTCTATTAGCCTTTGCCCTGCTTCATCCCATACTCCAAGGCTAAATTTGCCTGTTACTCCAGGTGTTTCCTGACTTCCTACTTTTGCATGCCAATCCCCTATAATGAAAAGGACATCTTTTTTGGGTGTTAGTTCTAAAAGGTCTTGTAGGTCTTCATAGAACTGTTCAACTTCAGCTTTTTCAGCATTGCTGGTCAGGGCATAGACTTGGATTAGCATGATATTGAATGGTTTGCCTTGGAAGTGAACAGAGGTCATTCTGTCATTTTTGAGTTTGAATCCAAGTACTGCATTTCAGACTCTTTTGTTAACTATGATGGCTACTCCATTTCTTCTAAAGGATTCTTGCCCACAGTAGTAGATATAATGGTGATCTGAGTTAAATTCCCCCATTCCAGTCCATCTTAGTTCACTGATTCCTAGAATGTTGATGTTCACTCTTGCCATCTCCTGTTTGACCACTTCCAATTTGCCCTGATTCATGGATGTAACACTCCAGGTTCCTATGCAATATTGCTCTTTACACCATCGAATCTTGCTTCTGTCACCAGTTACATCCACAACTGGGTATTGTTTTTGCTTTGGCTCCATCCTTTCATTCTTTCTGGGGTTATTTATCTGCTGATCTCCAGTAGCATATTGGGCACCTACCGACCTGGGGAGCTCATCTTTCAATGTCCTATCTTTTTGCCTTTTCATACTGTTCATGGGGTTCTCAAGGCAGGAATACTGAAGTGGTTTGCCATTCCCTTCTCCAGCGGACCACATTCTGTCAGACCTCTCCACCATGACCCGACCGTTTGGGTGGCCCCACAGGGCATAGCACTGTTGACATTAATTGCACTCCTCTGGTGGCTCAGACAATAAAAAATGAATCTGGAATGCAGAAGACCTGGGTTCTATTCTTGGTTTAGGAGGATACCCTGGAGAAGAGAATGGCTACACAGTGCAATATACTTTATTGGTGAATCTCGCAGACAGAGGAGCCTGGCAAGCTAAAGTCCATGGGGTTGCAATGATTCGGACACAACTGAGCGAATAAGCACCCACATGCATTGACATTAATTAATATTCATCTTGGGCAGTATATTTGTGACTATTCCTCCTATCATAAAAGTCATTTTTAGAAAATAATAATAAAGGTCCATTAACTGTAGCAATGAAGTTTATATATTTTTATATACATATGTAAATAACAAGGATTTTTAATAGTCTATTCTTATGCATTTGAGTTCCAATGGGAGGGCTGAGTTGGGCAAATATATAAACAAAAGAAACCAAAAAGGTAAATATATATATATATATATATATATATATATATATATATATATATATATATATAAAGAGGAAAAAGTTCAAATTAACCAGACAGAAGTTTGAAGATTAAATAATGAGTGAGCAGTGTCCCAGATGAGAGAACAATATTTGATTAAGAAATAAAGGGAACCACATAACGCAGTTTCCGTGTATCAGATACTGTGCTACTTGGGTATATGCATACTAACTTCCATGCATTATAGCAATTCCACCCTCCCCCATGTTGCTGGATGAACCATGGCCATGGAAAATTCTCACAACTAGGAAGTGGGAGAGTTTATGCATTTCACCAGTATGTAATCATAAGACAAGAGCTGCCAGAGTGTGTTATTGAAAAACAAAACCTTGGAAAACCAATATAAAGTCAAAGGGAACAATATTAATATCCAGTGAATTGTTCCAGTCTTTCATAAAGAGAAAACTGAGAACCAGTCAAGATGCAAAATCTTAACCAAACCCTCCTAAAACTAGTAGGGGAGTAAATAAGAGATAAGCGCACATCCTTTAACTTCATATCGACATTGCTATCATAGGAGATGAATATATACTCAGTGTTTCAGAATTCAAAAAAACAGGAGTGACCAGACTTTAGGAACTGAAACGCTCTCCAGGGGGCGTGGGAAGCTGGGAGCACTGTGCGTGTGCAAGCCTGCTCCGTCGTGTCCGACTCTGCGACTCCACGGACTGTAGCCCACCAGTCTCCTTGGTCAATGAGATTTTCCAGGCAAGAACTCTGGAGTGGGCTGCTATTTCTTCCTTCACTGTGTCTTCCCAACCCAGGGATTGAACCCAAGTCTCTTGAGTCTCCTGCGTCTCCTGCATTGGCAGGTGAATTCTTTATCACTGCACCAACTGGGAAACCCCAGGAGAATTGGAATCCGTTTAACTAATGTGATCTTCTAGATTTTGTGAGGGTCTTTTTAGGGCAAACAGTAAATTGCCTCTCAGTGGGAGATTATCACATCCTGATGGGTCATGGGCTTGTTGGTTAGACCCAGTGCATTAAAAGAAAACCTTGGGGGATAGAAAAAAGCATCTGCATTTCCACGCCTCCAACTTTTCATGTGGAGGGATTCCTGTGACCAATAGTCATGATCTCTCTCCTTGCTCCTTATTTACTACTCTCTCTAAAGGATAATCTCCTTGGTTCTTGTCCCACTAATTTCAGGGAACTGGAAGTATCGTTACTCTAAATAAAGCAGTCCCTAACTTGATCGTACCTAAAGCAGTAGAGTTGAATTGTACGTTTAATAATGGCTAAAATGGCAAAATTTATGTTATGCATATTCTACCACAAAAATTAATTAGCTAACTTAAAAAAATCTTACTGGATGAAGCAATAAATGGACTTTCTAGCACATTAATATGATGCGAAAGTTATGAAATCATCAGTGTGTAGCTTTTGTTGCAAACATTGCAGGTTCATCCTGTGTAGTAGTTTCCTCCTCAGAGCTTTCACCAAAAAAAAAAAAAAAAAAAGCCTTTCAAAATATCTTTTGTGAAGCTATGATTGAATTGTCTTTTTTATAACCAGTTAGTTGAAAAGGAAAAGAGAAAGCAGCACCATCATCTAACTTGTTCTAAAAATTAGTAATCAGCACATTCAAATATTCTTCAAAGTTAATTTTAATAGCATGTTTCCAATAAAAGTTTCGATTATTCACACCTAAGTATGAAAGTAATAAATACACTCTTTGGAAATTTTCTCATGTTTTATCCCTCATGGAACTGTTCCTTAAAAACACTCTTATAGTTCTCTGATCAGAACTGGGTTTCAGACATAACTTCGGGTAGAACTTTTCAAAACAAATGCACAGATTGGGTACCAACTCTGTGATCTAATGCCTGATTCTCTGATGTGGAGCTGATGTTATAATAATAGGAATAAAGTGCATGATAAATGTAATGCACTTGAACCATTCTGAAGCCATCACCTGCTTATGGAAAAATTGTCTTCAATGAAACCAATTCCTGATGCCAAAAAGATTGGGTACTGCTATTTTAAAGAATTAGTTTGATGTGAACAAGATGTAATAACTTAGCAAATCAATTATAAATAAGAGTGGAAGATGATATTTAGTTTTGTTGTTTCTATTTTATGGAAGCTTTCCATTAAGCAGGGGAGATGCTTGACAATATATGAAATGAGACATACTCCAAAAATTCATTATAACTTTATAATCACTATTTTTATGTTTATATGTATTAATATTCATCTGTGAGGTTATGCATGTGTGTGTGCTTCTCCAAAGTTTAATCCAAAGTTATCTTTAACTCTATCAAATAACAAAAAAGAGACATGCTGTTTTTATGTGATGCTATTTATCTATCTGAATAAAATGCTGAATTCAGATAAAAGCTGAAGAGATCAGTCTTTTTAAAAATGGGAAGTAATCCTTTCTTCCTCCAAATAAAATTGAACTATAACATTCTTCTTATCTTTCTAGGTGTCCGTGTTGCTTAAAGATTGGAAGTTAAATTTAAAAAGTAGGCAGAAGTTTGTATCTAGGAAATGACATTTTCACTGTAATAGTTATTATTATTGTAATGCTGGTAAAGTCCAATCAATGACAAATGTCAGAATCATAAGTGGATATATTGTGAGCTGTCTGAGAGTTAAGATACATGGAGAGAAATCTACTTTGAAGAGGTTTTAAAAAAAGGAAAATCATGATGACTCTTTTCTAGGGAATATACTCTAAAGATAAATGACAAATTGTGCATTAGAGAGCCAAATTTAAAAAGGGTAGAATAAAGTAGATATTTTAATTTGTTTTCTACTTTTTCAACCAGTGTTTCACTAAGATTAATAATACCATTTAAAATTACAATAAGACTATACATGAGTTGTGACAGTGGGTATACTTGAATTAGAGGAAAGTAAAATAAAATTAAATTGTTAAACAAAGGTAATCAAAGTGAGAGTTTACATGTCAAGAATTTTAAATATAATGTCATATTTAATATTCACCTTGTATTCCATTACAGGTATTATTAACCCCAAATTCAAATGAACAGCGACAGCAAAAAATTTAAAGAGGTTAAGTAATTTGCAAAAGGTTTATGACTTACAGTGATAATCGAACACCAAGTGCTTGCTTATTCATTGACTCTCTGCAGCGCCCCCTCCTGGAAAAATGAGGTAAAGACTATTGTAGGCATTTTTATTTCCTCTGTGACACTGAGTTCACTTGGAAAAAGTCTCAGAGGAAAAAAGTGTATAATATAAACTCAGAGGTTTTAGAATACCGGCCAAAGGTCTATGGGTTTGTTGAATTTTTAGTATTGGCTGAGTTGTGGCTGAGTAAGCAGGAGGGCATGCGAGTTCAGTTGAGGTTAAAAAAGACCATATGGCGTATCACCAGAAGAGCTTACAGGCTCAAGTCTTCTGAGAACCTTTGCAACTAAGAACTTGGGTTCATAGAGTTAATGGACAGACAGAACTTTAAGTAATGTGTTGAGAGAAGCACAGTTAGGTCCCTCTGGGATTGTGAAGGTACAGAAAGCGAAGGCAGTGTTCCAGAACCTACCATCTGTAGGTCACGTTGACCTTCCTGCTCCGGGGCCCTTGTGAAGGGCAGACGCTGCGCACACATAAGTGAGCATTCTGCTGCAGCAGGGTTTGAAGAAAAGGAGCTCCTTTCCTTCTTTCCTGAGTCATTGGAGAGACTGAGCTGTTGCAAAATAAGATGCGAGAAATAACTTTAATAGAAGGGCATGCATTTTAAACTTAAAACATTCTAAAGAAATAGAGGAGATGCAAGCTCATTGCCCAGGATGCAAGTTGAAGTCACAGAGTTGCAGGTCCCAGATGCCCCTCCAAGGAAGGACTAGCTGCCAGGTCTAGAAAGTCGGGCAGCAGACAGACTCCAGCTGCCAGCTCTTTTAGGACCTTGTCTCCACTTCAGAGAGCTACCTTTCCGAGGGCTTCATCCTTCTGAGGAGCCTGAATCCAGTGGGTTTTCAGGTAGGAGGTCTAAAGGATTGGCAATTTCAGCTCAGTGTGGACTTTCTGACCCGCAATGGTCACCCCAGAGCTCCCCCTGCGATTGGCTCAGGGTTTTCAGGCCTCTGAACACAATTTAATTCCTTCCCCTGCCAAATCCTGTGTCTCCCTTTTTGCAAGGGTGGATTCTTGTTAAATATTTGGCACCCCAGGCTTCATCTCAAAACTGTCTCTGGAAGACCCAGCACATGCTGGTGGCTGTCATCATCATAGGCTTCCCAAGTGGAGCTAGTGGTAAAGAATCGTCTGGCAATGCAGAAGACTTAAGAGACATGGGTTCGATCCCTGGGCCAGGATGATCCTCTGGAGGAGGGCATGGGAACCCACTCCAGTATTCTTGACTGGAAAATTCCATGGACAGAGGAGCCTGACAGGCTACAGTCCATGGGGTTGCAAAGAGTTGGACATGACTGAAATGACTTAGCATGCACTCACCTTCAAAGGAGGTGGAGCTGGAGATGGTGGGAGCTGGAGATGGTGAGGCCAGGAGAGAAGCCAGGTGTGAGGCAGGGCTTAGTTATCATCACTGTCCTTTGAGTGCTGGTGCAGACCCCACATTGATGCAGCAGAAGCCTTGAGGGTTGGGTGTGAATTGGATTTGTCCCTGTAAGTGTGAGCCTATCAGTATCCAGCACCAGGACTCCCACCCCAGAGGGGAGGAGCACCGGAACTAGTGATCCCGTGTAGGACCTCAGCTCTTGAGTTAACACGGGTTGTGGGGAGCTGGCCACAGACAGTGATCCAGACCAGACTCCAATATGCCACCTGTGGGGGCACCGCCACGGGCCTCCAAGTCCCCTTGCGCCTCATGGCCAGCTGATGACCCCTCCCACCCTTTGCTGGCCGTGTCTTGTAGAGCCACACTGCAGGGCCAACAGAGCACGTAAGGGCTCTTGGGGTCATCAGGACCTGGGCCACGGGGGTCCAGAAGTAACCAGTTTTTAAACATTTATTTTTAATTGGAGGATAACTGCTTTACAAATGTTGTTTTAGTCTCTGCTGTAAATTAATGAGAATAAGCGATAAGTATACATATATCCCCTCCCTCTTGAGCTTCCCTGGAACCCCCATATCTCACCGCTCTAGATGATCACAGGGCATCAGCTGAGCTTCCTGTGGGGCTCAGCAGCTTCCCACTAGCTATTTTACACCCAGCAGTGAGCATATGTCAATGCTGCTCTCTCAGTCCATCCCACCATCTCCCCTCGCTGAGTCCACAAGTCTGTTCTCTAAGTCTGTGTCTCTATTCCTGCCCTGCACATAAGTTCATCAGTACCATTTCTCTTGATTCAATATATATGCAATTAAATTGGATAAATGATTCTTCAGAAGCACTTTTATTATTTTATTGAATTATTCACTTAAAGTAAATTTTCAATCACAACAATATGGCAATGGAAAGTGTTGATTAATCCTGATAGCTACTTTAATGTAGTATGGTTGAGAAGTTTGACAACAATAAATATCACCATATGCAACACCTATACTGGAAATATACTAATATAATACTTATCTCTATACAAGAAATATTCTCCTTTACTTTTATATTTTTCCATTTATATATTTAACAGATGTGAGCCCCATAGCTTTATTTTTTCATAATGAACTCTGAGTTCATGGCTGTAATAGTTCTTCCATAATAAAGTAAGACTTCCGAGCAGAGAGGGCTTCCCTGGTGGCTCAGATGGTAAAAGAATCTTCCTGCAATGCAGGTGACCGGGGTTCGATCCCTGAGTCAGGAAGATCTGCAGGAGAAGGAAATGGAAACCCAATTCAGTATTCTTGCCTGGAGAATCCCATGGACAGAGGAGCCTGTGGGGCTACAGTCCATGGGATTTCAAAAGTGCTGGACACGACTGAGCAACTAACAAACACTTTCACTTTCAGAGAGGAGACATTTTTCCACAGTAGTAAATAAAATATTTTTAAAATAATGAAAAAATTGCCTGAATTTTTTTACTTCAAAAAGATATAGAACATTTACTTATACTTTAATTTAGTAGGCCACCTGGTAGTTATTATCTCCATAAACAGATGAGAAACTTGAAGACTTAACTCAAAGAAAGCCTGAAATAGCTTGCAGAAAGATTATTCTTATAAAGCGAGTGGAATATTTTGAGTAACTTTGTTGAAAATAATGACATTAAATTTACACTTTAGATTCATGACTTCTATTCTTCAGATGTTCTTTCTCATTTCCAATCCTCTCTGCCCTTTATCTCTGAATGACAAATGTCCTTATAATGTCCCATTTGTCAGCATCAACTCTCCTGAAATTCCTTTAATCTCTGTAGTATTGACATTAGCTAAATTACATTAGCTAGCGTTAGATTAAAAGTTTCTTTTTCCAACCCCCACGGATTTATTTCCAGAAATGGTAAAGTCATTTTCAAGTATTGTGTACAATTTTAATTTCCTCTAAATTGCATATTTAAGACATTGTGTGTGTGTGTGTGTGTGTGTGTGTGTGTGTGCTGAGTCATGTCCGACTCTTTGCAACCCCATGCCCCATGGACTGGAGCTCCTTATTGGAGCCCACCAGGCTTTTCTGTACATAGAATTTTCTGGACAAGCATACTGGAATGGGTTACCATTTCTTACTGCAGAGAATCTTCCTGACTCAGGATTGAACCTGCATCTCTTGCGTCTCCTGCATTGCCAGGTGAAATCTTCACCACTGTGCCACCTGGGAAGTCCAAGGCATTTTATAAAGAAATTCAAATATATAACTTCAAAAAACACTGTAAATGAAATCTACTCTTTACATAGTTTAATTTGCAAAAAAAAAAGTTAAAAAGACATTTTCGAAGTAAGAGAATTGATCACTTGAGTGTACAACTGAACATCCTTAAAAGATGGAGTAGTTTACCAAGAAGAACATAAGATTGATTACGAAACTTTTTGGATTCTGTTCATAGCTCTGCTATTGCTTGACTTTGGCAAGATCTAAAATATAGTCAACTTTTCACTTGCTTCATGCATATGAGCTAAATTAAATGGCTCCCCTCCCACCCATATGGTGGACTTTCTGCACAGATGCAGTTAGTATTACATGCTGTGCAGAAGCCCAGCTGTAAACTGAAAATGGTGCTTTCATTTATTTTCTATTGTTTTTAGCTTTTTTTCTTTTGAAAATAAGCTTAAGAAGCAAATGAAAAACAGAAAACAGAACCAGTGTATTGGCTAGTTCCACCATGAAGTGATGAAAGATAGAAAGGACTGAAAACCAAAAGGAAAAATACTGATACATTTAAATGAAAAGAATGATGAAATGATGAAACTCATAATATTTGAAAGCTTCTTAAAATGCATATTCTTTGAAAGAAATGTCCTCCAAAAGAAATATTCAGAAGTGCCTCCAAATGTTCTCCAAAGTTCTATTGAAGATGTGTTCTGAGGGAAAACCCTGTACTCTGCTTCCTTTCAGAGGGTATAAAAATCTGAGGGCAAGGTAGGGAATGTGTAGTACCTCAGATACGTATCATTTAGTATTTGATTAAAGCAATGGGTAATTTTCAGCTTTACTATCAATATCTGAAAAAGGTAGGTTTAGCATAAAAATAGCTCTTAATTGTAACTTAAGTTTTTGGGTGTTTTTATGAGGCATTTCTGTTCATAACTTTCTTTGATTCCAGATTTCTATATGTTCTTGAGTAGAAAATTTTACAGAATCTTTAGGTTAAAAGCCAATCTAAAAATCTAGAAGGATCCAGTATGAGTGTGTACAAAACAAGAAGAGACAGTGAGATGTGCCTGAAAAGAGACGTGGATTCTGGAAAATGATGCACAAAAATACTGCATTATTCAGGATAATTTTTTATATAGTCTTTTCTCTAGATAGAATATCAGTTCTATCACTATAACAGTCTATATCTAGCTCTTTCTTTATAACTCTATCATTTCCATCTCTTCTTTTAGTTGAAGTCTCTTAATTGGTTCTCCTTATATAGTGGCAAAGTGTCTGGTTTATAGTCCTTTCTCTTCCTCAAGATATCTCAACAACATATAATAATGAAACTTTGATGAAATTAATATATTTCATTTGAAAATAATGTTTTCAAAGTTCATATTTCTCCCAAGTCCAGCCTCCTATACCATAATAACACATAATAAGGATTAGGCAAAATTAACAAAAAAAAAGTATTAACTTTTGTGTGTGTTCTCTTGACTCTCCTATGTAATTCACTGTACCTAAAATGAATATTGGATATCATGTGACATATATTACCAATTCTTTCCTAGAGAAATCTTAGCTATATTGAAATTGTCCATATTTCAGAGTGCAAAATTTTACATACCTTTGCAAATGTTCAGTATCCGTATATTAAATAATAGACAAGCACTAAAAATGCATAATGGTTTCCCAGGTGGGTCAGTGGTAAAGAATCCACTTGCCAGTGAGGAGACTGCCAGTGCAGATTTGATCCCTGGGTCAGGAAGATCTCCTGGAGGAGAAAATGGCAACTCACTCCAGCATCCTTGCCTGGGAAGTCCCATGGACAGAAAGCCTGGTGGGCTACAGTCCATGGGGTTGTAAAAGGAGTCACACATGTCTTAGCAACTAAACAAACAAAATTTATGCAAATTATCTATTAAAAATTTGTTCGAAAAATTCTAAGCTAGACCACAGTCACAAGCAGAGACATAAAAAGAAGAAAAAAAAGAAAACTAAGTTGATAAAGGAATGCTATACATCACTGAATTGTCCTAATCACATATAAAGCAATGTCAGATGGTGTTAGCATTAGTGTCCTGGTTTCTTACTGCTGCACACACAACTACCTCAAAAGTTAGTGGCTGAAAACAACCATTATTTACTTTGATCACAGATCTACAATTTCGACAGGACTGAAGTGGGAGGACTCCTCTTTGTTCTACTGAATGTCACTGATATGGCTGAACTATGGCTGGAGAATCTACTTCCAGGATGGTTTGGTCAGATGGATGAGCGCTGAGCTAGGGTTCCAGTCACGCATCTTGTCTTCTTTCCTAATGGGCATCTCCTTGAAACTGTCTGGGGCTCTTCCTAGAACACGTCTGGGTTTTGAGAAAGATGATTCCAAAAGATAAGAAGTGAGAATTGCCACTTTTCTAAGGCTTGAGCATAGAACATTTCACAGCATTATTTCTGATGCTTACTATCTGTTGAAGAAGTCATAGAAATCTCCCATACTGAATATCAACACCACATCTGGGTGGGAAAATATCAAAGAATTTGTCATCCACTTTAATTTTTCACAAATATTAACAAGGCTATATGAGGCAGATTATAAGGAAAACCAATGAACCAGATTTGAAATGTCCACTGATTTTAGTTCTTTATTCCTCAAACTATGTTTCAAGTTAGTGCACTCCTGTTTAATGTGAGCTTATTTTTCAAGTGTCTGCAAATTACAGAAGTATCTTTGTGGATAATTGACTTTGGATAAATAATTTTGAACACATTAAAGACACAATTTATATACAAGATAGATACAGTTAATTTTTTCTGTATTTACCTTACTATTTTATTAATAAAAAATCAATTAAAATAGTTAACATTGCTATGATTTATCTATTAAATTATAGCTAAATTGCTTAGCGTTTTAATAAGTATTGCTTTATAACATAATATTCACAAAGTTATAAATAATATAGTTATTATTTACTAATACTAGAAGTTATAACTGTTATAATTATCATTATTTTTAATTACCTTAAATCATTCTAGACTGTCACATACTTAATATGCACCTTTTTCTTTAATAAAATCAAAAGAAAATCCAATTTAAAATAAATTACTTTTTAGCTTTCACTCAACAAGACTCAGAGCTAATCATACCATTGCTTATAAAATTTAAGGTGTATGTTTCCTTAATGCATTTATAAAATTAAATGTAATAACTTTTCAAACTGATTTCTAACTTTTAAAAATATTGTGGTAGGTAGTGGCTTGATTATACATTATATAGTGGCTTGATAAGTTATATCAAATGTGCCAGAAGGAAACATTCTACTGAAATATAAAAGAAAAGATTTGCTTTTGCAATCTAAATATTTATCAACAAGTGCATAAGGAAGATGCAAATACATATATACAGTGGAATATTACTCAGCCATAAAAAGAATGGAATTGGTTCATTTGCAGAGATGTGGATGGACCTAGAGATTATCACACAGAGTGAAGTAAGTCAGAAAGAGAAAAACAAATATTGTGTATTAACACATATAAGTGGAATCTAGAAATGGATTAGATGATCTTATTTGCAAAACAGAAGCAGAGGCACAGAGTGCTTAATGGCAGTATGTGAGATGATTGGGAGAGTGGGTTTCACATTTGTTCACTATAGATAGCATGTATAAAATAGATAACTAATGAGAACCTGCTGCATAGTTCAGGGAACTTTACTGAGTGCTCTGTGGTGACCTAAAAGGGAAGTAAATCCAAAAGACAGGGGACATATGTGTGCATGTAGATAATTCACTTTTCTCTACAGCAGAAACTAACACCTCATTGTCAAGCAAATATATTCCAATAAAAATTAATTAAACAACAACAACAAAAAGACTTACTTTTTAACACAGGCAGAATCCCTCTGTTAGCTGAAAGTTACAAAAGACCATAAGTCCACTGTTCAATTTTTTCTGACCTGCTCAGTGTTTCATTCTACATGGAATTTATTCAACAATGAATTTTACCTCAGTCTCCCATAGGAGGGCCTTCGGGAGGCACCAGGAGCTTTTCCCCTCTGCAAAACATCCTTATCTTGTGTATCCTTTATATTGTATGTCTTATTTACCAGGACAGTGGTAAACTGAAGTGACAGTGACTGTAGCTAAGTGTGGGTTATCATTCTTGCCATTTTTTGAACCCTAATTCGGCTGAGTAGTCTAGCTCACAAACTGATAGAGCTGTTAAAGGCAGATATTCCAGACACATGAAAGAATTTGATGTTGCAAAAAGCCAGAGCACTTTGGAGGTCATATTTTAATAATCAAAGAGCAAATATTATTTCCTCTACTCTCAAGATGATCTCTGAAATATGTTTTCTCCAGTACATACAAAAATATTGTACTTATTTGAATCATAGACTCAAATCTTTAAAGTGGGAGATGTTCAATACTAACAATACTTTGCAAATGAGGAACATACTGAGGATTGTAGAAGCTTGTTTCAGCTGCACCGCTCATGAGAAACACAGTGGGAACTGGGACTTAGACTTCTGGGTCTGTAGGTTAGAGCTTTCTTCATGATTAGCACACATCAGGATTTTCTGTTAAAATATGGTATCAGTATAAATCATGTGACAAACATTTAAAATGTTTGTTGCATTAACAGAATTACCCTGAAAAAGCAGTATACATTAGTAAAGAAATCATGGCACAGTGAGATATGCAAACAGTGAATATAATATATAAAAACACATATAATATGTAATATATAATGAATATATATTTATACACATATAACTTACTTTACATATAAGAAAGAGAAGGAGAGAACCAAGTTGAAGTTAACAAACGGTGATGTTAAGATGTCTTAACAGCAAGGGGTTATGAAATCCAAACATTCTGGGTATTCAGCTCCCATGAAGGGATGATGGTACAAGGTCACACACCACGACAAAACCAAAATATATTACCCTAACCATGAGTGACAAAGACACTTCTCACTAGGACTGGGAAGCCGACTGAAGCGAAAGATGATGGGTGATATCTGACTAAACAGATGCCTAAGCCTGACCCCCAAAGATTCTGGTGACAAATCCTCTTATTTGAAGAACTAACATAAAAATCTGTTCATACATATAGGGTTTCTCTAGGGACATATCAATCTTGATTCCATCAGGAAAACAAAGTAACTTTAATGAAGTAATGTGTCCAATAAATGCACTGAGATTAAGTTGTGGGGAGTGCTAGGGCAGTTACAGTGAAGAAATCATCACCAAATATAAAACCATTGCAGGTGGGAGTTAGAGAAGCGAACCTAACATCTTCAGCTTAAGAATTAGGTTGGGTGGTTCTCAGGGGCTTGACCGAATGGTTAGAAGCTCATATCAGCTGCCTAGGTCAGCGGCAGGAAAATAATGCTCTTCCTCGCTTGTTTGCTGAGAAGCCATAGTGATTCTTCAGTATATCCATGAGCATGGAAGACAATACCCTTTATATATTGGATGAGATCTCTTATTGGCAAACTCTAGCCCAGAGTTTTGAAGAAATTAGGGCCCTGAAAAATAATTCCCTTGTTTCTTCCATGCTATGCAGAGAGAAACCAGAGATGGGGGGTGAAATTGATGCAAAATTGACATTGGACAACCAAGCACAGGCCTCAGCAGAGATGAATGTGCTCCCAACCCCCATAAAGCTTTCTCCAACCCAGGGGCACCTGAGACTCCTTCTGAAGACAATTCCTTTAGAGAAGGGCTCACACAGAAAACTGAAAAACATGAGTGTGAATCTTTTCCTTTGAAACTGAATTTGCAAGATAAAAGAGAAAATTCACATCCAGAATCTAGAGATTTAAAACATTCTCAAACTTATTTTGCAATTAATATCATCCAATTATTCAAAGAGATAAAAGAAGAAGTAGAGTTCATAATAGGCCTAGAACATTTTTACTATGCATAAATCGCAGAAGCAAATATCTGCATTTAAATTAATAAGTGATAGAATGTTAATTAGTTACTTATTAATTAGCAAGCTAATTACTCATTAGTTAATTAGTTAGCCAACAGATCTTAGGAAAACACTCAGTGAGTTTAAAGATGATGCCTGAGAGAAAAAGAAGAAGAAAAACATAATGATTGAGCCAAGCAGATGGAATGATAACATGAGTATGTATCTAAAGGAACACAAGAAGGTGAAGAAAAGTGATAGGGAAGAGAATCTGTATTCAGTTAGAAAGTGATTTCATTTTTATCTATAAATATAGAAACTTTATCAAGGAATACAGAAAACGTGTTCTCATATTGAAATAGCACAGTGAGCTCTGAGTTGAAAAGTAAAACGATCTTCACTTTCAGAATTCTAAGAGTAAAGGCGTACTTTTTACACACACACATATATATGTATGTATGTGCATGTGTGTGTGTATATCATGGTAATAATTGAATGATTTTAAGATAAATGATGACATCTAAGAGTCATTTACAACTTTACAACCTCAACAATTAACAATTTGACCTTAAAAAGTCACATAATCTTTTCAGCCTTAATTTACTCATTTGAAAAGTGGGAAAAACTCTATTGATTCTAACTGTAAGAATGGGTTACGCACAATAAAAAAGAAGCTATACTATTTTGAAATTACTAAAGAAACTGTAGAGGAAATTATAAATATGAACTACTTGTTAGTAACATTAATGATTTGAATCTCTCATCCATTTAATCATTGTTTCAAATATTAGAGTGTTCATCAATATGAAAAAAATAAAATAAGAAAATTATTAGAAACTATTGGAAAGAAACTTGCAAAAGTGAGTGAGTGACAGTTTTTTTTTTAAATTCTCATTTCCATTAAAGCATTCTAACTGTGTTTAAATGATGCTATTATGTCGATTAAAATGCTGTAATAGAGTACAAGTTCAAGATCAAAAACTGCTTTCAAGTATAAGAATTACCAATGATGAAGATGGGTGGTTTCAGGTTGTTCTGACCTTCTTAGAATTAGATCTAAACAAAGAAGTCTTTCAGCTTTGGAGACACCATATAAAATTGTCACTGTTCAGAACTGACCTGAGTTATATGGAGGTGAATATGGAGGATATTACCTGTATTAATATACTAAGCTTGTACTAATAGTTTTATTTTAAGAAAGAATAATGATTTTGAAATTTCAGACTAAGCATAAATCTTCCTGCTTGTTAAGCTTTGTATAAGCCACCTTAAATCTTCAGGACCTAGCAGTTATCAGTAAATCAATAGATGAAATAATTGCAAACTCAAAATTTTGGACTGGAAATGGGAAAGAAAACATTTGTTTTTGCTTTTTTTGGAATGCATATTACAGAATGAAACTGCAAATAGTTTCTATAATATAGCATATAATATTTAAAGAAAGTGTTTTCAGGCAGAAAAAAATCAGTATATAAAATTCAATGATTTTTCAAAGAACAGATCCT
This sequence comes from Muntiacus reevesi, assembly GCF_963930625.1. Classification (NCBI taxonomy): domain Eukaryota; kingdom Metazoa; phylum Chordata; class Mammalia; order Artiodactyla; family Cervidae; genus Muntiacus; species Muntiacus reevesi. The sequence goes on from NC_089269.1 coordinate 37,290,611, forward strand.
TTTGAACTCAAATTATTCTATTCAAGTTTAGACTGAGTCTTTCTAATGAAAGCAGTTATATGAGTAGTTTTTGTTTGTTTGTTTGTTTTTGGAACTTTTACTCCCCAAAGAGATTAAAATAAATTTGGCCCACCTTAGTCAAGGTTACAACTTCCTTGAGGCTTATCTTCTAACAGAATCATTTACCTCTCTGTTAGCAACTGTTGTCTGGGGCTTTTCTGCTTCCTCAAAATCCCCTGTCCTGTCTGTCAGTCAAAAAATGATCTGATACCCAATTATTTGCGCTTTTAAAAACATAGTATAAGCTCAACTATAATTGGTCACAGTTAGATACAAAACTAATAAAGCTTTTAAAATTTTTGGTTTATAGGTGGCTCTCTAAATAGCGAGCGTTTACAATGCTACCTGACTTTCATTGGAAAGCACTGAGAATGGGTTATTGGAGAGGCAAGAGGCAATTCCCTGAGCCAGTATCTCGAAGAAAGAACAGAGATTTCTCAATAACCAGACATCTTATCCAGCAGCAGGGCTTACTTGATATACTTTTAATGTAAACAGCACAAAACATTCAATATTTCTGTGTTCCCCAAGATTGTGTTCAATCATGGTCAGTATTAAATAGCTAATTCAATATTGTATTGCTAATTCGCTATGTATTATTATACCCAAATAAGTTGATGAGATAAACCTGGATTCATTTCCTGCCATGGTAACAGAGAATACTACCTCAGCAGAGGAGGAAGAGATGTTGATTGAGATTTTAAAGTTTGGCTTTAGGTGGATCATTGAATGTGAAGGCTTGGTTAGGATCAGGTAAGAATTATAATAAAATTGTTTACAATTGTGGACATAGAAAAGAGAGAATTTTGAGGCAAGTAGTACAAAAGGTCTTGACATGTATCTTTAAGTAAGTTCTTGGAATGAAAAATAAAACACTTGGTAATTGCTATCTCCTAGGCAAGAGTTGTCTGTAATACTAACATGAAGTTGATGAAGTCAGCAGAGGAGGAAAGGCGTGTTAATGTAGACAGTAAGCTGGCGATGGAGTCTCAGTTCTCAGCAGGAAATCCCCACAAAACAATCTCGAAACTGATGAAGCAAGACAAGAAAGCAGACCCCAGAACAGAGAAACAGCAGGCTCAATGAAGAGCAACATTTGAACACAAAGAAAAACAAAATGATAAGATTGGATCTTAAAGGAGCTATGGCTTTAAACACACACAGAGTAATTTTTTTTTTTTAATTCATAGACTAAATAGCAAGATGGATATTGTTGAAAAATAAACTAACAGGCACATGAAGATTTCTCCCAACAGAATAAGGGATTGTGAAGTATGAAAAAAGATGTAAGAAATTTAGGAAAATCATGTTAATTTCCAACATCCAAATTGCTTGAATGCCAGAAAGAGAATACGATGGAATCAATGGTTCAAAAATCATTTTCTAATACTCAGTATGGTGAACATAGACATCAATATTGTATTTTAATCATCAAACTGGATAAGTCTGTATCTTAATTATCCTCACAGAAGAAATGATGATTATGTGATACTATAGAAATGCTAAGTATTGGTACAATGGCCATGATATTATGACACATAAATGTGTCAAATAAACCTACTGTACACCTTAAATGTATACAATGCTATATGCAAAAAATATTTCAAATATATAAATATTAATAGAAATAATCAGTTTCACCTGAGAAAGTTTTAAAGCATAATTAATTATGCTTTTCTATCCTGACCAAGTATTTGGTTTTTAATATCAAGCAAAAAACATTTTAAAGCTTATCTGGTGGCTTAGTGGTAAAGAATCCACCTTCCTATTCAGGAGACACAGACTCGATTCCTGGGTCAGGAAGATCCCTGGAGGAGAAACTAGCAACCCACTCCAGTATTCTTGCCTGGAAACCCCTGGCCAGAGGGGCCTGGCAGGCTATAGTCCATGGAGTTGCAAAAGAGTCAGACATGGCCAGGCGACTGCTAAACAACAACAACAAACATCTATGCTTCACAGAACAATGTTCTGCTATTCATCAAAGCAGAAAAGTATTTCAACTGCTGAGAAGCCCCTGAAATCATCTTCTTTGAGAGTTCTAGAAAATGTATTTTACTTATGCAGTGAGCAATATCTTATGTAAGAGATGATCCAATCTAGGATGCGAGTCTCTTCTTCACCATTTCCTTAAGTAAAAGTGTGCTGAGAAGCTCTTCATGTCTGAGTGCCCAGAAAATCTGAGGATGGGAAAGTCTAGTTATCCCATAAAATGAAAGAGGGCTCCCATTGTCTGGAATTCCCTCTCCTATGAGTGCACAAAGTAGACTGATTGCATGTCACTTGTCTCCAAACTTGACCTAACTTTTTAAACAGAATCCTTATCCAGTCAGATTATTTTCTGAGTAGTTGGGTTGAGTTATCTCAGTGAATTTTGATAATATTTTCCTAACAATATCCTAGTTGCCTGTTAGCACAAGATACATTGTTCCACACCTTTAATTTCTTTTTATATATTGTTTAATTGCTAAGTTATGTCCAACACTTTTGTGACCACATGAGCTGTAGTCTTCCAGTCTCCTCTGTCCATGAGATTCCCCAAACAAGAGTACTGGAGTGGGTTGCCATTTCCATATCCAGGGCATCTTCCTGACCCAGAGATCAAACCCACATCTCCTGCACTGCTGGTGGATTCTTCTTGTTGCAGGGAAACTTATTTCTACATCAGTATGTAAAATTCCTTGAGAAAGGTGCTATTGATACAGTTCCATTTTACTAAGGAAGGTATGCATCTTTCTCCAAAGTGGTTATTCAGAAACATAGGTACCATCTGTCAATTGCTCATCACAGATGACATAAGATAGTTTGAATGCTTAGAATGCTATTTTCAGCCTGGAACCACTATTCTATCTTTGAGCAGGTAAAGAAAATCTTGCTAAAATGACCTTTTATTACCAGCTTCATCATCTCTTTAGGTTCATAAAGACTGTTAGCTATATTCAGAGGAAAAAGAAGAGTCCTGCCTGACTCTGGTACCCACCATTACAGTCAGGCTTAGATAACATCTACTAATTTTGATCTGAATAAAAGCATCTCACTTTACTCATTTTCATTTTTAGCACTGACATAATACCTCCCTTCTTACACTTTATCATAGAGGTTACATGCTAATGGGACAGCAGGTGATATAGTCCATTTTTTTCCCCTTCATCATTGTTAAATAAAAACAAATCTGGATTTGCTAAGGAGAAATTGTATTTGAAAGAATTATTGCAAGGGTGAAAAGGATTATTGTAATAGGGAGAACAATCTGATCATAAGGCTTTTGAGTATCGCAAGGGTTAGGAAAAGTTTTCTTTTATAGAGAGAAATGGACAAGGTTAAAAGGGACTGCATGAGGGGGAATGAGATGAAAGGATGGCACGATCGGAAAGGAGATCAGAGAATGTTTTACTCTGAGGCCAACCTGTTCACAGGAAGGGCTGCTAAAAAGAAGTCATATGCTGCCCAAAATGAGGGACCTGAAGAAGGAGAGAAGCTTAGCCAAAGTTTGTTTTGTTTTGTTTTTTTTAACAAGCATTTGTTCTGACTGATCAGTGGGGACAAGCAGTTCGGCTTCTAGTTAAAGAAGCAAAGAATGAGAATCGGGAAAGTGTGGGTCTGGGTTTGTTACAGGAGTACAACGGGATCATCCATGATTCTTATCTAAATCATGTGGGGAAGACAGGTTCGTCACAGTGGAACACAAAAGGGTAGAGGATTTCTTACCTTTTGCTATTTTTCAGAATTACAGGGCTCAGGTAAAATTCAGTACTGTCATCACAAAGAACATTTTAGATAGGCATCAGAGATGCTCAAAATATGTCTTGAAATTTCAAAGCACAGTTCTATAAAAACACTTACAGTCATCCTGTGAGGTTAGAAGTGAAATATTTAGAGGTTCTTCTTTGAATAAAAGCCTGAATCTAGCTGTTGCATTTATTGTTTGTTTCTGAGGGGCACGTGTATACATACAACAAAAAAAATGGTGTCTTTTAGTATTTAAACACCTGAAAACTATAATACTTCTACCTCAAAAATGGTAATGTTTTTATGTTTTTATGGATTACATATGATATGAGTTTTGCCAATACAGAAAAATCTAGAACAGGTAGCCTGGGCTTCTACTTTCTCACTCAAAATGTAGCACATAGTAGATGAATACTCCAAAGTTACATATAGTATATAACTCTTAAAATAGTGATAAAATATGAAATATCATGTAGAAAATAGAGTGCCATTCTACAATAGATTTTCCAAAATTTGAAACTATAGATTTTGAGTGCGGCCAGTCTTTCAATGCTGATTCTGCTGTTTGCTGCAGAATCAATAGTTTTGCCGTAAGTTTTGTCACCTTGATAAGTTATTAAGTCCTTTGTGCCTTATTTTCCACATCTTTAAATTAATTACTCCAATGCCCACTAACTTAAGTGAGCATGGGAATGTAAAAATGATTTATTGCATGTGGATTAAAATCCAAGTAAAACAAAACAGAAAAATACAAGGGAGAAATTTTTGAATTAATAAGTTCCCTTATGAATGAATTCTGATAATAAGGATAGTCAATACTTGATGCCTAAATAAGAACTGACAGAGCAAAATGCTACAATTCTGAATCTACTCACTTAATAAACTCCTTGGTCTGCCCGTGTACCACATAAACTGTTCCTCACTGTTCGATTCTTTTTTTTTCCTAGAATAAAATCCAAAGGCATTCCATCCTCATATTTTTAAACTTTATGAAATATTTGTTCTATTAGCACTAAAAATATGACAGATACATGCAGTTTTAAAAGCTAATCATTTTCTTGTCACACCCCTAGAGTTTCTTCAACTAGCATAATAATAACTGGGCCATTATTCCTCTAAGAACTGAAAACGAATGTTCATAAATAATCGAGTTTCTAAAAGCCATAATAACAATGACTTTAAACGTCACATTTACTTACCAAATTCACCCTTTTTTCTGCCATGTAATTTTAATATACCTTTATAGGTACTGTGCATGATTTCTTTCTATAGCATTATCTCTGGAGAACAGTGATTTTTTTTTTTTTTTTCTGTAACTGAGTCTGAAAAAAAAAATCTAGAGGAATCTTTGGGATTAATATTTGTGTAAGAGGTGCTGTGATTCAATGCTTAGACTTTATGAGTATCTTTGATAATATTATCACACTGTTTACCAAGAATGTCAAGGGGCAATGGGGTGGACCTGTAATCATTTAAGAGTAATTAACAAGAAAGTTTGGGTGGCTCTCTTCTTCCTGGCATGTATGTTTCTGTCAGGGAGATTTCACTACGAGAGTATTGTTGTTTGGGTGCTAAGTCGTGTCCTCCTCTCCCACGACCCCATGGACTGGGACGCACCAGACTCCTCTGCCCACGGGATTGCCCACACAAGAATACTGGAGTGGGGTGTCATTTCCTTCTCCAGTTGATCTTCCTGACCCAGGGGTCAAACTTGCGTCCCTTGCACCAGCAGGTGCTCTCTGTACCAACTGAGCGACCTGGCAGCCCAGCTAGAATATGTTGTTCGTTGCTCCGTTGCTCTTTGTTGTTCATTGTCCAGTCACTCTTTGCGACCCCATGACTGTAATCTGCCAGGCTCATCTGTTCTCCACTATCTCCCGAAGGTTGCTCAAGTCCAAGTCCAATGACTTGGTGATGCTACCTAACCATCTCATCCTCTGCTACCCTCTTCTTTTGCCTTAACCTTTCCTAGCATCGGGGTCTTTTTTGCATCAGATGGCCACAGTAATGGAGGACTACAGCCATAGTCCTTCCGATGAATATTCAAGATTGATTTCCTTTAGGATTTGATCTCCTTGCAATCCAAGGGACCCTCAAGAGTCTTCTCCAGCACCACAATTCAAAAGCATCAATTCTTCGGCACTCGACCTTCTTGCAACTAGAGTATAGTACATCTTTTTGGCAGCAACAATATGAGTCTGTTAAAAAGTAAATTGGGCAATAACACCGGGAGAAAATGGGACTATTCAAGAGCTGTCTGCAATTATCTGAGGGCCCTAAGGAGAACAAAGTGAAGCAGCTGCTGCTGAGGAAAGGATCAGCAGTTGTTGCCTACATGCAGTGAAAAATCAACATAACCATGCGGGCAAACATTTTAATACAGTACCCATTCTGTAACCTCAGATCACCGTGTGTTTAACCCCTGACAGAAACCGTAGAGTCCAACAGACCAGTCAACACTGTATGTGACAAAGCAACAAGCTTGTCATCTAGAGCCCTTGATATCTGTTGTTTTGGCTATTGTGTTATTTTCTACCTGCTCTCCAAATGAGGAGGTGAGGGCATTTTTTAAAATAGGAAAAAAGGTAAAAGAAAATGCACGAGAATTAGTCTCTCCACATCATTGTTCTCTAGCATGTGCCCGTGTACAATGAATTAAGGAAACCTCAGAGAGGCGCAGAGCTGAGCACAGAACTGGTGCTGAGCACGGAAGCCCGAGCAGAGTGGGAACTGGCCTGTAGGGGGAGCTCTCACACTCCACCAAGCTTTGTCAGTTGCTCCAAACGGGAAGCGATTGCGGCCTCAATCTTTGACATGAAGGTGTCTCTACAATGAAGCCGAGAGAAAGAAATTTCTTCCCACCCCATGACAGCCCAGACAGAGACTAGCAGCCAATCAATGAGAGATCTCCATTTTTTTAACTCCCAGCTTGCTCCACCAAATTCTTGCTTTTCACAGCCCCTCTCAACCCCCGTGCTGGGCTTAGCCTCTCAGTCGTGTCCGATTCTTTGTAACCCAATGGACTGTTGCCCGCCAGGACCTTCTGTCCATGGGATTCTCCAGGCAAGAATACTGGAGCGGGTTGCCATGCCCTCCTCCAGGGTGATCTTCCCAACCCAGGGATGGAACCTGGGTCTCCCGCATTGCAGGCAGATTCTTTACGGTCTGAGCCCCCAAGGAAGCCCAAGAATACCACAGTGGGTATCCTATTGCTTCTCCGGGGTATCTTCCTGACCCAGGAATCCAACCAGGATCTCCTGCATTGCAAGCGGATTCTGTTACCAGTTGAGCTACCAGGGAAGCCCCTCAACTCCCAGCTCTGCCCTTAAAAGCGAGCCTCCTCCCCCCGCCCCCAACCTCTTGTTCTAAGGATTTGCCTTTGGTGTACCATAGTCCTCATCTCCCTCTGGCTATTTCTGAGTAAACTTGTTTTTGCTGGCAAAATAACTAGCTATTATGTTATTAAAGATGACACCTTTGTAGATAACAGAGAGCTACCCATCAGTCTCCGCTTATAAAGTGTCCATAGGAGGTTCGTTTATAATATGCTTTGTGGGTTGGAATAATCAAAGAATGAAAGCCAAACCCCTAGAGGTTAAACCTAAGTATATTTATTGGATTCATAGCAATAAATTATTGTTTTCACTCACAAAGTCAATGTCAAGTGCTTAAAACTTGCACATACACAAATATAAAATGGAAATTTTTCCTCTTGAATGATATTTTTATGTCCTCAACAATGACATTTCAGCTTATCATCATTTTTCAGATTACTATACCAAGATTCAAAGAGGGTAAGTGAATTTTTAGAATTGTAACAGTTGAAAATGCCTACCTCAAAGTGTTGCAGTGTGAATTAATTAAAAATGGATGATTTAGGAACGCTTTATAATGGTGCTTGTCACATGGAAACTACTTAAGAGTGTTTGCTCTTATTATGACCCCTGTTTTCAGGAGATAGAATTGTTCATCTTGAATTACAAAGTTTGAAATGCCAGCTATGACTAAACTTTAATTGCCCTTTTAGAAAAAATGGAAATACTCCAGGATTCATTTGTATCTAGGTACTATGCACTTCCTGGAGTGATGCTGGCCATGAAAACAGTGCTTCTAGAAGATAAGGCAGGACCACATGTCAAGGATGCCTAACTAGCAGAAACCTCAAAGGAACTTGATTTAGATTTAACCTGTGCTTGACAGCATAATTGGCATGAAACAGGTAAAGTCAAACCAATGGGCAGCCCAGGCAATGGAATGGGGATCCTGAGCATGTGAGAATGACCCCATATAACACCCTGACTCAGTTGTGTCATTCCTGATATCAGGACTTGAGTCCAAGTTTACAAATATCTTAAGTGAAAAGTGATGGAGGAGAAGTAACTGAAACCATGCTACACATTTATTCTTATAATAACTTGACATTGTCTTTTGGTGGTTACCAAACATTTTTTTAAAAAATATTACCTCAGTAATTCCTAATAACAAAGTGCAAATGTCTTTATTAAACAATCTGAATGTAAAAAAATAGTATTAAGAGGCAGGTACAAATTCATCTATCTCCCCTTGCAAAGTCATTTCCAACCCCACTCCTCTTGAAAAAATAGAGTTGCAATGCTAAACCATGAAATTCTCAGGCTAGAAATTAGGAATACTGTCTCAGACAGTATGATTATAAAGATATGTGTTAATATTGTGGGATTCAGGGATTTAAAATATTACTTCCAACAGGGAGTCAAATGAGAAACACCAGCAGAGATTTCTGTTGCGTTGAGTGAGTGAGGAGTTGAAGGGTGCTTGCCCTGTTAAGAGTGGTCAACTGCTCCCAAGTTCAAATGTTGCCTGGTGCCTTAATGGTATTTCAATATCTCCTGAAATTCTTCAAAAACTAGAAATACCATTTCAACAGGAATTCTCCATATTTAATGGTAGACAGCTAGTTCAATTTTATAAAACAAACAAACAAACAAACAAACAAAAAAACAACATTACTGCAAGCATGAGAGGAGCAACCCCACCTGCAAAGAGCTGCTGCTGCGGGGGCGCAGGAGGGCAGAGAGGAGCTACTCCACGTTCAAGGTCAGGAGGGGCGGCCGTGAGAAGATACCCCTCCTCCGAGGTAAGGAGCAGTGGCTGCGCTTTACTGGAGCAGCTGTGAAGAGATACCCCACGTCCGAGGTAAGAGAAACCCAAGTAAGACGGTAGGTGTTGCGAGAGGGCATCAGAGGGCAAGCACACTAATACCAAAACCATAGAAAACTAGCCAATCTGATCACAGGACCACAGCCTTGTCTAACTCAATGAAACTAAGTCATGCTGTGTGGGGACACCCAAGACAGTAGGGTCATGGTGGAGAGGCTTGACAGAATGTGGTTCACTGAAGAAGGGAATGGCAAACCATGTCAGTATTCTTGCCTTGAACAGTATAAAAAGGCAAAATAATATGATACTGAAAGAGGAATTCCCCAGGTCAGTGGGTGCCAAATATGCTACTGGAGATCAGTGGAGAAATAACTTCAGAAAGAATGAAGGGATGGAACCAAAGCAAAAACCATACCAAGTTGTCAGAATGATCTCTGTTCGTTTCCAAGGCAAACCATTCAATATCACGGTAATTCAAGCCTATGCCCCAACGAGTAACGCTGAAGAAGCTGAAGTTGAACAGTTCTATGAAAACCTACAAGACCTTTTAGAACTAACACCCAAAAAAGATGTCCTTTTCATTATAGGGGACTGGAATATAAAAGTAGGAAGTCAAGAAATACCTGAAATAACAGGGAAATTTGGCCTTGGAGTACGGAAGGAAGCAGGGCAAAAGCTAATAGAGTTTTGCCAAGAGAATGCACTGGTCATAGCAAACACCGTCTTCCGACAACACAAGAGAAGACTCTACACATGGACATCACCAGATGCTCAACACTAAAATCAGATTTATTATATTCTTTGCAGCCAAAGATGGAGAAGCTCTATACAGTCAGCAAAAACAAGACTGGGAGCTGACTGGCTCAGATCATAAACTCCTTACTGCCAAATTCAGACTTATATTGAAGAAAGTAGGGAAAACCATTAGACCATTCAGGTATGACCTAAATCAAATCCTTTATGACCATACAGTGGAAGTGAGAAATAGATTTAAGGGGCTAGATCTGATAGACAGAGAGCCTGATGAACTATGGACAGAGGTTCATGACATTGTACAGGAGACAGGGATCAAGACCATCCCCATGGAAAAGAAATGCAATAAGGCAAAATGGTTGTCTAAGGAGGCCTTACAAAGAGCTGTGAAAGAAGAGAAGCAAAAAGCAAAGGAGAAAAGGAAAGATATTCCCATCTGAAAACAGAGTTCCAAAGAATAGCAAGGAGAAATAAGAAAGCCTTCCTCAGAGATCAATGCAAAGAAATAGAGGAAAACAACAGAATGGGAAAGACTAGAGATCTCTTCAAGAAAATTAGAGATGCCAAGGGAATATTTCATGCAAAGATGGGTTTGATAAAGGACACAAATGGTATGGACCTAACAGAAGCAGAAGATATTCAGAAGAGGTGGCAAGAATACACTGAAGAACTGTACAAAAAAAGATCTTCATGACCCAGATAATCACAGTGGTGTGATCACTCACCCAGAGACAGACATCCTGGAATGTCAAGTCAAGAGGGCCTTAGAAAGCATCACTACAAACAAAGCTAGTGGAGGTGATGGAATTCCAATTGAGCTATTTCAAATCCTGAAAGATGATGCTATGAAAGTGCTGCACTCAATATGCCAGCAAATTTGCAAAACTCAGCAGTGGCCACAGGACTGGAAAAGGTCAGTTTTCATTCCAATCCCTAAGAAAGGCAATCCCAAAGATTGCTCAAACTACCACACAATTGCACTCATCTCACACGCTACTAAAGTAATGCTCAAAATTCTCCAAGCCAGGCTTCAGCAATATGTGAAGCATAAACTTCCAGATGTTCAAACTGGCTTTAGAAAAGGCAGAGGAACCAGAGATCAAATTGCCAATATCTGCTGGATCATCGAAAAAGCAAGAGAGTTCCAGAAAAACATCTATTTCTGCTTTATTGACTACACCAAAGCCTTCAACTATGTGGATCACAATAAACTGTGGAAAATTCTGAAAGAGATGGGAATACCAGACCACCTGACCTGCCTCTTGAGAAACCTGTATGCAGGTCAGGAAGCAACCGTTAGAACTGAACATGGAACAACAGACTGGTTCCAAATAGGAAAAGGAGTATGTCAAGGCAGAATATTGTCACCTTGCTTATTTAACTTATATGCAGAGTACATCATGAGAAACGCTGGGCTGGAAGAAGCAAAGCTGGAATCAAGATTGCCGGAAGAAATATCAATAACTTCAGATATGCAGATGACACCACCCTTACGGCTGAGAGTGAAGAGGAACTAAAAAGCCTCTTGATGAAAGTGAAAGAGGAGAGTGAAAAAGTTGGCTTAAAGCTTAACATTCAGAAAACTGAGATCCTGGCATCTGGTCCCATCACCTCATGGGAAATAGATGGGGGAGACAGTAGAAACAGTGTCAGACTTCATTTTTTTGGGCTCCAAAATCACTGCAGATGGTGAATGCAGCTGTGAAAATAAAAGACGCTTACTCCTTGGAAGGAAAGTTATGATCAACCTAGATAGCATATTAAAAAGCAGAGACATTACTTTGCCAGCAAAGGTCAGTCTGGTCAAGGCTATGGTTTTTCCAGTGGTCATGTATGGATGTGAGAGTTGGACTGTGAAGAAAGCTGAGTGCCGAAGAATTGATGCTTTTGAACTGTGGTGTTGGAGAAGACTCTTGAGAGTCCCTTGGAATACAAGGAGATCCAACCAGTCCATCCTGAAGGAGATAAGTCCTGGGTGTTCATTGGAAGGACTGATGCTGAAGCTGAAACTCCAGGACTTTGGCCACCTCATGCGAAGAGTTGACTCATTGGAAAATACCCTGATGCTGGGAGGAATTGGGGCCAGGAGGAGAAGGGGACGACAGAGGATGAGATGGCTGGATGGCATCACTGACTCATTGGGCATGAATTTGAGTAAACTCTGGGAGCTGGTGATGGACAGGGAGGCCTGGCGTGCTGTGATTCATGGAGTGGCAAAGAGTCGGACCTGACTGAGTGACTGATCTGAACTGAACTGAACTGAACCCAAAGAGCATACCCCTTCTCTGAAATGGACTTGGTGACAGAGTGGTAAAGAATTCTCCTGCCAATGCAGGAGACATAGATTTGATCCCTGGGGTCAGGAAGATTCCCTGGAGGAGGAAATGACAACTGACTTCAATATTCTTGCCTGGAAAATCCCATGGACAGAGAAGCCTATTCAGCTACAGTCCAAGAGGTCACGAAACTGTCAGATATGACTTAGCAACTAAACAACAAAAACAAAGACTCTACTTATCTATAAAATTGCTGATATTTGTCTGGGGATATGTAGAATTCAGCCTTTGAATCAGATATAATTATTTGAAATCCAGCTACAATATGCATTAGGCCCCTGACTTTGAACAAATTATTATATTTTTCTGTGCTTCATTTATATTGTAGCAGTAACAACAGCGAGCTGCAGAGTTGCTGTAGGTATAGCAGGATTCTGAGGCTGGAGTGTGTCCCTGGTAGGGTTTGTTGTACCTGGAACATTTGAAATCCTGGCAGGGTAGCATAAAGACAAGTGAATTTGCTAGAGACAGTTCAATTTTAGTTTTGGCAAATGACAGGGCAGTGTAGAGACATGAATTTGATAACACCTATCCAACATCAGGAATGGACTGGTGGCTCAGATAATAGAGAATCTTCCTGCAATTCAGGAGACCTGGGTTCAATCCCTGGGTCAGGAATATCCCTTAGAGAAGGGAATGGCAACCCACTCCAGGATCTTGCCTGGAGGATCCCATGGACAGAGGACCCTGAAGGCTACAGTTTATGGGGTTGCAAAGAGTCAGACACCACTGAGGGACTACAATTTCACTTTCATCCATGACCAAGCCCGTAATGTGAGGGATAGGTCTTACAGTGATATTAGTTTCATCCCAAGCTGTCAGAACTCAGATTTGTGGACCTTGAGCATTCTCCTCCTCCCAGTAAAAACAGCACACTTGAATTCTACAATACTGAATGATCTGCCAGCAGAAAGCAGCAGGGCACTAGTGGAAACCATGCTTCTCGGTGGATAATATCAGATGCAGGCTGGTAACATGCTTGGCCTGTTGTCAAAAGAAGATGCCCAGTAAGAGATGGAAGAGCCCTAATGAAAGTGGTACTGGAAGAGCTTCTTTCAGCAAGGGTAGATTTCTAACATGAATACATGTAAGGGTAACACTAGGATTGCCAAGAATTGTGCCTTTTGACACCACTCTTAATTCAAGCAATTTAGGCTGCATTTCTAACTATCTCAGTATTAAAGTGTACACTAATCGTGGACAACTAAACGTGATCACAAATCAAACGTTTTCTGTTAAAAACCAACCATTTTAAGGCCTTACAAGATAATTCTTTATCTCCTGATAACAACACTTTCTTTTGACTCAATCTATTCCTGAAGTGTGTTCACTCACCTGAAGCCAGATATCCTGGAATGTGAAGTCAAGTGGGGCTTAGGAATCATCCCTACAAACAAAGGTAGTGGAGGTGATGGAATTCCAGTTGATCTATTTCAAATTCTAAAAGATAGTGCTGTGAAAGTGCTGCACTCAATATGCCAGCAAATTTGGAAAACTCAGCAGTGGCCACAAGACTGGAAGAGTCAGTTTTCATTCCAATCCCAAAGAAAGGCAATGCCAAAGAATGCTCAAACTACTGCACAATTGCACTCATCTCACACACTAGCAAAGTAATGCTAAAAATTCTCCAGGCTTCAACAGTGTGTGAACCGTGAACTTCCAGATGTTCATGCTGGATTTAGAAAAGGCAGAGGAACCAGAGATCAAATTGCCAATATCCACTGGATCATCAACAAAGCAAGAGAGTTCCAAAAAACATCTACTTCTGCTTTATTGACTATGCCAAAGCTTTTGACTGTGTGGATCATGAAAGTGTGGAAAATTCTGAAAGAAATGGGGATACCAGAGCACCTGACCTGCCTCCTGAGAAATCTGTATGCAGGTCAACAAGAAACGTGAGAACTGGATGTGGAACAATAGACTGGTTCCAAATCAGTAAGAGAGTATGTCAAGGCTGTATATTGTCACCCTACTTATTTAAATTATATTCAGAGTGCATCATGGGAAAGCTGGGCTGGATGAAGCACAAACTGGAATCAAGATTGCCAGGAGAAATATCAGTAACCTCGGATATGCAAATGACACCACCCTAATGGCAGGAAGCAAAGAACTAAAGAGCCTCTGGATGAAAGTGAAAGAAGAGAGTAAAAAAGTTGGTTTCAAACTCAACGTTCTGAAAACTAAGACCATGGCAGCTGGTTCCATCACTTCATGGCAAAAAGATGGTGAAACAATGAAAAGAGTGACAGACTTTATTTTCTGGGGCTCCAAATCACTGCAGATGGTGATTGCAGCCATGAAATTAAAAGATCCTTGCTCCTTAGAAGGAAAGTTATGACCAACCTAGATAGCATATTAAAAAGCAGAGACATGACTTTGCCAACAAAGGTCCATCTAGTCAAAGCTATCATTCTTCCAGTGGTCATGTATGGATGTGAGAGTTGGACTATAAAGAAAGCTGAGCACCAAAGAACTGATGCCTTTGAACTGTGGTGCTGGAAAAGACTGTTCAGAGTCCCTTGGACTGCAAGGAGATCCAACCAGTCCATCGTAGAGGAAATCAGTCCTGTATAGTCATTGGAGGAAATGATGCTAAGGCTAAAACACCAATACTTTGGCTACCTGATGCAAAGAACTGACTCATTTGAAAAGACCCTAATGCTGGGAAAGATTGAAGGCATGAGAAGGGGACAACAGAAGATGAGATGGTTGGATGGCATCACTGACTCAATGGATATGAGTTTGAGTAAACTCTGGGAGTTGGTGATGAACAGGGAGGCCTGGCGTGCTGCAGTCCATAGGGTCACAAAGCATTGGACAGGACTGAGTGACTGAACTGAACTGAACTGATTCCAGCAGCATAAACCTTCCAAGTGGTTGTTGATAACTTGAAAAGATGTTTTTAAGGAGTCATAATGCAGGTGACATGTAACAGTAAAGCCATTTGGTCCTTTTATTATTGCCATGAAATCTTGATTTTATACTTGTCCTCTAATTGACTTTCATTGAAACAGTTGAAAGCTTTCAGTCAAAGCACATTTTCCCTCAAAAATACCAGCCAAGACAGGAACAAACCTCTTTCATTAAAACATGTTACTCTTGTTTTCTTTAAATATGCCGGAGATGAAAGTCAAATGGTAAGATAGTGAATGAAAAGTTGGCTTAAAGGCCTTGTCAAATTAACAATGAGAAAATCAGGTCATGTCACAAAAATGTGAAGCATCTGGAAATCTAGGATGAAATTTTCTGTATCACTTCCAGAAATAGTTCTTTTAACTGATGGAAACATATTCACAAACTGAAAGCTTACCCAAGCAAATGGAGCAAAATCAAATTCATTAGTGTTTTATATAATTACAAAGAATAGTTTTCATGTACCTGGCACAGTGCATGATACCCAGCTGGGCAGTGGATGGTTTAGTTCCTAAGTAGTGTCCAACTCTTGAGACCCCATGGACTATAGCCTGCCAGGCTCCTTTTTCCATGGAATTTCCCAGGCAAGAATACTGGAGTGGGTTGCCATTCCCCTCTTCAGGGGATTTTCCTGACCCAAGGATTGAACCCAGGTCTCCTGCATTGAAGGTGGATTCTTTACAAACTGAGCCACCAGGTAACACAACTAATGCTTTTTAAAAAATGATGGATATTTGAATGGATACATAAATAAATGAATGAATAAATGCTATACTCAGTCAAAGTATCTTACTGCAAATAAGATTAATGGACTCCAGCTAACTTCAGTAGAAAACAAGAATCAAAACAAATCTAAGTATACATCACAATTGGCTAGGATGTCCTGTGACATTCAGTTAAGCTCAGTTCAGTTGCTCAGTCATGTCCGACTCTTTGAGACCCCATGAACCGTAGCACACCAGGCCTCCCTGTCCATCACCAAATCCAGGAGTCCATCCAAACCCATGTCCATTGACTTGGTCATGCCATCCAACCATCTCATCCTCTGTCATCCCCTTCTCCTCCTGCCTTCAATCTTTCCCAGCATCAGGGTCTTTTCCAATGAGTCAGTTCTTCACATCATGTAGCCAGACTATTGGAGCTTCAGCTTCAGCATCAGTCCTTCCAATGAACACCCTGGACTGATCTCCTTTAGGATGGACTGGTTGGATCTCCTTGCAGTCCAAGGAACTCTCAAGAGTCTTCTCCAGCACCACAATTCAAAAGCATAAATTTCTCTGCACTCAGCTTTCTTTATAGTCCAAAACTCACATCCATATTTGACTACTGGAAAAGCCACAGCCTTGACTAGATGGAAATTTGTTGGCAAAGTAATGTCTCTGCTTTTTAATATGCTGTCTAGGTTGGTCATAATTTTCCTTCCAAGGAGTAGGGTCTTTTAATTTCATGGCTGCAATCACCATTCGCAGTGATTTTGGAGCCCAGAAAAATGAAGTCAGCCACTATTTCCACTGTTTCCCCATCTATTTGGCATGAAGTGATGGGACCAGATGCCATGATCTCAGTTTTCTGAATGTTGAACTTTAAGCCAACTTTTTCACTCTCTTCTTTCACTTTCATCAAGAGGCTCTTTAGTTCTTCACTTTCTGCCATAAGGGTGGTGTCATCTGCATATCTGAGGTTATTGATATTTCTCCCGGCAATCTTGATTCCAGCTTGTGCTTCTTCCAGCCTAGCGTTTCTCATGATGTACTCTGCATATAAGTTAAATAAGCAGAGTGACAACATACAGCCTTGATGTACTCCTTTTCCTATTTGGAACCAGTCTGTTGTTCCATGTCCAGTTCTAACTGTTGCTTCCTGACTTGCATACACATTTCTCAAGAGGCGGATCAGATAGTCTCATATTCCCATCTCTTTCAGAATTTTCCACAGTTTATTGTGATCCACACAGTCAAAGGCTTTGGCATAGTCAATAAAGCAGAAATATATGTTTTTCTGGATCTCTCTCGCTTTTTCGATGATCCAGCGGATATTGGCAATTTGATCTCTGGTTCCTCAACCTTTTCTAAAACCAGCTTGAACAACTGGAAGTTCACGGTTCACATATTGCTGAAGCCTGGCTTGGAAAATTTTTAGCATTACTTTACTAGTGTGTGAGATGAGTGCAACTGTGTGATAGTTTGAGCATTCTTTAGCATTACCTTTCTTTGGGATTGGAATGAAAACTGACATTTTCCAGTCCTGCGGCCACTGCTGAGTTTTGAAAATTTGCTGGCATATTGAGTGCAGCACTTTCATAGCATCATCTTTCAGGATTTGAAATAGCTCAACTGGAATTCCATTGCTCCACTAGCTTTGTTCTTAGTGATGCTTCCTAAGGCCCACCTGACTTCACATTCCAGGATGTCCAGCTCTAGGTGAGTGTGAATGATCACACCTTCATGATTATCTGCTATATATCAACTTATTTTTATCACCACTGACCTCATGGTGCTCCCATCTCTGATATGATATATATCCAATATATAGAATCTTGATCACATGAGCTTTGTCTGGTCCTTTGGGATTCCACAGTAGGAAGACAAGACCTAGACTCTTATGAAGACTCACACAATAGAAATACTGCTACTGACTTTAAAGACAGTAAGAAAACAGCAAAAATCTATACAGTATTGTAGAGTATACCATCTTTGTTTTTGATACATCTATATCTATGACAACCAGAGGCTTCCCTGGTGGCTCAATTGATAAAGAATCCACCTGACAATGCATGGGATCTTGGTTTGATCCTTGGGTCAGGGAAATCCCCTGGAGAAGGGAATGGAAGCCCTCTCCAGTATTTTTGCCCAAAAATTGGTATGGACAGAGGAGCCCTGCAGGCTACACTGTGTGGGGTCGTAAGAGTTGGACACTACTTAGGAGCTAAACCACAACCACCATATCTATGAAAATGATTAACTGTGATTAATTTTGATTTTAGGGCCATGAATGAGTTTATTTGCTTTTTTTCAGTTTGTATCTACTTGTATTTCAATAAAAACAAATAATTGGATTAAACTAATTATCAAAGAAAAGATAAAGAATGTACTGCTTTAGTCTATTCATTCACTCATTCTTTTATACATTGATTAATTCAATAAATGTTTATTGAATAACTATTATATTTTAAGGGTTATGTCAGAAACATAATGTTGTACAGTGAATAGTATCCTTAACCCTTATAAGCTGTAGGCGAGAACATGTCACACAAATCCGTGAAGAACTACACATATTGATATGGAAAGTGATTATAATTACTTAGCAATATAAAGTCTAACTGAGGAAGTGAAATAAAAGGTGTTGCCTAAAGAATACGAAATTTTGTTAAGAAAACTGGAGGTAGACCAGTCTAGGTCAAAGGCACACTTTTCTATAAAGTGTGTGTCTGTGTGTTTAGTCGTGCAGTTGTGTAGGACTCTTTGCAACCTCATGGTTCCTCTGTCCATGGGATTCTCCAGGCAAGAATACTAGAGTGGGTTGTTATGCCCTCCTCCAGGGGATATTCACAATCCAGGGATTGAACCTAGGTCTCCCATATTGCATGTAGATTCTTTACCATCTGAGACACCAGGGACGCCCTTCTATATAGAGCCATATGGTTTTGCAGGCCATATGATTCCCCTTCCAATTGCCCAAGTCTGCCTGTGCAGGAGGAATGCAGCCTCAGACAGACCACAATAGCCAAATGAGCGCACCTGTGTTCCGCTAGAACCGTGGACTCTTGGCCCTTGAGCAGTTGTTCGCTGACCCTCTACTGGCAAAGAACACGTCAAGCGTATATGCAGCCCCCAAGGCACAAAATCTGAGTAAGTTTATCAAAACATAGGGTGTTTACTGAGCACTGTCTCTGAAATAGGAAACCCATGCTAAATACTTGCAACTGTAATCATATATCACATGGACTTAGAATTACAGTTTCAAACTAAGTTTTTTCAGACTTTGGTTTTAAAAGTTTAGGGTTTTACAAAATAAATGGGAATACTTGGCTATTTTTTCCATGATAAAAAGTACTATAAATTAACTTGAAATAATGGGTTATATGAAAAGTAAGAAAAATATGGCAATCCATCTTACTCTGTTGTTTCAATTTACTTTTTCTAATTGTCAATATGTAAATTTTATAAGTTGCTAGAATGCTTTCATTTTTCTACTGATTTTCAAATTCATCAAGAAGATACATGTTCTATTTGCATATATTTCTCTATCAATTTTGCCTATTTATAATAGTAACTCCTTCCTCATTTATTATCTAGTATATTCCTCATTAGGTTTATGATCAATTTTTTGAATAACTTTCTCCAGAACTAGTGTTTATTTTTTTATTCAAAAAATTTTATATTTCATTAAATAAACTTTTATCTTTTTTTTAACTTTTATCTTTAATTCACTCAATTCAATTTTAATTTCAAAATGGCTAAGTTGACTTTATGTTTTAATTTTTTTTTAATTTATTGGATTATGTTCAGATATTACTACCTATAAATCTTTCATCTTTCTAAATTTGCAAAACTTTTTTGTGTAATAAACACAAAAGTTTCAAGGACATAGATTTTTGAAAGATGCACATTTTATAGATATTCATTAAATCATGATTATGATTACTTAATTTCTTTTTTAATGTTAGCATTGCCTAAATTTGAGAGCATTTTAGAAAAAAATCTCATAATCAAATTGATTTTAAGTCAAGTTCTTTTAGATTTGTAATAATTGCATTAAGTATTTAGCTGATTTACTTTCATGCATATGTGATCATCATATTTATTCACAAATTGTGACTTTTTCATATAAAATGTTTCATTTTATTTTGATTAGTAAGTTTTATTTTAGATTCCATTTTGACATATTAATACTGGTATTGTTTTTTCTCTTTAACTTGTCTCTACCTAATATCTCTTTTTCTATCTCTATTTGTCATTTTTCAGATACTTTAAGTGTATTTATTGAAAAATATAAAATTTTTATTTTTAAACTTGTTTTTAAATCTGCTTTTTGAAAAGATAATTTATTCTTTTTACAATTATTCATAATTAATTAATATATCTGATTTCTTATCCCTTTCTATATGCTATATTTAATAGTTATTTCCCATTGCTTATCTGTTTCTATTTTCTTTTAGCTCATGTGCTTTCTGATTTGATAAAAATATACTTTGTTATTTCCCTATGATCATTAATAAAATGTATTGATTTTTAGTTTTATTAACTGCTACTATTTCCCTTACCCTGCTCTCTTCATCAAAGACTTCTTGATATGAAAAGAAAATAAAAAATAAAGTTAATAAAATACCTGGATAAATATTTTTTAGTATAATTCCCTTAATTTATCCTTACATAAACCTCAATCCCAAATTTAAAATACATGTTTTGTCTTATGCTTTTTTTTTAATTCCTTTGTTCTACCCTCATACCACTATAAAAACTTGGTAACAATTTCATTTACTTTCACATCTCATCTCCCACCCAGCCTCTGTTTTCTGAGTTTTATTGAAGTCATTATTTTTTGGTAATTATTATTATTATTATTATTATTACATAACTTATATCATTTTGATTTCAGGATTCTAGATATTTATCTCTTAACTTAGTATCCATTTTGTATATGTCTCACCCCTGACTCTTCATTCTTCCTAATTTTGATTGTGTGTTCTTGTTCTTTGTTGAATTGTGTCTTAGTGTTTTTCTGACATAAATTACAGAAGCTCTGCTGTTTAAATCTTTGCTTAACTTCAAATATTATGACTTAACTCATGAGTTAGCTCTGATAGGTAACTGCTATTTCAGTGGGCTTACAGACTTCGGGGTCTAGTCCTTTACACTCGGTATTCTTTAAATGCTATTCCCACTGATTTCTAGCTTCCACTAACATTAAATGTGAATTCTGTACTCTGAACTTTTTCTCTCTTTGTTGATAAGTTATTCTTTATAGTTGCTATTATTTCACTCTAGAAAGTTATTTACTGTTGCAACTGAGTAACTGCATTACTATTTTGTTCATGCCATGGTCCACCTTTTCCAGCAATTCCATTTTGCTGTGTATATTATTTGTTTCTGCAAATTGAACTGTCTCTCATATAAGATCCTGTGAGAAGGGAAGTCAATTATTTTATTTTATATTAGTTTATTATAGAATTCCCTGGTGGCTCAGTGAGTAAAGAATCTGCCTACAATGCAGGAGACCCAGGTTCAGTCCCTGAGTCAGAAAGATCCCCTGGAGAAGGTAATGGCTACCCACTCTAATATTCTAGCCTGGAGAATTCCATGGACAGAGGAGCCTGGTGGGCTACAGTCCATGGGGTCACAAAGAGTCAGACATGACTGAGCAACTAACACTAGGCTCATGTCTTGTCAATGGAATGCCTTCAACTTCAAACATACCTAAGTGGTGGTCATGATTTTAGCTCCATAACTATGGTAGACAAGAAGCCAGGTCATTCTGCTCCTTGAAGAGGAACATAAAAGAAGGAGCTTTGCACTCTCCATGTTTCTGTGTCCAGATATTTCTATGCAGGTAGAATATGACCAAGTCTTCAGCAACTTCTTACAATAAAGAAAATAACACTGTGATAATTTTATATCAATTTGACTGGGCAATGAGTTGCCAAGACATCTGTTTAAACATTATTCTGGCTGTGTCCATTAGGGTGTTTCAGAATGAGACTAACATTCAAATCAGCAGTCTGAGTAAAGTAAATCACCCTTTCCTATCACAGCAGACCTCGTCCAATCACTTGACAACTTGAGTAGAACAAAAGGAAGAATAGGGGAGAATTTGTTTTCTCTGCCTAATTGTCTTTTAGCTGGGACATTTGTCTCCTTCTGTGTTCAGGCTCAAACTGATTTTATGCCATTGGCTCTCCTGGGTCACCAGCTTGAAAAAGCAAATCTCGAGATTTCTTAGCATCCATAATCAATTACATGAGCTAATTCCTTATAATAAGTATATAAAGTATAAGCATGATATGTACACTATGTACCCATGTTTTGTTTGTTGATATATCTTTATATCCTATTGGTTCTGTTTCAATGGATTACTCTAATACAACTTCCCTACCTTCAAACATCTCTTATGATCAACTTATCTGCTGGCTGGACCTAGCAATATCTAGACCTTGTCATAGGGACTTCAGTGTGACTATCTAGGCCTTTGTCTGTGCCTTAGACACTAAACTTGCACATGTTTTCCTTCCATCCTCTTGGTATGATGAAATGTCATCTAGATGAATGTATGGCCTAGCATATCTATTCTGGAAAAGAACATGACTTGAAGATGAAAAGGAAGGACAATGGAAGTGAATTTTTGCTGTTGCAGTTTGGTGGCTAAATCATATCCGAATCTTTTGTGACTCCATGGACTCTAGCCCACCAGGCTCCTCTGTCCAATGGATTCCCCAAGCAAGAATACTGGAGTGGATTGCCATTTCCTTCTCCAAGAGATCTTCCCAACACAGTGATGGAAACCATATCTCCTGCATTGGGAGGTGGATTATTTATCACTGAGCTTGAAAGTGAATTTAGGTATTTTTATTTCTAGATACTTCCTCTAGAAAGACTGAAGTGAACATATAAAATAAGTTTGTATTATTTTAAATATTAATAATACTTTAATTAAGGTATACCTCTAAATCTTTGATATTTTCAATCCTGAAAAAAACCAGGATGAAGATTCCATAGTATATGTAATGATAAACATTTAATAATATGTATGATGACTAATATTTATGATGCATGTATTACTGATAGCTAATTAATATTTACAACACAGCCGTGAGGTTGGTTCTATATTTTCCTCATTTTATAGATGGAAAAAAAAGATGAGCTTTAGAGAATTTAATAATATGTCGAACAACAGATAAGTAAATGAGCAAGGACTTGAACTGACACTTTATTCCAGTCTTTCTGCTTATAATCACAGTTTGTGACCTTATAGACCATAGTCCACCAGTCTCCTCTGTCCATGGGATTCTCCAGGCAAGAATACTGGAGTGGGTTGCCATGCCCTCCTCCAGGGGACCTTCCTGACCCAGGGACTGAACCCGAGTCTCTTACATCTCCTGCATTGGCAGGCAGGTTCTTTACCACTAGTGCCACCTGGAAAGTCTTTATAATCGCTACCCAATATATATTTTAAGTAATGTAATTCAAAGAGAATGAGAAAGAAATCCCGTTGCTTAAAATACTTCAGTTTTTGTATTCATTGCTCCTGCTTTCTGATTTTTCTTTCTTTGAAATTTCCTTGTCAAGAATATTTCAACAAGGTAACTATGCACTAAATTTCAAAAGGCACCATTATTATTTAATTAGCACAGCATCT
The DNA here is from genome assembly GCF_963930625.1 of Muntiacus reevesi. Lineage (NCBI taxonomy): Eukaryota > Metazoa > Chordata > Mammalia > Artiodactyla > Cervidae > Muntiacus > Muntiacus reevesi. The sequence continues at coordinate 37,313,890 of NC_089269.1, forward strand.
GTGACTTTACTAGCACAGGATACAAGTAATTACAGGTAGCTAAAAAATGAATTTAACTTCAAAAGCCTTACATATTTTGCACATCTCTTTAGAAAATCTATCTGCTTACAGTTGCAATAACAGGTAATAAAGCATGTTTGTACTTTTTGAACAAGATTTTCTAATCATTCATGATAAAAGCAATGTAATCATTTCTATGACAATTCGATCAGACATGTTAGTACGGTGTATTAAAATCAAGAGCTTTTCCTCTACATAATTTTTATAGGAGTAGACTATTTTTCCTTTTATAATTCTATTTATTTATTTTTGGCTGTGTGGGGTCTTCACTGTCGCACATGGCTTTCTCTAGTTATTGTGAGCGGGGGTTGCTCTTCATTGCAGTGTGGGCTGCTTATTTGATGGCTTCTCTTGTCGAGAAGCACAGGCTCTAGGGTGTGCAGGCTTCAGTAGCTGTGGCACATGGCCCAATAGTTGCGACTCCTAGGCTCCAGAGCACAGGCTCAATAGTTGTGGCACATGCGCTTGGTTGCTCTGTGGCATGTCAGATCTTCCTGGACCAGGGATCGAACTCATGTCTCCTACATTGGCAGGTGGATTCTTTACCACTGAGCCACCAGGGAAGTCACACGAAAGAACTTTGATCAAACATTGTTTGGATTTTATAAGAGGAAGTTTTACATGCTTGATCTATTCAGTGTGGCGAAAGTACCATCAGTTACTGAAATTTGACTATGAAATATAAACTATGATATTTATATTTAGTGCAATTAGAAACAATGAAGCAATGGTTCTTTAGAGGATTTCTTTTTCTAAGAGAAATGCACAACTAAATATGCTACCTATTTTTTTTTTTGTATTTTAATATCTTTAAATGACAGAGTGATTTTTATATTCACATAGGCTTTCTATTTTATCCATTTCTTTTAGAGAAGAGTAAACTGCAGCATTTATGGTGCCTTATAATTCTTGGGATGTATTCCATTATCTTTCTTGTGATTAAGGACTATGATACAAGGAATATTCCATTTTTATTGGTCATTTCTAAAATTGTATTAGATAATTACAAAACAGTATATGACTGCTTCTTTCATGTGAATTCATAGAGACATTACTTTGATTCTCTTCCTGGTTTTCCTAGAGGAAAGGAAGTAGTGAAGGAGAATGTGTGTGTGAGGTGGCTGTTGATCACATAAAACTCAGCAGATATTTTATGACTAAAGAATTGAAATGAAGTACACAACAGATTTATACACTGACGCATATACAAATAAAATTTGAAATATAATATAAATAATTATTACCTCAAAAACTGAGACAATATGTATAATCTGAAGAAATTAGTTGCTCTGGGGATAGAAAATAGTTTCTGTCAGAAGTAGTTCAGGTGCAGATTCACAGAATGTTATGGAGAATGACAGATGAGAAGCAGTGTCAAGCTGGAATATTTTAGTTGAGATATTTGAGTGACTGTTAACACCACTTGGAAATACAGGGATAGTGAAATGATGAACAATTTCTTGATGAGAGAATATAAGTTCAGTTTTATATTGTACTACTTTAGTGTGACTTTTGATCATTCAGAGAGATATATCAGGAAAATATTTTAAAATGTGAATGTGGAACTCAAAATAATTTTCTTTTTTTAACATCAAATGTTCCTTGGTTCAGATGGAATACAAGTAACACATAGATTTTGGCTAAAACAAGAAGTGTGTTAGAAGTTGCTTCAGTCATGTCTGACTCTTTGCAGCCCTATGGACTGTAACTTGCTAGATTCCTTTGTCCATGGGGATTCTCCAGGCAAGAATACTGTAGTGGGTTGCCATTTTCTTCTCCAGGGCATCTTCCCAACTCAGGGATCAAATCCTAGTTTCTTATGTCTCCTGCACTGGCTGGTAGGTCCTTTATAACTAGTGCCACCTGGAAAGCCTGAAATATTAAGAGAGAGAGAGACCTTTATTTTTGACTGAAGTTTGTTAGTGAAGGAAAGAAAAAGTCAATACCTAATTTTCAAGGAGTAAGGTATAATGAGAGTAAAGACAGAACTATATCCCCTAGAAGGAGAGGAGAAGAGTCGGGTCATAATATCAAGAGGAAAAGCTAAGAAGTTAATCCAAAGAAATAATCAAATGAACAAGAAAGTCTTAGTAATAAGCTTCTGTTTAAGAATAAGAGACTACTATCTGTTGTTTGATCAGACAACAGGCTGGTTCCAAATTGGAAAGGAGTACATCAAGGCTGTATATTGTCACCCTGTTTATTTAATTTATATGCAGTGCACATCATGCGAAATGCCGGGCTGGATGAAGCACAAGCTGGAATCAAGATTGCCAGGAGAAATATCAATAACCTCAGATATGCAGATTACACCACCCTTACGGCAGAAAGTGAAGAACAAAAGAGCCTCTTGATGAAGGTGAAAGAGGAGAGTGAAAAAGCTGGTTTAAAACTCAATTCAGCAAACTAAGATCACGGCATCCGGTCCTATCACTTCATGATGAATAGATGGGGAAGCAATGTAAACATGACAGAATTTATTTTGGGGGGCTCCAAAATCACTGTGGATGGTGAATGCTGCTGTGGAATTAAAAGACTCCTGCTCCTTGGAAGAAAAGTTATGACCAACATAGACAGTGTATTAAAAAGTGGAGACTACTTTTCCAGCAAAGGTCCATCTAGTCAAAACTATGGTTTTTCCAGTAGTCATGTATGGATGTGAAAGTTGGACTATAAAAAAAGCTGAGCACAGAAGAATTGATGCTTTTGAACTGTGGTGTTGGAGAAGACTCTTTAGAGTCCTTTGGACTGCAAAGAGATCCAACTGGTCCATCATAAAGGAGATCAGTCCTGAATGTCCATTGGAAGGACTAATGCTGAAGCTGAAACTTTAATTATTTGGCCACCTGATGAGAATAACTGACTCTTTAGAAAAGACCTTGATGCTAGGAAAGATTGAAGGTGGAAGGAGAAGGGGATGACAGAGGATGAGATGGTTGGATGGCATCACTGACTCAATGGGCATGAGTTTGAACAAGCTCGGGAGTTGGTGATGGACAGGGAAACTTGGGCTGCTGCAGCTCATGGGGTTGCAAACAGTTGGACACGACTGAGCAACTGAACTGAACTGACTGATCTGTTGACTTCCAATTACTAGATTAGTAGATATTAAGTTATTTATAAACCACAAAAGGCATGTTTATAATATGCTTCAAGAAGGTGAGGGTTGCCATTTCTTTCTCCAGGATATCTTCCTGATCCAGGGATCGAACCCACATATCTTGCATCTCCTGCAGCGGCAGGCAGGTTCTTAACCAGCTGAGTCATCAGGGAAGCCCTATGAAGGTAAAACTAGTTTAAAAACTGTCTGGAAAAGAAGGAAAACTTAAAAGAAACCAGTTAGCCAACAGTATTAATGACTTATCTGATATATTCCCAGGGAATATAATCCTGTCTTGTGGATTATATTATCATCTCATTTCCAACTGACGTGAGTTGCACTCTTATATCAAAATCAGTCTATGTGAAGGGACAAATTGGAGAATTTAAAGCCAAAGAGAAAATCTTAATAAAGCTTCTAGCAGATAACTGAATGGAAATTTTTCATGAACTTGGAATAGAGTATGATTTCTTGAATAGTGTGAAAAGTTCTAACAGTTAAGAAATTATACAGTATTTAAATTAGAACATTGTTTTTATTAATAGCTTCTGTTAACATGTGAAGTGAAAGACAGATAGTTAGAGCTATTGTTTGCCTATTTATTCATCGAAAATATAATCTCAGAATATATAGAATTATTCCATAAATAATAAAAAAAACACAAGTCAAACTTAAAAAAGGACAAAAGCACTTAAGCAGTCATTTCACCAAAGAGGATATTCACATATCCCTTAGGAAATCAGCACTGAATATTCATTGGGGGGACTAATGTTGAAGCTGAAGCTCCAATATTTGGGCACAAGATGCCAAGAGTCAACTCATTGGAAAAGACTCTGATGCTGGTAAAGATTGAAGACAACAGGAGAAGGGGGTGGTAGAGGATGAGATGGTTAGATAGCATTACCGACTTAACGGACATGAATTTGAGCAAACTTCAGGAGATAGCAAAGGAGAGAGGAGCCTGCCATGCTGCAGTCCATGGGGTCTCAAAGAGTTGGACATGACTTAGCAACTGAACAGCACCAGCAACATTAATGGATGAACAAGTGTAAAATCTTACCGATTTCCAGAGAAAGTCAAATTAAGATTATGAGGCAACACTACATACCTACCTGCACATTCAAAGTTAAACACCTAATTAATACTGATTGTTGCTGATTCTGTACAGCAACAGATACTCTCATAACTGCCAGCTGGGTCATAACAGGAGCACAAGGTCTTTGGAAATCTCATTGGCACTAATTGTAAAATCTGAACACAGATACACCAGATAATACAGTATTATTATTCCTAGGAGTATGCCAAACAAAAATGAATACAAAGTCATGAACTTAAATACTAATTGCAGCATAATTCATAACAGCCAAACTGTGAAAATTCACTTCCATTGATGGTAAAACTTATAAGCGGTAGCATACATATTATCATACTGTGAATTGCTTTATAGGATTGAAAATGAGCAAACTATGGACAATGCAGAAGTCCATAAACATAATGGGTGAAAAATCCAGTAAGACAAGGGACCTTAATATGTGATTTCACTTATATAAACAAATCAGCGGCCATTAACTGGAAATCTGGCAAAACTACGGAGATAGAGAAAGGTCAGTGGTTACCAGGATTGAGAGGTGGGGGAGGTTTGAAAAATTGGAGCCAAGGGAATTTTTAGAGTGGGGAAATTATCATGTATGAGAGTATTATGGTGCATACATGACTATTTTGTTAAAAACCATGGAACTATGTAACACAAAGAGTGAATCCCAATGTACACTGTGGACTTTGGTTAATAATAATGTATCCATATGGATTCTTCAATTGTGAAAAATTCACCACCCCAATGAAAGATGTTAATTGGAGAAACTGTGGGCTTGGAAGAGGGAGTATATGGGAGCCCTCTGATCTTTCTGTTCCATTTTTCTGTAAACTTAATCTGCTTTAAGAAACAAAGTCCTTTAATTAAGGGGGGAAAAAAAAGACAAATATGTTTCCACAGCCCCATTAATCACTTCTTCAGCTTCCAAATTCCTTGACAGACATGAAAGCCTCTCTCAAAACAGACATTGAACTAAGAAGGAGCCATAAATTTGAGCCTTTCTTCCATTAATGAGCCTTTATTCCATAGATGAGTATGACTTCAGGACTTCATCAAAAGTTCTTCAGCTTTCAGAAAATTAAAAAAAAAAATTCTTCAAACTTTGATTTTTCCAACTGTAAGACATGATTAATTATATAAGCAATTAGTCTGTTTCTGATCTAGCTATACGACTGTTTATTGAGATTTTATTTAACTAATGGAATTGTTTTAGCTTGAGAGCAGCAAGATGAGTTTACTGAAACATAAATAGTAAATCCGTCTTTCCAAAGAAGTACAAAATCAGTGCTTTTGTTACTTGGGCTGGTTGTTTTGAAATATGCATGTGTGTGTGTGTGTGTGTGTGTGTGTGTGTGTGTGTTTAAATGAAAGAAAGGGATACTTTTCTAATTTGAGCAGTGAATGAAAAAGCAATCGTTTTAACAATATGGGGCCTTGAAAAAAATTAAGTGTGATGAAATGTGAGTTATCAAAACTGTAATTATAATATAAAGAAACAAAAGTCTATTATTTGTTATTAGAAAACTTACTTTAGTAGTGTGGACAGTTATATTTTTCTTTATTATTAATTGGATGGTGTTATTTGCTTTTAAAACAATTTATCTGTCATAAAAATATAGTTAAGATTCAGTATACAAAGGAACAATACTCAATTATAAGGCTGACTTGTACATGTTTATAATTTGCAAAAAAAGATCAGTAGATATCCAAATCACGAGTTAAGTGTACATGTCTCCTCTTTTTGTCCATTTCAGTGCACAGCTAACATTACTTTTTAAATTGATGAATAGATGCAGCTGAAATACTCAAAAAGACCTAGAGTACTTGGACACATATTTTCAAATACAAATTATATGTTACTGAACATATACTGCCACTAAGAAGAGCTTTCCCTAACCTTTGAGAATCACTGCAGATCATTGTTTTAGACTTCCTCATAAGCACCTTTAAGGCTGCTTCTTTAACTGAAAAATGTTAAGCACGTATTTCAATTACCATTGTGTCATTAGGTACATATGGTTTTCTTCCAGATTCAGTCATTACATGGCTTGCTTCTCATGCTGTTGTTAAGCTTATGAAAAGAGATTAATGTAATAACTTGTCTGTGCTTTCTCTTAATTAAGTTAGAATGTGTTTCATTCCCCTCCTTGTGTTTGACTGAAAATTAGCAAGATAACGATTTTCTGCAGTACTTACAAAAGAGCTGGTTTGAAGCCACATGTTCTATGGATTGGGATCCTTTCAAAAGGTTCAGGCTCAGCTGGTTTCAGGTAGAGCCAAGGAATCTCCTTTATAAAAACTCTTCAGTGACTATGTGTTTGTGCTCTTCTGCTTACTCGTGTCTGACAGTTTGGGACCCTGTGGACTGTCGGCCGCCAGGCTCCTCTGTCCATGGGATTCTCCAGCAAGAACACTGGAGTGGGTTGCCATGCCGTCCTTCAGGGAATCTTCCCAATGCAGGGATCGAGCACGCATCTCTTAGGTCTCCTACATTCATAGGAGGAAAAAAGTGTCAATTTTTCTCTTTCCAAAGCAAGTCTTTTTTTAAAAAAATCCAATTTCTAGTCATTAAAGACATAGTTAATGAGAGCTTCCTATATCTATATCCATATCTATCTATCTGTATATATAAACTGCTCTGTAAACAAAAGGAATTGAATCCAAAATATACTTACAGAAAACCCACAGACCAATAAATTCTATAGGAAAAGACCAATTAACAGAACCAATTCATGGCCAAATTTCTTTCCCAAATAAAATAAATGATACTTTTTGATGCAAATTTGAAGAGGTCCTAAGTGTAACCTTTTGGGATAATTTTTAGCAAGTAAGCCAAAATTGCAATAAGGGCAGTACTTGTTAGCAAACAGCAAAAATTGCAACTCTTTTAAGAATGTTTCATGTATAGTGTTTAACATAGGTCATCTGTTATTGAATTCGGAGAGGTACATATTATTAGCTTTTCTTTTATTTTATAAGTGATATATTAGTGAGACTAAATAATCTACTCAAAGTCATGAAATTTGTAAATGATGAAGCCATGCATTGAGCAGAGATCAGATGCACTTCTCAAACCTTCTAAATTGTATTCCATTACATAGAGGTAGGAATTTTTAGGATCTTCCAGAAATTATGACAAAATATCAGAGGAGGCTGAAATACCAAACCATGATCAGCTTAAAGAGAAACCTTGAGGTAAATATAGATTTCTCAGTCTTCATACCACCCTCTTCAACCCAAAATACCACTTCAAAAGAATGAGTTGTGTTTTGTGGAGCCCTCTTTAACGTGGGACTTCATTATACTATGGAGTCTCACAGAGATCTGACCAGAGAAAACTGTCACAACTTTGAAAGCAACTGAACACCATTTGAAGGAGTATAGAAATGTCCATGTTAAAGGATTTAGTCACATGGAATTATCCAGGCAAGAATACTGGATTTGGTAGCCATCCTCTTCTCAAGGGGATCTTCCTGATCCAGGGATCATACCTGGGTGTCCGCACTGCAGGAAGATTCTTTACCATCTGAGCCACCAGGAAAGTCCTTAGTCATGATTCATTTAAATAATTTAAATGTATATATAATTTTTCATTGTCATATTTTGTGCCAGCAAGGTAAGTGAAACTTGCTCAGTCATGTCCAGCTCTTTGCAACCCCATGGATTATACAGTCCTTGGAATTCTCCAAGCCAGTATACTGGAGTGGATAGACTTCCCCTTCTCCAGGGCATCTTCCCAACCCAGGGATCAAACCCAGGTCTCCTGCATTGCAGGCAGATTCTTTACCAGCTGAGCCACAAGGGAAGCAAGTAAAAACAGTGTTTTGAATAGAATAGGCAGAGGCAGTAACTTGAAGGAAATTAAGCCTCATTAGTATAATAAATAAAATTAAATAAAATAAAGACTGTGAAATGATCAAGTAGATGATTCAGTACATTCCATAGTTGAGGAAAACCTGTTTGGGAGATAAACTTACCATAATTATGTTCAAAGACTTACTAGAAAATATAGATAACACATATAAGAGATGGGTACTTAAGCAAAAGGAGAAATTTATAAGAAAGGATCAAGTTGAAATTATAGAAGTAAAATCTTGGTATCAGCAGTAAAAAATTTCTTCAGCCATCTAAAAAGTAGCCTGGTAAATATGTCAATGGAAATTATCTAAACTGAAACACAAAGAAAATAAAGGAAAAATTATTTTAAAAATCTATGGGGTAATATCAAGCAATCTAACAATGTAATTGGAATCCAAAAAGGAAAAGAGTGTCAGCAATAGAGCAGTTGGAGAGAAAATTAATGAAGAGACAGAAATTCTTAAGAAAAATTAAGACTATCAGTAACCACTTAAATCACAATAAATTTAAGTACTACAATATTAACAATTGCATTAGATGTAAATGGTTTAACATCCCACTTAAAGAGCAGTATTAGCCACATTGGATCAAAAAATACACCTCAAATATATGTCACATGTGAAAAACCCACATCAAAGTGCAGCAGGTGATGTATTTCTATTTCAAAAATTAAAACAAAAAACAAAAAACTCAAAATTTCACCCCTCCAAAAAAGCAATGCAAATTTGAACAAAAGAGATCAGGATTAATTTTTTTTTTTAACTATAGACATTAACTAATGACTTTCAGCAAAGTGAGTGCTTATTCAAGAAAAGCAGCTCAACTGCCAGTAAGCTCAGTGAGATGTGTGGTATTTTAACTTATGCCAGTTTGATCCTCTTTCTCTAGTACAGTGTAACCCTGAGAATAACAGCCAGCTTTTCCAGTACTGAAGTGAGCAAAACATCCTTTGCAAATTATTTTAATAATTACTTTAAAAAATCTGTTTAGTCATTCTTTGGAAGACACCTCAAAAATTCTGCCTTTATTTCACCTGACTTAGAACCGACCACTGCTGAATCTGCATATGTGGTTTTTTGTTGTTGTTGTTAAAAACATTCACAGGACAGTGTTTTACATACAGCTGCCAGTGGTGATATAACAAGTGGGGCAAAGAAAGGAGTAAGTCAAGAGCTTGGGAGAACTAAATGTCAATGAGATCTTCATAAGGGCTTTGAAAAACTCCAGTGTATTCCTGGGGAGTCAGAAATCCATGCTTATGCCCAGAGTTGTGCACTTTCTCAGGAAAGACCTGAGCAGGTTCTCATTGTTCAGCTGACTAACCTTGAGCCCATGAGGAAGCTAGAAGTGAAGGCCAAGGCAAAGTTGTCAAATGACTGACAGTGCTGAAGAGGCACCCAAATACATGGAGCCACTCAGCAAACACTGGGAGGGTTTTTTGGTTTTAGATATTTAAGGAAATTCTGTCCAATCATTCATTGACTACTAAGCTAATGGAAACAGCAACTCACTCCAGTATTCTTGCCTGAGAAATCCCATGGACAGAGGAGCCTGGTGGGCTACAATCCATGGGGTCGCAAAGAGTCGGACATGATTTAGTGACTTAATCAACCAAGCTAATGGAACAGAGACCGCAATAGCCAAATGCAGCAAAAAACATTGACCTTGCAGAATTAATTTACAAAAGTTATTCAGTTCAGTTCAGTTCAGTCATTCAGTAATGTCTGACTCTTTGTGACACCATGGACTGCAGCACATCAGGTCTCCCTGTCCATCACCAGCTCCAGGAGTTTACTCAAACTCATGTCCCTTGAGTCAGTGATGTCATCCAACCATCTCATCCTCTGTCATCCCCTTTTCCTCTCTCCTTCAATATTTCCCAGCATCAGGGTCTTTTCGAATGAGTCGGTTCTTCACATCAGGTGGCAAAGTACTGGAGTTTCAGCTTCAGCATCAGGTCTTCCAATGAATACTCAGGACTGATTTCCTCTAGGATGGACTGGTTGAATATCCTTACAGTCCAACGGACTCTCAAGAGTCTTCTCCAACACCACAGTTCAAAATAATCAATTTTTTGGTGCTCAGCTTTCTTTATAGTCCAACTCTCACATCCATACACGACCACTGGAAAAACCATAGCTTTGACTAGATGGACCTTTGTTGGCAAGGTAATGCTGCTGCTTTTTAATATGCTGTCTAAGTTGGTCATAACTTTTCTTCCAAGGAGCAAGCATCTTTTAATTTCATGGCTGCAGTCACCATCTGCAGTGATTTTGAAACCCCCCAAAATAGTCTGTCACTGTTTCCACTGTTTCCCAATCTATTTGCCATGAAGTGATGAGACCAGATGCCATGATCTTAGTTTTCAGCATGCTGAGTTTTAAGGCAAATTTTTTACTCTCCTCTTTCACTTTCATCAAGAGTTATTAAACAAACAAACAAAAACTGCATTAAAAAGCAGCAACAAAACAACATGACAAAGAAGTGTATCGGATTTCCAAAGTGGTCACAGTATAATATTGAAAACATCCAGTTTTCAACAGAAAACCAATTAGTAGGTGTGGAAAGTAGCACAAAATTATGACCTCTATGTGGAGAAAAAAAGCCACTAATAAAAATATTTGAAGAAGTACCAGTATATCTCTAGAGAGATATTGAGTTGGCCAAAAAGTTAGTTTGAGCTTTTCCATAAGATGGTGTGGAAAACCCAAAATGAAACTGTTGGCCAACCCAACACTATAAAGCAGCTATTCTAAATATCTTCTACCAGCTAATGAATGCCATGTCTAAAAAATTCAAGGAAGGATTGAGAATTATATCTCACCAAATAGAGAATATCAATAAAGGTACAGAAATTATAAATGGAGCCAAATTGAAAATTTGGTTGATAAGTACAACTGAAATGGAAAAAAAAAAAAAAAAAAAAAGTTGGAGAGTTCAGTAGCAGTTTTGAGCAGAAAGAATCAGTAACTGAAATATAAGATCATCCAGTCTTAGAAAAATGAACAGTGCCTGAGACCTTTGAGACACTATGGAGCATATCAACATATGCATAATGAGAGACCCAGAAGGAAAGGAAAGAGAGAGAAAAGGGAATTCTGAAGGAATATTGAAGAAATAGTACAAACCTTCCTAAGGTCAATTAATAATTTAATATTGCTCATTCATCTGGCAAACCTAAAATGGGAGCACAGAAGGGATTACATATTATAAACATATTGGATTTCTGGCAGAAATGCAAGGTCGTTTCAATACATGAAAATCAGTCCATGTGATATACCACATTAACAGAAAAAGAGAAAATAATCATTTTCATAGAAGTAGAAACAGGATTTGACAAAATTCAACAGGTATTCATAATAACAACATTCAACAATCAAGGATTAGAAGAAAACTTTTTAGTCCAAAGAAAGACATCTACAAAAATCCAGAGCTGATATTCTAGATAAGGGGGAATCATTGAAGGCTTTCCAACTAAGTTCAGGAGCAAGATAAGGCTGTCTGCATTTGCCACTTCTGTTTGGTATTGACTTAGAGGTTCTAAATAGGACAATTAGAACATGAAATAAAAAAAAATATGAGATTAAACATGAAATTAAAAAATATAAAGATTAGAAAGGAAGAAGCAAAACTATTTCTCTTCACAGTTGACATAACATCAAAAAATACAGACACACACACAAACACACAACTATTAGAGCTAATAAATAATTTCAGCAAAGTTGCAGAATGCAGGATCAACATACAAAATCAGTTGTGTTTCTATACCCCAGCAATGAACAATGTGAAAATAAAATTCATAGATTGATTCCATTTATAAGATGATCAAAGAACCTAAAATATGGAATAAATTTAATCAACAATTTCAAGATTTATACATGGAGAGCTATAAAATATATTTTAGTATCCTAATAGCAAATAAACACATGATAAAATGCACAATGTAATTATTTAGATGTTAATTAAAATCCCAAATAGCATACAACTACAGAACTCTTACAGTTAATAATACTGAAAACATCAAGTGCTGACAAGGATTCAGAACAACTGGAATAATCATGCATTACTGATAAGAAAGCAAAATGTCACAGTCAGTTTGAAAAACTTTGGCAGTTTCTTAAAATGTTAAAACATATACTAACCATGTGATCCAACAATCTTATTCTTAGGTGTCCATCCAAGAGAACCAAGAACATATCCACCAAAAGATCTTATTTAAATATTCATAGCAGTTGTATTCACTATCCCCCAACATAGAAAACAGCACCAATGTCCACCAAATTTTGAGTGAGCAAATAAAATATTGTTCATCTACACAAACACACTCAGAACTAAGGAGTGAATGATACACACAACCTTAATAGGTAAATGCATTATACTGAGTGAAAGAAGGCATTCCATATGTTATATAGTAAATGATTCCATTCATGTAACATCTGTAAAAGTTAAAATTCAAGAGACAGGAAAATGTTTAGAGGTTATCAGAGAATGGTGTTGGGGGAGAGAACTGACTACAACAAAACACAAAGGATCTTTTTGAAGAGATGGAAAATCTTCTATACATTGATTACCATGGTATTTATACAACTATAAACATTTTTCAAATTAACAGATTTAAATATCTCCTTTAGGTATATAATTTGTTAATTGTTTAGCTGTTAAGTCATCTCTAACTCTGCAAACCTATGAACTGGAGCACACCATGGTCTTCTCTCCATGGGGTTCTCCAGGCAAGAATAATAGAGTGGAATGCCATTTCCTTCTCAAGGATAATTCCTCAATAAAACTGACTAAAAAATAAGTGACAATGAATAGTTAATATTACCTGCAGAAAACAAAATCTTTGTTTTATGCTCACAAGCTGTGCAGGTAAGCTGTGTTTTTCCAAAGCTACATGCTTTCAAAATTTATCTCCAGGTCAAATGGTTTCTTTGAGACTCTCACCCATGTGTCCAATTACATAATTGTTATTTTCATTAATATATTCAACAGAAATTCAAATTCATCATATACAAAACAGAAATCATAATCACTGTCACCTCTGCCTCAAATTTGCTTTACATCTTTTGTTTATTATTTTAGATAGTAGGGTCAGTTGTTCAAGCCAGGATTTCTCAGATTAGGCTTGTTCCCTTTTATTCTCTTTGGTCAGATTCAGTCTGTATCTAGCAAAAAGTACAAAAGCAAAATAGATTTTTGAATGAGTGAATAAATTAAAGAATTCTGGTCCTGGGAATAGAATCAATGTTTGAATGATACTGAATAAAGAAGCCCATGCCTTCAGATAAGCATCATGAAATATTATCTCTGCTTTTAGAAGCAAAACAATGCAATTATGGACAGCATATGGGAGGGGGGTCAAAATTAATCTACTGCTGGGATGCACAAGTTAAATATCTTTAGAAAAATGAGGATAGATTGATTGAGCAAAGCTCAATAAACCCTTCCGTGTTTATCTCCTTAAGTTTTATGTTCTACATCCTGGGCCTTATTTATAATTCTTATATCTGTCTCTGTATATGAATTCATAACTGCCTTGTTCCCTCATAGACATTCCATTTCTCTATATTTTATGCCTGGCTTTGCTAAATCAATTAGGTTCAATTGAATTTAGCTAAATAAGTCACAAAAACTAAACCCAGAAGACCACATTAACAGAGACATACTGCTGCATTCACTCCCAATGAATATTTAGTAGTATCCATATTTCCTCAATCTGAAAGCTTATTTGATTTATTATATAAGCCTGTAAATAGAAGAAAATTGATTGGTCTTAAAATAATAGGCACTCTCATCTAAAGGGAAGAAAAATGTAGCAAACTGAAAATAGTGGTGTTGGTGACAGCTATCTTGGTCATTCAAAAATAAAATGTAAATAGTACTCCTAGAGAGATGTGACAAGCCTCCCCGCCTCTCCTTGTTCATTTCAGTTTCTATAGAGACCAGTTGGCACTTATAAACTGAACTGGAGCCGCGTGTGACTTGTTTTCACAAACCCATGATGGATAATGGCTAATGGGTGGGACTGTGGCGACAAAGCACTGTCTTTGAACAAAATAGCTGTGGGACTTGAGGATATCATCTGCTTCACAAATGCACCAAGTTTTCCAGAAGAGCTGGCCCATAAAACTGCCAGATCAGGGAAGGTCAAGCACAAAAGAACTAATAGGATCTCAGGGGAAGAGCACTGCAGCTGGTGGTTATTACCACTCCTGGCTAGACCAGGAGATACGTTAAAAAAAAAAAAAATCAGAACTCTTTCAGCAGGTAGAATAAATAAACCTACTCTGCTCCATGGTTCTTTCTTTTCTTTCTTTCTGCTCCATATTGATCTTTCTTTTCCTGCACATAATCAAGACTGCACCATTTTCTGCCTTTACATTGATTTACATAGTCATACATTTAACTTTTCCAAATGCTTACTCAGAGTAGGGCACTTTTAATTTGAGTTAATAGTTTCTTCTTCTTCTTCTTCTTTGTTTTGTAAACCCTAAAGTTGGGCCTTCCCTGGAGGTCTGTGGTTTAGACTCTGCAATTCCACTGCAGTGATGTTGTTTCAATCCTTTGTTGGGGAAGTAGGATCCTGTAAGGTGCAATATGCTTGGAGTGGAGGTGGGGGAAAGTAATGAGCACTGGATGGGGAAAGGGCAACGCACTCTAGCATTCTTGCCTGGAGAATCCCACAGACAGAGGAGCCTGGCAGACTACAGTCCATAGTGTCACCAAGACTTGGACACAACTGAACAACTTAGCAAGGATGCACAAAGCAAGGAATATTTTAAAATAATGCATATCATCAGATTATTTTTGATCTATGTCCATAGTTTTCTGTTGACACTAAACAATAACATATTTTAGGAAACTCTGTTAGGTTGTTTTTCATGCATTAATTTAATCATTTTTCTTAGAAATGGACTATTACTATTTTTCGTGAAAAAATAAGACACTAAGATTAAAGAAAAAAGAGAAAATGCTGATTAATCTGACAATTCCTTCTTATCATTTAGAGCTGTCTAGATGGATTAGACACAGATATTATTAATCAACCATTATCACTGTACAGGCGTACTAAGTCACGTCAGTCAGTTGTGTCTGACTCTTTGTAACCCTATGGACTGTAGCCTGCCAGGCTCTTCTGTCCATAGGATTCTCCAATCAAGAATACTAGAGTAGGTTGCCATGTCTTCCTCCAGAGGATCTTTCCCACCCAGGGATCGAACCAGCATCTCTTATGTCTCCTGCTTTGGCAAGCGGGTTTTTTAACACTAGTGCCACCTGGAAAGCCCCACCGCTGTTCATAGCTAAGTAAAAATATAAGTAACTAGTTCAGTATTCCTAAAATGCATTAAGAATATAATCATTAATCATTTTTTCCATGGAGATTCATTGATAATATCAATAATAATATCCTTTACATCACTAAGAGTTTGCAACGTTTCTTTAAAACATTTGTGAATTATTCATAAGGCAATCTTGGTATGCTGTTAAGCTAACCTTAGAAAAAACCACCCTGAGATGATTATTCTACATGTTTCATTTGCCAACTCTCTGAAACCTGCCCCTAGACCAAGTCAACCCTGAGGATAAAAAGAATATCCCAGGGGTGTCATTAGATTATCTTTCATGCCTCTGTCATCCATTCTACAAATTTTCAAGCTGGATATTTATTACAGGCAGTGATAGCTATACCATGACTATTCTCCAGCTGACATCAGTTTTAAGACAATGTCAATTATAAGATGCATAGTAATATCAGAGATGTTAAACTCAGTGCAAGCACATATCATGCCCAAAGATACACAAGTCAAGCTCAGATTCAAATTAAGGCCATTAAACACAAGAACCCACATCCTTCAGTTCAGTCCAGTTCAATCGCTCAGTTGTGTCTGACTATTTGCGACCTCATGAATCGCAACACGCCAGGTCTTCCTGTCCATCACCAACTCCTGGAGTTGAACTGGAGCCAGTTCAAACTCATGCCCATGGAGTCGGTGATGCCATCCAGCCATCTCATCCTCTGTTGTCCCCTTCTCCTCCTGCCCCCAATCCCTCCCAGCATCAGGGTCTTTTCCAATGAGTCAACTCTTCGATTCAGGCGGCCAAAGTACTGGAGTTTCAGCTTCAGCATCAGTCCTTCCAATGAACACCCAGCACTGATCTCCTTTAGGATGGACTGGTTGGATCTCCTTGCAGTCCAGGGGACTCTCAAGAGTCTTCTCCAACACCACAGTTCAAAAGCATCAATTTTTCAGCGCTCAGCTTTCTTCCCAGTTCAACTCTCACATCCATACACGACCACTGGAAAAACCATAGCCTTGACCAGACAGACCTTTGTTGGCAAAGTAATGTCTCTGCTTTTTAATATGCTATCTAGGTTGGCCATAATGGCTTTTAATTAAGTCTATTTTGCATATGCATTTGCATATTAAATATTATAGAGAGAAATGGACATTTTAAATAAAATTGCCATAATCTACTTTCTCAGGTTTATTTCTGATATACTTGTTTAAAACCGCTATCCTGATACAGGGAGCCTAGCCTGGCTCTCTGTGATGACCTTGAGGGGCAGGATGCAGGAGGTGGTTGGGAGGCAGGCTCAGGAGGGAGGAGGTATATATATAGTTGGGACTGATTTGCATGATTGTAGAGCAGAAACCAACACAATATTTAAAGCAATTATCCTCCAATTAAAAAAAAAAACAACCTGCTATCCTGTTACCTTTAGTTACACTGCAGTGAACTATTCCAGCTGTGTGAAGTTTCTCATCCACCCTTCAGTGCACAAATTCTTTCCTGTTTGGCACACAAATGCATTAGGATATTGATGGATAATGTAACAAATAAGTCCTCCAGATAAAATCATCTCAAAAAGGGTTATATATACGCATTTTAGTTAAGAGTTTAGGTAAGTCTTCAGAGGTCCCAAGTTGTTGGAAGAAATCTTCAAGCTATGGTTTCCAAGATTATTTCATTCTATAAGTGAGAACAAAGAATTATACATGGCAGGTGCACAATACATATGGAATGTATGGATAAGTGAATGAATTTGATGTTTATTTATCTTGAATAAAATATGAAATTTTTATCCTTGATGAAACAACCCCTCCTGAGAAGTCATACTGAAAAAGCATATTGAAAGCATCTGCCTTTCAATGAATAATTCCTGCTGATCCAGTTAAACCAGAGTAAAATTGGAAATCAATTTTCACTTTTATTTTTACTAAATAATATTTTCTCATAGGACAGAAAGAGTTATCTCATTTTTGGTAGATTTGTGAGGATGAAAATGATGATGCAGTGTGAATGACTGCCTAGTAGAAATGAGAACAACAATAAAAAAGATTTCTAAAGACATAAAACAGTTTGTCATTCAAGGATATCATGATCATATACAAGATCATGTAAGGGAACTACTGAAAAATGATGATTCTCAATATGTTAGTCTTATTCAAATCAACTAATACTTCTAAAAGTTTTATCAGGAAAAACAGAAAATTTTTTCTATAAGACTGTATATAATTATTTTTAAGATCTGACAATAGACAAAATTCTATCTAGCAATAATTAAAACAAGAGAAGTGTATGCTTTCCAGTGTATATTCACATATGTTGTTCTACCCTACTTTTCACTTGAATCTTTAAGTTAGGATGAAAATTATCATGGCTTTACAAATAAAGAAACCAGGACTCAAAACATAACTGAAAATTTCAAGAATTCAACTCCTTTGTCTTCCTTTACATCATTTCCATCATCACCTTTAAGAAGAACAAGTCAAGGGTGAGGTCATTTACCTCCTTCTAATAGCCAACTGTGATGTAAGAAAGCTGCAAGTATCACTATTAATTTGATACCTCAAACCAGTGAAGGCTGAAGCTGTTTCACATATTTCACTCCCCTAAGTGTTATATGTACCCTCTCTCATTGTGATTCATTTGAAGTAACCTGTGGTGTGCAGCCATGCCCTGCCAGACTTGACCAAAACTCATTTCAGTTCAGTTTAGTCACTCAGCCATGTCCAATTCTTTGCGACCCCATGGACTGCAGCTCACCAGGCCTTCCTGTCCATCACCTACTCCCAGAGCTTCCTCAAACTCATGTCCATCAAGTCCGTGATGCCATCCAACTGTTTCATCCTCTGTCATCCCCTTCTCCTATTGCCTTCAATCTTGCCCAACATCAGGGTCTTTTCCAGTGTGACAGTTCTTCATATCATATGGCCAAAATATTGGAGTTTCAGCATCAGTCCTTCTGATGAATATTCAGGACTGATTTCCTCTAAGATGAACTGGTTGGATCTCCTTGCAGTCCAAGGGACTCTCAAGAGTCTTCTCCAACACCGCAGTTCAAAAGCTAAGTCCTGGCTACTTTGTCTACTTCAGAAGCCTTTTGACTATTTCTAACCTTGTTTCACAGTTACTTCTATTCAAATATTCTGAATATTCAAAACACCCCTTCAAGAGTTCTGTTTATTTATTAAATATTTATTGCTTCTGTGTTTTCAAAACATAGATGGAACAAAGCTTAAAATTTCATCTTGGTCTATAACTTCCCACAGAAACAATCATGTCTTCAAAGGACTGTCTTAGTCTAATTGTTCTGAATAAACTTCAAAGGAAGAAGGCTGTCCTAATATGAATTTTTTTCCCACTGAGGAATTGGCTTGATTTAAATGCCTGCTTGTATTCATTTTGTGATGATATGAATAGATTTGCCCAGAAATGCCCTTGGAAGTTCACTCTGAATGTCCTGGTTAGTGAACCAGTTGAGAGAGTTGAGAGTTTATTATCCCAGTCCCACCTTCTCACATCAGATGGGGCTGTGTCCAATTTCAGCTTATTATGGGACAAGTTTTTGCTGTTCCTTGACAGGAGAGGGTGTGACATCCCATGAGCACCAAGCTCTCCAGGTGCTGTGTAGCTGGTACTCCTAGACCATTCTGTCAATAGCTGGCATAAAATTCTAGACTTCCTGAGACCAAGCTCCCTTTGTGTTCCTTGTTCACGAGCTACTTTCTCACACTTGCTCCAAATAATGAAGAATAAGGGGAGTCAATGTCCCTCCACTAGAATATAAACCTCCCTGTATGCCCAAGCACTCAGGCCATAATAATTTTCTCTATTGGGGGAACTAGGGAAACCTCAACTTTCTCTTTGCTTGCTGATCTAGCTTTGCAAATAATACTTTATTGAATTCAGCCAGAATCTCTATAAAGAAAAGGTTAGAGACACAGAAGAAGCCTACTTTGCACATCATAGTGTTTGCAATCTCTCACTTCTGAGCCCTACCTAACTAATCAGATAAGCATACAGGTGCAGAGTGACTTAGTAGCAATTTGCACAAAAAATTATGGTTCTCACCTTCTAACCAGTATACTGTTACTAGTATAAGTATGGGCTTCCCTGGTAGCTATGAGGGGCTTCCCTGATAGTTCAGTTGGTAAAAAATCTATCTGCAATGAAGGAGGCCCTGGTTCGATTCCTGGGTTGGGAAGATTCTCTGGAGAAGGGACAGGCTACCCACTCCAATATTCTTGGGCTTCCCTTGTGGCTCAGCTGGTAAAGAATCTGCCTTCAATGTGGGAGACCTGGGTTGGGAAGATCCACTGGAGCAGGGACAGGCTACCCACTCCAGTATTCTGGCCTGGAGAATTCCAGGGATTGCACAGTCCATGGGATCGCAGTTGGACACAGTTGGACACAACTGAGGGACTGTAACTCCCTGGTAGCTCAGATGGTAAAGAATCTGCATGCCATGTGGGAGACTCAGGTTCCATCCCTGGGTCAGGAAGAACCCTTGGAGAACAGAATGGCTACCCACTCCAGTATGCTTGCCTGGAGAATTCCATGAACAGAGGAGCCTAAAGGGCCACAGTCCATTGCTTTACAAAGAGTCAGACATGACTGATTAACACACACTCAGTACAAGTATAAAAACTAGTGTAACTCCTAATTCTCTTTAAGCTACAAATTCCTTTTTTTTCCCCATAGCTCCTTAACACAGGCTTAATTAACCTGAAATAATCACTTTAACTTAAGCAGAACTTCCAGCTGTTTTTGAAAATTTCTACTTCAAAACATATAGCTTTCTGTTATTTTCCATTGGGCTATTTAGGCACTTATTGATAAATGTCTTTTTTACTAATTCCCTTTATAAAAACTTTGGTAGAAATGGCCACCATTTCTACCCAAAAGATGCTTTGTTTTTTTAAAAATACGTATTTCAAAGTAATATTGTTAGTACCATTACTACTATAACTTGATTATGTAAATTTATACATTTTACTGCTTTGTTTTTATAATAGACATTATGTTTCTATATTATATCCTCATTTCTGAAACAAAGAATGTAACTCAAAGTAGCAAGAACAGAGAACTAGAATTGAATTCAAAGATAAAACTTTATCTTTACATAAATATATTAATGATATTGTATTTTTGTATTCTTAAGTTCACCATAAAATTTCCATTGCTATTATAATTCTAATATGTAATTGACACTTATTTTCATTTTGTAATGTCTAAGTGCAAAAAAAAATGTAAAATATTATCTGAGTAGAGGGATTACAGATAACTTTTCAGGTAACTTTTTTCGATGGCCTACAGTTTCTACTTTTTTTTTCTTTAAGACAACTATTTTTTATTTAAGAATATTTAAAATGCCTTAGAGATTCAAAGGTGGCATCTAAGTAGTTTTAAAAAAGCTTTGTGACTAGGTACAACTAACTATTTACAGGAAAAATATTGTCCAACTCAGAGTTTCTGGGAGAAGTATATAGAATATTTAAGGAGTAAGACCTACCAGATTATACTTTTTAAAAAAAATCTCAATGGAGAGGAATTAGTCATCTTCTAGGGTTCTCAATTTTCTCATTTAGGTGTTCACACAAGTGCATTCACTACTTGATCACTTTTTGATATCATAATTCTATTACTACTTTGGCTTTTTCACTTGGTAAGACTACCCTTTTGATATCCACCATAGTAATTAGGTCTTTGTAAACTAGCATATGTATGACTGCAACTCATTGTTTTCTGTGTAACAGGAATGATATTTGTATTTGGCACCAGTACAATGAAAGCTAAGTTTAATTACCCAGTTTTATTTTGTTTTTTTCTTACTTTATTTTTGTTTCTTTAGGTAGATATACTCCTAAGTATTTTATTCTTTTTGTTGCAATGGTGAATGGTATTGTTTTCTTAATTTCTCTTTCTGCTTTCTCATTGTTAGTGTATAGGAATGCAAGGGATTTCTCTGTGTTAATTTTATAAGCTGCAACTATACTATATTCATTGATTAGCTCTAGTAATTTTCTGGTAGTCTTTAGGGTTTTCTATGTAGAGGATCATGTCATCTGCAAACAGTGAGAGTTTTATTTCTTCTTTTCCTATCTGGATTCCTTTTATTTCTTTTTCTGCTCCGATTGCTGTGGCCAATACTTCCAAAACTAGGTTGAATAGTAGTGGTGAGAGTGGTCACCCTTGTCTTGTTCCTGACTTTAGGGGAAATGCTTTCCATTTTTCACCGTTGAGGATAATGTTTGCTCTGGGTTTGTTATATATAGCTTTTATTATGTTGAGGTATGTTCCTTCTATTCCTGCTTTCTGGAGAGTTTTAATCATAAATAGATGTTGAATTTTGTCAAAGGCTTTTTCTGCATCTATTGAGATAATCATATGGTTTTTATCTTTCAATTTGTTGATGCGGTGTATTACATTGATTGATTTGTGGATATTAAAGAATCCTTGCATTCCTGGGATAAAGCCCACTTGGTCATGATGGATGATCTTTTTAATATGTTGTTGGATTCTGTTTGCTAGAATTTTGTTAAGGACTTTTGCATTACTTTATTTTTAATTGAAGGATAATTGCTTTACAATACTGCATTAGTTTCTGCCATACATCAACATGAATCAGTCATAGGTACACTTGTCTCTTCCCTTTTGAATATCCCCCCTCAGAATTTTCTTTGAGATTATTTTTCAACATATATTCAAAACAATGCCCTGTTTTAAGGTAAGACATATTAAGACAAGTGTCATTTCAAGAACTTGCCCAAGGTCAGCTACAGATAAGCAACAGAGTCAAAATTTAGATCCCACTCTTTCTCCAGGGTCACTACCTTGCCCACGTCCAAGGAGCACCTTGGCAGTGGAAAGGAAAGGCATTTACTTCCCATCATACGCCCTGACCTTCTGCTCTGGCTATGGAGCTGCTGTCTATTCCATTTATACCAGTCTGCCTCCCAATCACCAACAGCCAAATGTGGCAAATGGTTTTGCCTCAGAGCATACAGCTAAGTATATGAGTGATCACACTTATGTACTCTCCCTGAGGATTCATGAGTGAACACACAACTGCTTGATCACTGGTGTGAGAGAGAAAGCTATTGATGTAAGATTGCACTGTCATTATGCTTTCTAAGTCAGAAAAATAACATAAAAATGAGAACGTTGACCTCTTTGTGGATTCATTTTTATACAATTTTCTTTGAGAAGAGCCTCAATCAATGGAAGTTCTAGCATTCATACTTTGCCAGTCACTGGTGGATATTAAACTTGCCTCACCTTTGCTGACTGTGTTATGTGAGAGGCTAAACTCCTTGACCTCGGACCATCACTGGTAATTCGCCATGATGGTGGGGCTGTACAGCCTGACCCAAGGGAAATTTGCTTTCCCTTTGATAAACTGGGATTTCTCAACACTCTGTAACAGCTGAGTGACCTCACTTGTTCTGGAGAGAAACTGTCCTTGTTTAATCTCCTCAGGTGATTCTCTTATTGGCCTAAATGAGAAACTAGTTGCTCCTTCAGACAATGCCACGTGATATAGAACGGGTGAGAGTGAGCGCAAAAAAGTAAATGGCCTTATTTGCTTTCAAATAAAGCCTCAGGTAAAACCACTAAGTGCCTTATGCTTAAGTAATTTACAGAAAAAAACAATTGTTGCAGGAAATTACATGAGATGAAAACAGGGAGAAAAAGCATATACAGCAGCTTAATACTACACTTACTCCTTCCTGAACTAATGTGTTTCAGTCTGAGAACTTTACTTCTAAAAAAGATATTCTAAATATTGCTGTCTTTTCCCCCCTGGTGTGTTATACATACTGTAAAGATATTGGACTAAGAATTTAATAACATTAATTAATTATGAGGGATTTTAACCTATGATTAAAGGAATCTCTGATTCCTTTAAAAAACATTTATTTTCATTTAGGGCATTGTAGAAATGATGTGTTTGTTGTAGAAATAATGTGCGTGTATGTGTGTGTTCAGTCCTGTCCAGCCATTTCCAGCTCTTTGCAACTGCATGGACTATAGCCCCCCTAGCTCCTGTGTCCATCGAACTTTCTAGACAAGGATACTGGGACAGGTTGCCATTTCTTACTCCAGGGGATCTTCATGACCCCGGGATAAAACCTACATCTCTTGTGTTTCCTGCATCAGCAGGCAGATTCTTTACTGCTAGACTACCAGGGAAGCCCCATAGAAATAATACAAACAGCCATATCAGTTAAAGGAGATTTAAGCATTGTATTAAAAAAAAAATGAATCTTTTCTCACAACTAATGAATTTCAAGAACAGAATTTATCCGTATTTACTATGCCATTTTGGCTTGTCTAGAATCAGGAATGACTATTATCTGGTACAAAAATATATGTGAGTATAAGGAAGATAGATTCCATGGGAAAAGCAAAAGGTATTAGACTAAATTTCAAAACACTTAACATCTAGCAATCTCAAATATATTAGACAAATTTGGCAGGGAAGGCAATAGCACCCCACTCCAGTACTCTTGCCTGGAAAATCCCATGGACGGAAGAGCCTGGTGGGCTGTAGTCCATGGGGTCACTAAGAGTCGGACATGACTGAGTGACTTCACTTTCACTTTTCACTTTCATGCATTGGAGAAGGAAATGGCAACCCACTCCAGTGTT
This sequence comes from Muntiacus reevesi, assembly GCF_963930625.1. NCBI lineage: Eukaryota > Metazoa > Chordata > Mammalia > Artiodactyla > Cervidae > Muntiacus > Muntiacus reevesi. The sequence goes on from NC_089269.1 coordinate 37,337,940, forward strand.
CTTGCCTGGAGGATCTCAGGGACAGGGGGAGCCTGGTGAGCTGCCGTCTATGGGATCGCACAGAGTCGGACACAACTGAAGAGATTTAGCAGCAGCAGCAGCAGACAAATTTGGATGGGAAAAGGTATTGGTATTGAACAAAAGATCTTGCTTGGTGGAAGTCATTGATAACTACATTGGTGTCCCTCTGAGTCAGAAGTCTATTTCTCTCATGTGTGGCCTTCTGATGCTTTCCCTCCTGCCCAAAGATCATCCTAGACTTTACTGTAATGCATATACCAGCTCATCTTGGGATTTCTCATAGCAGAAGTTAACCATATACAAACATTTATATATACTATATACAAACATCTGTTTTTTTTCTGTTGAGTTTCCCTCACTTTGACAGCTAGTCTTCTTGGAAAAGGTCAAAATATGCCTAGTTTAGTTTCCTGGTATGAGTTGGCCATTTCACTCAGAAAAGGGCTTATTTTCACCAAATCAAACTTTGGAAACAAAGCGGGCTTTCCCTTGAGCCTAGAAACAAGGTTTTACTATCATCAAGAAATAGCTCCAAGCTGCCTCTCACCTTTAGATTTACCTGGGAGTCAGGCACAGTTTCAAGAGTTCAAATAGTCCCATGCTTCCAAACTCTCATTATGCTCTGATCTTGTTCCATAGAAACTCTAGACCTACATTTTTCAATGAGTATCTGACATCCACAAATACATCAAAATTCTTGTAATTCAATTCCACTATAAACAAGTGTCTTGAAGTTACAGAAAGGTAAATGCATAACAATGACTAGTACTGACTTTAAAGAAAAAGTCCCCCTCTCACAAATCTCTTTTTTGTCACTTGTATATTGGATAAAAGTGGTTGCTGGATAAAAAGTAGAGAACCTGTGGTCAATTGTTGCTGAGAAAGTCCTGATAACATGATGTTTTAGAACCTCCCTTTAGAATTTCACAGAATATCCCTCATTTTGGGGATTCAGTTAATATTTTGCACTGTTATTAAAAAGTTTGGTATTTTGTTTTGCTTTAGAGAAGGACTAAATCCATTTAGAAAGGAATTTGTCTCAGAAAATCTATTAGGAGGTTTGCAAATAAATCAACCCAGAAAGCTCTATACCTCACAACTCAGGAGAAATGGAAAGGTTAGGCACATTCTCTTCCATCAGAGAAAATAGACTTGAAGCCAGAAGAGGAAGGCAGGCACTGTAAGTCAAAAGAGACTAACCAATCTTTTCACTGACTTGTGTATAAAATTCTGATTGAACCTCTAAGGTAGGGATCATGACTGAAGTGAGCAGAGTCTACTGATAGAACTTAACTCATTTACCTCATATCTTTCACACATATGTGATATTTTATATAACAAATATATCTATAATGTACTTGATAGGCATATAAGTATGGTAAGTATATTATATATATATATGATATATATATCATAGGCACATTATATATATATATATAATATATATATATATGTGTGTGTGTGTGCATGCATGCTTGCATGCTCAGTTTTGTCTGACTCTCTGTGATCCCATGAACTGTAGCACCTAGTCTCCTAGTTTTCTATATACAATATATAGTGTGTGTATATATATTGTGTGTGTATATATATATATAGTATATAGTATGTTATATAATTTATATATATATTACATAATATATTTTATTATGCATACATATACACATAATATATATTATGTGTATATATATTATATATATGCATGTGTATATATGTATATATGTATGTGTATATATGTATACGTATGTATATGTGTGTACATATATGCATGTATATACATATATGTATATGTGTATGTATGCATATATGTGTGTATATATTATAATGTATATATAGAGAGATAATGTATTTTATATATGATATATATGTGTATACACACATAGTCGCCAGTCATATCTGGGAAGGATTTGTTTCCAGGACCAATACCAAAGTCAACAGATATTCAGGTCCCGTCGTCAGCCCTTCATATGCAGATTCAGCATCCATAGATTCAACCAACCACAGATCTTAAAAATAGTACATGATTTATAGTTGGTTGAATCTGTGGATGTGAAACTCATGGATATGGAAGGTCAACTATATATTTACTGGGGGAAAAAAAAAATGTGTAACTTGACCTGTGTGGTTAAACCCATGTTGTTCAAGGGGCAAGTATATATTTATATAGTGTTTTTGGCATGACTGATATATAGTCTTTGGTTTTTATTTACTAGAAGGACTCAACATATAGTCATACTCAAAGTTATAATTTATTACAGTGAAAGGATAAAGCAAAATTAGCAAAGGAAAATAGTGAATGGGAACTGCTATGGACTGACTATTTGTATTCTCCCCAAATTCATATGTTGATGCCCTAAATCCCAATACTATGGTGTCTGGAATTAGGGGTTTGGGAGGGGACTAAGATTAGATGAGTTCATGAGAGTGGAATCCTCGTCTGATGGAATTAGTGACCTTTAAGAAGAAATACCAGACAGCTCTTTATGTCTAAATCTATATATCTCAATCTCTATATTTTTGTATTTCTCCCCCATGTGAGGCTATAATGAGATGGTGTCCAACTACAAGCTGGAAGGGGAGTTCTCACTGAGACCCAACATTGCTGCCACTCTCCTCTATGATTTCCAACCTCCAGAACTGTAGTAATTTTTCATTGTTTTTTTTTTTTTTTTTTTTTAAAAGCAGTTTTAGGTTCACACACAAAAAAATAAAGCTGAAGAGACACAGATTTCCCTTACAGAAACCACTGCTCCCACATATGCATAACTTCTTACATCTCCCAGGAAAGCAATACATTTGCTCCATTGATGAAGCTACACTGACAAGTCATTATCACCCAAAGTCCTTAGTTTACATGAGGGTTCACTTTTTTTTTCTTTTTCTTTTTTTTAAATTTTTTTTTATTAGTTGGAGGCTACTTACTCCACAACATTTCAGCGGGTTTTGTCATACATTGACATGAATCAGCCGTAGAGTTACACGTATTCCCCATCCCGAACCCCCTCCCACCTCCCTCTCCACCCGACTCCTCTGGGTCCTCCCAGTGCACCAGGCCCGAGCACTTGTCTCATGCATCCCACCTGGGCTAGTGATCTGTTTCACCATAGATAATATACATGCTGTTCTTTTGAAACATCCCACCCTCACCTTCTCCCACAGAGTTCAAAAGTCTGTTCTGTACTTCTGTGTCTCTTTTTCCTTTTTGCATACAGGGTTATCGTTACCATCTTTCTAAATTCCATATATATGTGTTAGTATGCTGTAATGTTCTTTATCTTTATGGCTTACTTCACTCTGTATAATGGGCTCCAGTTTCATCCATCTCATTAGAACTGATTCAAATGAATTCTTTTTGATGGCTGAGTAATATTCCATGGTGTATATGTACCACAACTTCCTTATCCATTCATCTGCTGATGGGCATCTAGGTTGCTTCCATGTCCTGGCTATTATAAACAGTGCTGCGATGAACATTGGGGTGAATGTGTCTCTTTCAGATCTGGTTTCCTCGGTGTATATGCCCAGAAGTGGGATTGCTGGGTCATATGGCAGTTCTATTTCCAGTTTTTTAAGAAATCTCCACACTGCTTTCCATAGTGGCTGTATTAGTTTGCATTCCCACCAACAGTGTAAGAGGGATCCTTTTTCTCCACACCCCCTCCAGCATTTATTGCTTGTAGACTTTTGGATAGCAGCCATCCTGACTGGTGTGTAATGGTACCTCATTGTGGTTTTGATTTGCATTTCTCTGATAATGAGTGATGTTGAGCATCTTTTCATGTGTTTGTTAGCCATCTGTATGTCTTCTTTGGAGAAATGTCTGTTTAGATCCTTGGCCCATTTTTTGATTGGGTCATTTATTTTTCTGGAATTGAGCTTCAGGAGTTGCTTGTATATTTTTGAGATTAATCCTTTGTCTGTTTCTTCATTTGCTATTATTTTCTCCCAATCTGAGGGCTGTCTTTTCACCTTACTTATAGTTTCCTTTGTAGTGCAGAAGCTTTTAAGTTTCATTAGGTCCCATTTGTTTATTTTTGCTTTTATTTCCAATATTCTGGGAGGTGGGTCATAGAGGATCCTGCTGAGATTTATGTCGGAGAGTGTTTTGCCTATGTTCTCCTCTAGGAGTTTTATAGTTTCTGGTCTTACATTTAGATCTCTAATCCATTTTGAGTTTATTTTTGTGTATGGTGTTAGAAAGTGTTCTAGTTTCATTCTTTTACAAGTGGTTGACCAGTTTTACCAGCACCACTTGTTAAAGAGGTTGTCTCTTTTCCATTGTATATCCTTGCCTCCTTTGTCGAAGATAAGGTGTCCATAGGTTCATGGATTTATCTCTGGGCTTTCTATTCTTTTCCATTGATCTATATTTCTGTCTTTGTGCCAGTACCATACTGTCTTGATGACTGTGGCTTTGTAGTAGAGTCTGAAGTCAGGCAGGTTGATTCCTCCAGTTCCATTCTTCTTTCTCAAAATTACTTTGGCTATTCGAGGTTCTTTGTATTTCCATACAAATTGTGACATTGTTTGTTCTAGTTCTGTGAAAAATACCGTTGGTAGCTTGATAGGGATTGCATTGAATCTATAGATTGCTTTGGGTAGAATAGCCATTTTGACAATATTGATTCTTCCAGTCCATGAACACGGTATGTTTCTCCATCTGTTTGTGTCCTCTTTGATTTCTTTCATCAGTGTTTTATAGTTTTCTATGTACAGGTCTTTTGTTTCATTAGGTAGATATACTCCTAAGTATTTTATTCTTTTTGTTGCAATGGTGAATGGTATTGTTTCCTTAATTTCTCTTTCTGTTTTTTCATTGTTAGCAAATAGGAATGCAAGGGATTTCTGTGTGTTAATTTTACATCCTGCAACTTTACTATATTCATTGATTAGCTCTAGTAATTTTCTGGTAGAGTCTTTAAGGTTTTCTATGTAGAGGATCATGTCATCTTCAAACAATGAGAGTCACTTCTTTTCCTATCTGGATTTCTTTTACTTCTTTTTCTGCTCTGATTGCTGTGGCCAAAACTTCCAACACTATGTTGAATAGTAGTGGTGAGAGTAGGCACCCTTGTCTTGTTCCTGATTTCAGGGGAAATGCTTTCAATTTTTCATCATTGAGGGTGATGCTTGCTGTGGGTTTGTCATATATAGCTTTTATTATGTTGAGGTATGTTCCTTCTATTCCTGCTTTCTTGAGAGTTTTAATCATAAATGGATGTTGAATTTTGTCAAAGGCTTTCTCTGCATCTATTGAGATAATCATATGGTTTTTATCTTTCAATTTGTGAATGTGGTGTATTACATTGATTGATTTGCAGATATTAAAGAATCCTTGCATTCCTGGGATAAAGCCCACTTGGTCATGGTGTATGATTTTTCTAATATGTTGTTGGATTCTGTTTGCTAGAATTTTGTTAAGGATTTTTGCATCTATGTTCATCAGTGATATTGGCCTGTAGTTTTCTTTTTTTGTGGCATCTTTGTCTGGTTTTGGAATTAGGGTGATGGCGGCCTCATAGAATGAGTTTGGAAGTTTACCTTCTTCTGCAATTTTCTGGAAGAGTTTGAGTAAGATAGGTGTTAACTCTTCTCTAAATTTTTGGTAGAATTCAGCTGTGAAGCCATCTGGTCCTGGGCTTTTGTTTGCTGGAAGATTTCTGATTACAGTTTCGATTTCCTTGCTTGTGATGGCTCTGTTAAGATCTTCTATTTCTTCCTGGTTCCGTTTTGGAAAGTTATACTTTTCTAAGAATTTGTCCATTTCATCCAAGTTGTCCATTTTATTGGCATAGAGCTGCTGGTAGTAGTCTCTTATGATCCTTTGGATTTTAGTGTTGTCTGTTGTGATCTCACCCTTTTCATTTCTTATTTTGTTAATTTGGTTCTTCTCTCTTTGTTTCTTAATGAGTCTTGCTAATGGTTTGTCAATTTTGTTTATTTTTTCAAAAAACCAGCTTTTAGCTTTGTTGATTTTTGCTATGGTCTCTTTAGTTTCTTTTGCATTTATTTCTGCCCTAATTTTTAAGATTTCTTTCCTTCTGCTAACCCTGGACTTCTTCATTTCTTCCTTCTCTAATTGGTTTAGGTGTAGAGTTAGGTTATTTATTTGACTTTTTTCTTGTTTCTTGACGTAAGCCTGTAAGGCTATGAACCTTCCCCTTAGCACTGCTTTTATAGTGTCCCATAGGTTTGGTGTTGTTGTGTTTTCATTTTCATTCATTTCTATACATATTTTTATTTCTTTTTTGATTTCTTCTATGATTTGTTGGTTATTCAGAGGCGTGTTATTTAGCCTCCATATGTTTGAATTTTTAACAATTTTTTTCCTGTAATTGAGATCTAATCTTACTGCACTGTAATTTTCCATTGTTTAAGTTACTCAGTCTGTGGTGCTGTGTCATGGCAAGGCAAGCTAACCAATGCAATGTCTTTTCAGAGGAAACTAGGTACAAGCTTCAAAGAGTCCTCTTCCAGTTGAGTCACACAGTATGTGCTTAATTCCACCAGCAATGTTCTGTGACCGCATGTGTAAAAGGCTGCCTTCCAGAGAAATTCATTAGGATCTCAGTGCCCAGGATTTCAATTGGAAGTTGGTCTTTAAGCATCCTCTGCTAGCATATTTCAAAATTCCAGAGTCTCAGAAGAAAAACAAGTGTTCAGTATAAACCTTATTGTTTGTATGAACAGTCTAGGCATATTAAGCCATTCTTATTAGTCTGGGGAATGACAGAACCCTTTCTAAACCTCAGATGCACGCCAAAGGCCAATCTTGCAAATGGGCTTTTTGAAGAATAGCAATCACAGGCCTGCTGGGTTAACTCTTTTCTGCCTGTAGCCCGATCTGGGTTGTATCGGGTAGAGAAAACTAAGGGATTCTACAGAGGAAGAAAAGTAACTGTTGAAAGATGAAACTTTGAATGTGCTGAATATAAGAAAAGAGCATTCCAACATCAAGTTTCTGAGAGTTTGAAAAACACTGACAGTTAATGTAGGCTTTGGCGAGGTACCATTGAGGAGGTGCCTTGGGTGAAAGTAGAGACTGCAATATTACTAGAACTTGAGTGGTTACTGGCATTCGATGAAGAGTTTGATAGGAGAGAAATTGTCAGTGAGACATATGTGGAGTGTGAGACCATCTGGCATAAGAAGTTGAAAAGAATTTTAGCTTTGTAATAACACAAAAATATTATTTTCAAAAGTCAGTGCAGAAGCAGACCAAAGAATGAGACTGAGAAACCAGACAATAACTGAGGACATGTAATTGGGACTCACCTCACTTGGTGAATAAATCTAGGCTATTTTAGCCTCAACTCAGGACTTTCAAGGAGCCTGAAGGCTTTCCTCCCACAAATATTCTCCATCATTGTTAGAATAATCCAGGTGGAAAAGGTAAAAGTCATAAAATACAAATACCCGCCCTACCTACTAAACCTACACACACACACACACACATACACACATCTGTTTGCAGCATGAGTTTAAAATGTATGTGTATGTGTGTGTGCTCAGACATGTCCAACTCTTTGCAACCCCATAGATGGTAGCCTGTAGGGTTCCCCTGTTCATGAACTTTTCCATGCAAGGGCACTGGAAGCCATGGGCTTCCATGTCCTTCTCCAGGGGATCTTCCTGACCCAGGGATTGAACCTGCATCTCTTGCATCTCCTGCACAAGGATATCACATTAAATGGGTAAAGCAGACAGCCACAGAGCTGTTTTCAGACTGCTGTGTAAGTGGCCACAGTAAAACAAGCAGACACTGAAACACTGCTAACTTCACCTTCTACAACCATCACAGATGCATGTAGAAAACCAGTTCAGAACACAGTAAGGAGATTGAAAGCTGTAACACAGATTTTAAAAGTTGATAAATTGTCATGAGAAAAATGCCATTCTGATGACAATTTGTAAACTTTTATATTCCTATTACCTTGGTCTTGGAATGGCATAATTTTCACTAATCAATTCAGCTCAGTCCAGTCGCTCAGTCATGTCCGACTCTTTGCGACCCCATGAACAACAGCACGCCAGGCCTCCCTGTCCATCACCAACTCCCAGAGTCCACCCAAACCCATGTCCATTGAGTCGGTGATGCCATCCAACCATCACATCCTCTGTCGTCCCCTTCTCCTGCCCTCAATCTTTCCAAGCATCAGGGTCTTTTCAAATGAGTCAGCTCTTCACATTACATAACCAAAGTATTGGAGTTCCAGCTTCAACATCAGTCCTTCCAATGAACACCCAGGACTGATCTCCTTTAGGATGGACTGGTTGGATCTCCTTGCAGTTCAAGGGACTCTCAAGAGTCTTCTCCAACACCACAGTTCAAAAGCATCAATTCTTCAGTGCCCAGCTTTCTTTATAGTCAAACTCTAACATCCATACATGACCACTGGAAAAATCATAGCCTTGACCAGATGGACCTTTGTGACAAAGTAATGTCTCTGCTTTTTAATATGCTGTCTAGGTTGGCCATAACTTTCCTTCCAAGGAATAAGTGTTTTTTAATTTCATGGCTGCAATCACCACCTACAGTGATTTTTGAGCCCAGAAAAATAAAGTCAGCCACTGTTTCCCCTGTTTCCCCATCTATTTGCCGTGAAGTGATGGGACCAGATGCCATGATCTTAGTTTTCTGAATGCTTAGCTTTAAGCCAACATTTTCACTCTCCTCTTCCAATTTCATCAAGAGGCTCTTTAGTTCTTCTTCACTTTCTGTCATAAGGGTGGTGTCATCTGCATATCTGCGGTTATTGACATTTCTCCCGGCAATCTTGATTCCAGCTGTGGTTCCTCCAGCCCAGCATTTCTCATGATGTACTCTGCATATAAGTTAAGTAAGCAGGGTGACAATATACAGCCTTGTTGTACTCCTTTTCCTATTTGGAACCAGTCTGTTGTTCCATGTCCAGTTCTAACTGTTGCTTCCTGACCTGCATACAGGTGTCTCAAGAGGCAGGTCAGGTGGTTTGGTATTCCCATCTCTTTCAGAATACAGTTTACTGTGATCCACACAGTCAAAGGCTTTGGCATAGTCAATAAAGAAGAAATAGATGTTTTTCTGGAACTCTTGTTTTTTTAATGATCCAGTGGATGTTGGTAATTTGATCTCTGGTTCCTCTGCCCTTTCTAAAACCAGCTTGAACATCTGGAACTTCAATAAATAGATACATTAAGATAGTATAATGCCCTGTGTTTGAGACAGGGAACCATAGCCTAAGGATGTTTCATGAAGAAGGCTGTTAATGAGGACTGTGGACAGTGGAGAAAAAAGATGTTCTCTTATATTGGATTCTCTATTCTAATGTGTTCTAACAAATGATTTAATACTGAAATATGGATCAGGGATAATCTGAGGTCACTGAGAAAAGTGTAAATCTCAGGAGAGTGTTGCAGCCTTTCATACCTAGATAATGTTCTTTCTAGGGCTCCATGGTATTAAAAAATTTGTATTTTTTCCCTGAGCCCTAACACAGCTCCTACAGAAGAAGAGAAGTGAAGTCACTCAGTTGTACTGGACTCTTTGAGACCCCATGAACTGTAACTTGCCAGGCTCCTCTGTCCATGGGATTTTCCACACACACACATCCTCTAAAACTCTCAGAATTCCCTGAGTGGTAGAAGCATTTAATATTATTAATAAAGAGCCCTTTACAACACTTGAGTTTATGCCATAGGGATTAACTCATGGTTGGACTCCTCAATCACTTCTGGATTTAGGATGGTCACCAGGAAAACCAATCAGATGATTGGAGAGTTGGAAATTCCACCTGACCCTTTGACCTCTGGAAAGAGTAGGGGGACTAGACATTGAGTTATAAATGAGATTTGGAGAGATTTGGGGTTGGCAAATATCAATGTGCTGAGAAGGTGTAGTCCTAGATGAAAGCTCTGCACCCTTGAAATCTGAACTTTGTCCTATAGAACGCTTCCATTTGGCTGTTTCTGACTTGTATCTTTTATAATAAACTGATAATTGTAAGATTTTAGTTTGGGGGGCTCCAAAATCACTGCAGATGATGACTGCAGCCATGAAATTAAAAGATACTTGCTCCTAGGAAGAAAAGTTATGACCAACCTAGACAGCATATTAAAAAGCAGAGATATTACTTTGCCAACAAAGGTCCATCTGGTCAAAGCTTTGGTTTTTCCAGTAGTCATATATGAATGTGAAACTTGGATTATAAAGAAAGCTGAGCACCAAAGAATTGATGCTTTTAAACTGTGATGTTGGAGAAGACTCTTGAGAGTCTCTTGGACTGCAAGGAGATACAACCAATCCATCCTAGGGGAGTTCTGTCCTGAATGTTCATTGGAAGGACTGATGATGCTGAAGCTGAAACTCCAATATTTTGCCACCTAGTGCAAAGATCTGACTCATTTGAAAAGACCCTGATGCTGGGAATGCTTGAAGGCAGGAGGAGAAGGGGATGACAGAGGATGAAATGGTGGATGGCATCACCGACTCAGTGGACATAAGTTTGAGTAAGCTCTGGGAGTTGGTGATGGGCAGGAAAGCCTGGCGTGCTGCAGTCCCTGGGGTTACAAAAAGTTGGACATGACTGAGTGACTGAACTGACCTGAATAATTGTAAGTAGAGCACTTTCCTGAGTCATGTAAGTTGTTGTAGAGAATTGTCAAACTTGAGGAATAGGTCATGGAAATCGTCAAATGTGTGATTGGCCAGATAGTAGGGTGAGTCACCTGGGAAACTCATTATATCTAGTGTCTGAAGTGGGGGCAGTCTTGAAAGACTGAGCCCTTAATTTGTGGTGTCTGGGCTGTATACACATAACTTAACCATGTGGAACATGTAAAACATATATAAGAGAGAGATGATAGTCATTCTGCAATAAAGTTATCTTAAATGGTTTCAAATATACACACTTATTATTATTGTATCTCAGTTCTTGTTGCTCCATGTCCTCACTGATAGTTGATTCTGTCTGTATTTTTCAATTTAGCCATTTAGTTGAAAAGTAGTATCAACTTGTGGCTTTAATGAGTATTTCCCTGGTGACTAATGTGAACCATATTTCTAATATTCGATAGCCTTTGAACCTTCCTTTTTACAAAATGTTGTCTTTTACCCATTAAAATAGTCTGATTATCTGGTTTTCTTTGATTTGCAGAAATTAGTTAATTATTTTGGCTAGAAGATCTTTATGTATATATGAATTATGAACACCTTTTCCACTTTATAGTTTAAATTTTCACTCTATTACTGGTGCCTTTTGATGCATCAAGATTCTTAATTGTAATATAGCTTAATTTGCTTTTTTTGCAAGTTTTGCATCCTGTCTTAAAAAATTATTGTCTGCTCCAATATTGAAAAATTATTTCTTGATATCTCCTTCTCAAAGCTTTATAATATTTTTCTTTCACATTAACATCTGTAACCCATTTGGATTTTATTTTTATATATAATTGTGAGATACCAATGAAGAAATTTGCTTTTCATAAATACTGGATTGGCCAAAATATTTGTTAAGTACTTTTCCGTAAGATGGAACGGACAATCCAAATGAACTCTTTTGGCCAACTCAGTAAATGTTGATTTGACATGTATTGAGATCACAATCATTTCCACATTTCACTGACATTATCACCACTGTTAAAGATCATATATTTTGATGTAGCTTCCCAGGTGGCCCAACGGTAAAGAATCCATCTGCCAATGAGGGAAATGCAGATTTGATCCCTAGGTGGGGAAGATCATCTGGAGAAGGAAATGGCAACACACTCTAGTATTTTTGCCTGAAAAATTCCAGACAGAGGGACAGAGGGACAGAGGAGCCTGATGGGCTATAGGGCGGCAAAGAGTTGGATATGACTGACGACACATGCACACCATACAGAATCTACATTTTGTTCATACTGTTTTCTTTTTTTATGCTTTTATCTGAACACAATGTGTAAGTATAGCTTTATAGTTTATTGTAGTATTGTATTTAGTACTATGTAATATTGCTAGGATTGTTCTTCTACTAGAAAGTTATTTTACCTTTCTTTTTGGCTCTTTTTTTTTAATCTCATCTCTGTATATCCATATGACTTTGTAATCTATTTATTAACTTCTGAGGGAAAAAAAAAGCTATGAATATATTGACTGATATTGCCAACATATAAATAAATTTGACTTATTTACAACATGGAGTCTCTATAAACAAACATGCTATTTAGTTTGGTCATCAATAATTTTTTGAATAATATTTTTTAGATTTTAGTGTTAAATTCTTACAAACTTTTGTCATATATGATATTTTCATTGCTGTGTAAGTGATACCATTTCTTAAATTTCCAATTGTGTTGAAAATGACAATTTTACTGATAGTTCTTTACACTCATTTCTTATCATCATACGAATATGTTTTACCCTTTTTTTGCCTCTCTTTTACCCTCACCTTACTGCAATGTTCAGACTTCATTAAAATATAAAAAATGGAAATGTGAGTATCCTCTTCTTCTTCACACTCTACAAGTTTTCAACTTTTATTTTTAAATCACCAAATATATTTACCTTCTATGTTTTCCATAGATATTTGTCATTTAAAAAAAAAAAAAAATCACTTTTTGTCCTAGCTTACTGAAAGATTTTTCATGAAAGGGCGTTGAATTTTAGTTAAGTGCTTCTATATGGCTTCTCTTGATATGTTTTATTTTATTTTACTTTTTTCTTTCTTGACTCTTCTTGACAAAATTTAGGATTCATCGTTCAGTCAGCCTCATAAAAGTAAAGGTCACCTTCAATTTTTTTTTAATTTTTCAGAAATTTTGTGCAAGATTAGTTATTTCTTTTTTTTAATAGTTAGAAAAAATTACTATTAAAATCATCTGGTACTGGAGTTTCCTGTAGGAACATTTTTAAAATAACAAACTTAATTTCTTTAACAGATGCTTCACTAGTAAGATTTTATATATCAACTCTTAACTTCAGTAAATTGTAATCTGTGGGCATTTGTTCATTCTAACTATATTATGTTTCCCTCCTTCAAAGTTATTCATAATGTTCTTTAGTTATTTGTATTATAGATCTATATTTATGCCATCTTTTCCATTTTTTTATTTTGTTTTTTTCTCTTTTTTGCCTTGATCAATCTTATTAAGGATTAACAGATTAACAAATTTCAGTCTTTTCAAAATTCTAGTTTTTTACTTTGTCTTTTTCTCCATTCTATAGTATTTTTCAAATGTCCTTCATTTGTTTTCATTTTTAGTATTCTTTTCTTTTTTCCACACTCCTACTCCTTGAAATAGAAAGTTGATTTCTTTAAAAATTTTCACCCATTCTTCTTTCCCATATATGCATATGTTTATATTTTTTTCTTTAAATATTGCTTAAACTATATCCCATAAGTTTTGATCTTTTATGTTTTATTATAATTCAGTTCAGTAATTTTCTGTAATCTATGTTGATTCATTTCTTTATCTATGAGCTGTTTAGGAATGTATTATTTAATTTTCAGGTAGTACAACTTTTCCTACTATAATTTTATTACTGATTTCTGTTTTAATCCCATAATTAGGGAAAATAATTTGAATTACTTCAAATATTTTAAAATTTCAACTTATTTAAATATTTTAAATTTTGTTGAAGCTTTGTTATAGTTCACCACATGGTTGTTTTCGATGAACTTTAAATATGCACTTACAAATGAAATAAATTCTATTGTTGTTGAGTGAGTATTCTACATATGTCAGTGTGTGTTGTGACCTTAGAACCTTTTTTTTCCCCCTAAATTTCTAGTGATTTTCTATCTTCTGTGAAGAGATTTGCTGATAATTGAAGTCAAAATAATTCCAGATGGATTTCATCTCAATGAATTTTCAATATTCCCTTACATTATTTTACATTGCATCCATTCTGGGGAAGATTCAGGTGGGAGATCTATGTCTCGGTCATTGAATGGATGACAGTAATGCATTTATGGTATAAGTTTATACTAAACACACATCTTGAGGCAGCTTTCCAGAATAGTCCATTAACATTTTTTTTTAAATAAGTGTTTCCAGTTAATGCAATCAAGTGGAAAAACATTTCTTTCATATATAAATATTAGTTTTAAATCTAACACTATAGCATTTTGTGAATGTGTATAGTTAAGCATTAAAGGAGCATGATATTTTGATAAAATCTGTGCTTAGTTTTCAATATTAAAAAAAAAAAAAAGAGAGACAACTTTAATGCTATCTGGCTAGTTATCCTATAAATCACAGAATGATTCTTATTGTGAATTTTTTCACTTACCAAATATTCTTTGGATTATATTTGGGGTTAACAAATATTAAGTCAGCATTTTAAAATTGAGATATGTTATATAAAATGGTAATTTTAATGCTTCTGGAACTATTAGAAATTTGACAAAACCAATGCCATAACCTGTAATGGTATTTTCTGTGCAACCTACAGCCTGCAGTTTGGGGACAGGTATCTTCATCTTAGTAGCTGTACCCACTTAAGTTCCCTGCCTACCATATGTAGAGAGATATTTGTGAGTCCTACCTTAAATAAAGTTGTGTGATCTTTAAGCATCCTAATAATCATCATTCAGTCCACATCTTGTCTAATGGAATGTGTTTGTGGTGCTGATTGAAAGGAGAATATTGTAGATCAAACTATAACAGAGGTTGTGAGGAGCAACTGGCAAATAATATGTGAAGGGATGTGCATTTCATTTGTAAAACCATAAGCTTGGATGTTATTCTGACAGTCACAAGCTTGGAGTTTATTAGTGAAATTTTAATTAGGCGGAAGTTATATCTGAGAGTTTTTAATTAAGAAAAAGATTAAATACAGAAGAACACAACCGTAATGGTGGTAACAGGACATCAGAAATAGTAGCAACGATGGAAAACAAACCTGGGCGGAAATACTGAGACCTAATTATTACCTTTAAGGAGGCTTCTGTTCCCCAAGCACCAGATCTTTGAGCAGAAAAACAAGAGAATATTTCCCACAATGAGCAACATATGTATATATTATGTGAGTTACCTGAAATGGTCAGGAAGTTTAGTGCTCAAAATCTGGGGTCTATGCCACATAGCATCAGTTAATGTTAACATAGCTTAATGGTAGTTTCTGGAATAGTGACAATCATTTTTTTTTTTTAATTGTCATTTTCTGAAATCAGGATATTCATTTAGAGGGAACCTGAAGGAGAATTCACCTCATCCTAAATTTCTAAACCACATGAAGTCAGAGGTTATGACATCATTTTGCCTGGAAATATTGTGAATCCAATTGTTTAAGCTAAGGATGCAATTTTCAGAGAGGAGGAAGTTAAACTTCCCAGCATTTGTGGCAGATTAAATAGATATTGACTTTCATTTTTAAGGCGAGAAATAATTCACTGCAGAAGCTATTTGCTTCTTCAGATCCAGAGACACAGCCAGGGCAACTGGATATGAATGAACTTCAAAACTGAAAGAAAATTAGTTGCCTGATTTCTCAGAGTCCATGTACATTCTGGGATGTGCTCTGACTGAACAAAACCAAACAGCAAGATTTTAAATACCAAGAGCATTTTCTTACACTAGAAAAATGGATGAGACTAAGTCTTTTTTTAATTATAAGACAGAGAAAGAAACTTAATTGAAAAGGGAGTAACGTTTGGATAACTAGACAGAGAGCTGAAACACAGAAAAGGGTCTCTTTTTTTGAATAGTACTGGTAAATTTTTTTTTTCTCCTAACCCAGTATGACAACATATATCTGCCAGGAAGTAAAAAATAAAAATGCCTAATACCATAACATTTGAATAATACTATAGTAATCATTGGATTATAGTACTGATATAGCTTAAAAGTTCACAATAAAAGAGTTTCTTCCACCTTAATATATATATATATATATATATATATATATATATATATGTAATATATAATATACATATATATGTAACAATACATATATTACATAGATGGTTGGATGGCATCACCGACTCAATGGACATGAGTTTGGGTAGGCTCCAGGTGTTGGTGATTGGTAGGGAGGCCTAATATGCTGCCGTCCATGGGTTTGCAAAGTCAGACATGATGGAGTGACTGAACTGAACTGATATATATATATATATATTTCGCATCACACATAGATGGAAAAAGTTTTTATAATCTACTATGACTGTGTTTGTTTGCCCAAAGATTCTCTGAATGAACAGTTGAAGGTTTCCAAAGATGTCTGCATCTTATTCTTCACCCATCTTTAACTTCTAAAGTATTCCCTGTGAAGAAGTATTATGAAAACACAAACAGTTGGCCTTGAAGCTTAAATATATAATTGGAATTTCCCTCTCCCTATCTAGATAAAGAAATAGTTTGGTTGAAGCCTGAGATAGCTAGTAATTCAAAATCCACTTTATAGCTTTATTTCAAGCCCATTCAATTCAATATAGACAGAAGCTTAAAGCTAATACCAAATAAGGCCAAATGACATACTTTTTAAGCATTTAAGAGAACTCATCAGCCAGTTTCTACTGGCTTTTGTTTGTTTGTTTGGCATTCAGTTGCGTGTGACTCTGCAATGCTATGCACTGTAGCCCTCCAGGCTCCTCTGTCCATAGGCTTCTCCCAGCAAGAATATTGGAGTGGGTCGTCATGCCCTCCTCCAGGGCATATTCCTGACCCAGGGATCAAATCCATGTGTCTTATGTTTCCAGCACTGGCAGATAGGTTCTTTACCACTAGCGACACCTGGGAAGCAACAAGCAGAGAGAAATAAGGTAGTTATAAAGGAGATGAGGAGGTAAAAAATATATTACAGAGAGAATAATAGAATAGAGAGTATTTGGATGTAGAAAAGAAAGAGAAATATGAAATATTTCTTTCACAATGAGCTCACTGGGCTTAATGGTGAATCTCTCTGAAGCAGAATACAAAGGAGGAGGGCCACATTTTGGAGGAAAGATAAAGATATTGGTTTTAGATAAATTAATTGAGATTTCAGTACTTAATAATGAATCTGTTGTCTCTTCAAAGTGTTTAATAACTGAGACCACAAGGACCATGATTAATCAGGTGGATGTCAGCTAATTCCCTGGACTAGGGTCCTACAGGCTCCATGACATGCTGGACTCTGGGGAAGGGAAGAGGTGCCTAACTGTGGATGGTTAGGAGATCCATCACCCCAAGTTGGAACAAGGATCCCCAGTCCAAACAGATGGTACTTATGGGTATGAGACAGCTGCTTCAGCCAACTCATACAGGGTATATCATATGTCTGTAGTCTTATGGGTGCACCAGTATGAATCAGTCATGGAAATGTGGACTTCATATTAGGTGACAGTAGTGGTGCAGTCACAGTTGTGTCCTACTGTTTGCAACCCGGGGACTGTAGCCCTCCAGGCTTTTCTGTCCATGGGGATTCTCCAGGCAAGAATACTGGAATGAGTAGCCATTCCCTCCCCAGGGTATCTTCCCCACCCAGGGATCGAATCTGGGTCTCCTGCATTGCAGGCAGATTCTTTACTGACTGAGCCACCAGAGAATCTCACATATTTGGAAAAGAATCTGTATTAGAGGCAGCTGTTTGGGAGTTTTTTGTCTTTGCACTAGTGACCAGAGTCCTTCATATGGGTAGAATTTCTACTCTTTCTGTTGTATTATTCAATAAAGCTTTTACTCAATTTCTTACAGGCTTATTTCCCAAAGAACAGGGGGTATTCTTTTCTCCATGCCTTGAACTAAATTAATTAAATGGTTCTTTTATATAAAAGTGTCAAACAAAGAATAATAACCGGGAAAAAAAAAAAAAACACCTCAAAGACATATTTTTTGCAATAGGGAGTTTTAAGTAAGATTCTTTTAATTTTCTTCTTGGGTTAATCATTAGACTAGATATCATCTACTTTGGCTTATTAATCATTTCTTTCTTTTCTTCCATGTCTAAAATGCAAACTGTTATATCTATACTCACAGCATGTCTCAGAGTGTCAAGTACTGTGAAGAGTCTTAGATTTTATCCTCCTTGCAAGCTAACAGGTGAGCCTGCCACTGTTTTATGGATGCTAGCAGAAGGCATGACACTCCTGAGTCAAATAATTTTATTAATCACAGAAATTCCAGGAGCCAGAATATCAGCATTTTTTTTTTTTTTCGTGCAAAGTTCCTCAAGCTGCAATTCCCTCGGAGTATGGCAAAGATGGCCAGATGAAGCCTGCACGTGACTGAAATTTTTAATAGGAGAGAAACTCTGAGTTTAGGAAACCTAGTCTTTGATCACAGATACTAAGCTTGATTTCCCTTTCGTTCCAGAGACACTATTTTATTGTATTGGACTATGAACAGATCTGCCCTTTGTGTTAAAAGGAGGTATTTCCAGCTGTCAAGGCTCTTTGCTGTGTAAACATCATTGAAAGTAATCTTGATCAAGATACGCGGGCAAATAAGAGATTTATAGAAGACTGTCTCCCAGTAATACCTGCCCCTCATTTTTCACAATTCTGACTTCTCAGAAATGTCCTCATAAGAATACATCTCCACTGACTATTTTGGTTAACTTGACAGATAGTGGCTAGGACCAAATCTGTTCCATTATTCTCCTTCTGCATTTAACCTTGCATTGGAGAAGGCAATGGCAAACCACTCCAGTTTTCTTGCCTGGAGAATCCCAGAGACAGCAGAGCCTGGTGGGCTGCCATCTATGGGGTCGCACAGAGTTGGACACGATTGAAACGACTTAGCAGCAGCATTCAACCCAGGCTGTTACATGAATCCAAGCAGCAGGATGAGCCCTTCCTGCAGATTTCAAATATGTCCTGGCATGGTGGTCTCTACTGGCTGAACAAATCCCATAAACTATCAGGGTCTACCTTAGAAAGCCATGTGCTGTTTTTCAGTTTCTAAATTTGCCATTCTGTGAGACACAGATCCAGTGCCCCAGGACTTAGTACGAATTACCAGACTCCATCTTGGGCAAAAATGAATTTTAGGAGGATTTCCCTGACTTAGAGCATGAATTTATGGTAACCACTGGAGAATGTGTGAGGAGAGGGATAGTTTGAGAGTTTAGGACTGAAAATGCTATCATATTTAAAACAGATAACCCACAAGGACCTACTGTGCAGCATAAGGCACTCTGCTCAATATTCTGTAATAACCTAAATGGGAAAAGAACTTTTAACAAGAATAGATATATGATTATACATAATCAAATCATTTTGTTATACTCCTGGAATTAACACAACATTGTTAATCAACTGTGCTCCAGTATAAAATAAAAAAAATATATTTTAAATAAATAAATAAAATTGGGAAAATAACTCTATGGAACATCTAAATTCAAAGCATACCACTGAACTGAGGATAATCTAAAAGTCTTCTACGATCAGAGGAGTATTTTCTGAAACAGTTGAAGATCACTTATAACCATATCTAATAAGCAAGTCACCATGTTTCTGAAAAGGAAGCAGATCAATACCTGGTTTTCACCCAAGAACTATACTCTGAAGTCCCCAGTTTAGTTTGAATAATTGGCTTAGTACACAAGGACATTTTTATTGAACTTATAAAAATCTACACTCACTTTCACCAACATGGTATGGTAATGAGTTCAGCCAAACGGTCATTATCTTTATGGTCTAAGACTATGCTTATTTACCATGGTAATCTAGCTAACTTAACTTTAAATGAGTATTGCCTTATTCCCTCCTAAAGGAAATCAATGCTGAATATTCTTTGAAAGGACTGATTCTGAAGCTGAACCCCCAAAACTCTGGCCTCCTGATGCTAAGAACTGACTCACTGGAAAAGAGCCTAATGCTGGGAAAGATTGAAGGATGAAGGAGAAGTGGGCGGCAGAGGTTGAGACGGCTAGATAGCATCACCAACTCAATGGACTTGAATTTGGGCAGAGTCTGGGAGACAGTGAAGGACAGAGGAGCTTGGCAAACTGAAGCCCACGGGGTCACAAAGAGTCAGACGTGACTTAGACACTGAGCAACATTCAAGACTTATTTCCTAGACCCCCTGCAGGACGCCACTCGGGGTGTGTACTAACCAGGCTGACATGACGGCGCTCTACAGGCAAGAAGGAAGCATAATACCTAAGAATGGTGGGCATAGGAGCCCACTCTCCAAGCTGTTCATCCTGATCATCATCCAGGAAGTAACTGAGAGTGTATTATCCCATCCTGGTTACAGCCACATTCAGAGACAAAACGTCCCTCCTAAGATATGTGAACAAAAAAGAACTAAGATGGCAATCAGAAAATGTTTTATTAGATTAGCCAGAAATTTCACTTAGGCTTTTCTGTAATATCCTATGGAAAATCCCAAACAAACTTTTTGGTCAATCCATCAATTTTGGAAGAGATGTTCTATTATGCAAACATACCAGATGTCTGTAAATGATAAAAAGCATGGAAGATCCACTGAATATCTTGAAAATCATTTATTGTTAGGTGGTTTTTGTGACAAAAGCCTACCAGTATCAGATTTCAGATGGTCCAGAAATTGAAAATGACATGTATTATTTTCAGGGGCTGAAGTGGTATAGCAGAGTCAGCAATTGAACTAGAGGAGCAAGTTTCTAAACTAAAAAAGCATCAACAACAGTAATGCATAACATTTCTAGCTCCTGGGGTCTCCTACACCATGTGATTTGGGTCATCTAAGTATAAAGATAAATGGAAGTTGGCAACTATCATATAAATAACTCCCATAAAAATGATGCCTCTCATTCCATACATGAATAATTTCAGCCTCCATCATGCTCTTTCCTAGTTATCAAGAGTATTAGTTTGATGGGCTTCCCTGATGGTTCGGTTGGTCAAGAATCTGCCTGCAGTGCCAGAGACCTGGGTTCAACCCCTGGGTCAGGAAGACCCCCTGGAGAAGGGAATGACAATCCACTCCAGTATTCTTGCCAGGAGAATCCCATGAACAGAGGACCCTTGTGGGCTACAGTGCATGGCATCACTAAGAGTTGGACACAACTGAGCAACTCACACTTCTAGTTTGCTAGGGCCACTGTAACACAGTAACACAGACTGAGTGGCTTAAACAACAGAAATTCATTTTCTCACCATTCTAAAGGCAGAAATTTAAGGTCAAGGTGCTTCCATGTTTAATTTCTTCTGAGGCCTCTCTCTTTGATTTGCAGATGACTTCCCTCTTTTCTTGTCACATGATGGTCCTCTGTGCACATGCCCCTTTGGTATGTCCTTGTGTGTCCAGATTTCCTCTTCTGAGATCAACACCGGTCAGGCTGAACTGGGGCCCACCTGCATGACTTCATTTCACCTGAATTACCTCGCTGAAGTCCCTATCTACAAATACTGTCATATCCTGATCTACTTAGTTATAGAGCTGTGGACTAAAACATATAGTTACAACCTGAAAGTAGAGAGTCATTTTTTTTTTTTTTTTGGTGGGAATGTTTAGGACGCTGAGCCTGGGAGACAGCATCTCAGTAGCTCTGAGAAAACTGCTCCAAGGAGGCAGGAGCAGAAGTCAGACTATATACAAATGTGCAACAAAGCGAATAGGCAATCTGAACATCAAGGATCAAGTATCAAGTTAAGGAATTTAGCATTCTATGTATGGGAAGATGCAGGTCTCTGGGTTCACTGAATTCATTCTTTTCATATGCACCTCAGTTATCTGGGGCTTCCCTCGTGGCTCAGATGGTAAAGAATCTGCCTGCAATGTAGGAGACCTGGGCTCGATCCTTGGGATGGGAAGAGCCCCTGGATAGGGGAATGGCAACCCACTCCAGTATTCTTGCCTGGAGAATTCCAAGGAAAGAGGACCCTGGCAGGTTACACTCCATGGGTCACAAGAGTCAGGCACAACTGAGTGACTAACTCAACTATCTGGGGCCAGATCCTGTTTTCTTGTTCTCTTTGAGGAGTGGTACATGCTGCTTCTTGCATTCCCCCAGGTCTTCAGCCGTCACCATGGGAGGTGGCAGCATGAGCTGGATTGCAGTTTGGGGAGCCCTCACTCACTTTTAGAAGTCAGAAATCGCTGATGGCTGTGATATTTTTTGTTTATTGACATGAAAGTAGATATTTTCATTCCACAGAGCTTTAACATGTGATTTTTGGAAGGATGCAATTCAATCCATAACAGCATGTTTCCCTAAATATTAGTGTTCCAAACTGTCCATCTCATCAGGGTTACTACCTCTCATACATTAGA
Source organism: Muntiacus reevesi (assembly GCF_963930625.1). Classification (NCBI taxonomy): domain Eukaryota; kingdom Metazoa; phylum Chordata; class Mammalia; order Artiodactyla; family Cervidae; genus Muntiacus; species Muntiacus reevesi. The sequence goes on from NC_089269.1 coordinate 37,360,098, forward strand.
TGTCAGGAAAATTTCCTAACTTTCATGGAATAGACTCAGAGAAAGGAGAATTTTAGAAGCCAAGATTTAGCAAAGGAAGAAAAGGTGTGCTTTGCCCATTCTATGATCCTGCAGAGGGCATGTGAGGGATGGTTTGGGACCCCCAAGATGAATTTGCTATCTAGTGAAGGGACCTTCTTAGAATAAGCAATCTGATCCAGAGAGAAACACATGGGAGTTCAAGATTTGAGTGTCAGGTTGTCTGGCCTGGCTTCCAAGTGCTTCCAATTGTTGTCTGGAAGAAGGAGCGTCTCGGACATTGATTGAGGCTCTCAGTTCCACAGGAGAGTGACCTGAGGTACTGTGTCATAAGCCTCCCACCATCTCTTGTTCAGAGGGGATCACAGAACAATCCTCTAAGACTCAGACAGCAGTTCTTCAAGTCTTCCCCCCCAGGATCTATGGAGAATATGCATAAGGTTGTCAGGACAATGTGGTGATTCCAATCTCCATCCAATTCCCTTGTATCATTTTCCTCACAACCCATGGTCAAGATTCATGATCATTTTCAGAAAAACCCTACTTTTTGTAACAGCTAGATATAGTTTTATTGTTTAATCACTAAGTCATGTGCAATTCTTTCATGATTCCGTGGACTGTAGCCTACCAGGTTCCTCTGTCCATGGGATTTCCCAGGCAAGAATACTGGAGTGGGTTGCTATTCCTTCTCTTGGGGAACTCTCCAACCTAGGGATCAAACTCATGTCTCCTGCATTGGCAGGTGATTTCTTTACCACTCGGATATCAGAGAAGCCACTAGATACACAGTACTTTGTGATAATCAGCATCTGTCTGATTCTGATGCAAGAGGAATGATTTCTGGGTATTGGTTTGATTACAAGATAAAACTTGTGTATTCTGTAGACATAATGTGATTCTGGAGCAGTAAAATAACTCATTTTAAGAAAAAAAACCAAAAAGTTAAGGTTGAGGACAAAGATGCATTAATGGAGATTGCCTGTTATTTCTCTCTTTGATCTCACTGACCTTAATGTTACTGACAGGAATTTGGTCATTCTGTGAGAGGTTACTAGGGTCTTTTGTGCAAAACAAATTTTAGCAGATGTTTTAAATTTCAAAACACCACAGTTCCTTTTAAGTCATTTTACACTTAAATTATTCAATGTGGGCAGATAGTTGGAGCCATCTCATTAATGATAGTATCTATGGGTTGTTTTTTCTCTTTTATGTAAATTATGGCAATTGTAGTGATAGTTTAGGTCACTTTAGAAGTCTGGAGGCCAGAAACTTTGAAAGAAACCCAGGATATTTTAGAACTAGAAAAGCTCTGCTCTCCATTTCACTCTAATATGAAAAAAATAGGAGATTGGCACCATCACACTGAGATTAAAATAGACTCATTCAACAAAATGTCTTTTAGTTGTGGCATGTATATTATCTGATTTTGCAAAATGTGAGAAACTTAATCTTATTTCCTGCCATAACAGCATGGGATTTTAATGTGTGTGTGTGTGTGTGTGTGTGTGTGTGTGTGTGTGTGTGTGTGTGTGTATATATATATTCAGACAGATAGATTAATTTCATAATGTCATTAGCCAAATGATCATATAATTTTAGTTCCTCACCTCTGCAAGTTGAGAAAGAAAATACATTGCATCATAATACCTTTCACTGAAACACTGCACAAATGGTCAGTTTTAATAAGCAATAGTGTTCAAGAGACATGAAAATAGAGTACTAAGTAAGCTTCTGCTTGGGAATACACAATGAGGGTTAGTCACATTGCTTATTCAATATCATACCCCATAGCATCTAACTAAATCTGTACTATATTTGGCATTAACAGCTCACAGTAAAAAAAGAAGAAAATCATTTAATAGTGGGAAGTGATCTGTATTGGTTATCTAGTATAGCAGTTTTTAATGTGGGGAGCAAGATTGCTGGGGGGTCTACAATGCAGTCCAGTGAGATGCTCAAGGATGTTATTTGATATACACCTTTGTTCTGTCTCTTCTATTTTATTTTCATCTTAGATCTTTTAAATATGTTTGCTTATTAACATTACACAAATATAAGTTGTATAGTCACACATACATATAATTTAAAGAAATATAAACATGTTAATTATGTGTAATTATTTTTGCTCATGAAGATGAGACAACAATTTTAAGAACAAAAGGAATAATATATTCTTCTTTTAGACAAATCATTATGTTATATTTTGTTCTATGCTTAGAGTAGATAAGGCAAAAAATATCATATGACTTATATACTGACAATTGGATATTCAAAAATATTTCAAAGACTCAAAATATTGATAACAGCCAACAAGTTCAAAAGCTAATTGTTTAAACATGACTTTGCAAAAATTATCTTTCACAACAATATGTCTTTGTTCCTTATTGCTACTGCAATAAACTGCAACAAATTTAATGGCTTAAACCAACACATATTTGTTCTAGGAAGTCTATTATCGGTTAGCAGGACTGTGTGATCTGAAGCTCTAGAGGAGATTTTATTTCCTCACCCTTTCCAGCTTCGACAGGCCACCTACAGTTGTTGGCTCATGGCCTTCTTCCTCTGAAGAGGAAGCTGAAACTGTAGCATCTGCAAATCTCATTTTCTGTCCCTCTGCTTCAGTAGTTACATCACCTTCTGTCTGACTTGAACTCCTCCTGTGACCCTTATATATAGACCATTGTGATTACAGTGGGCCCACTTAAGTGATCCAGGATAATTTTCCCATCTCAGAATTTTTCAACATCTGTGAAGTCTTTTTTGCGATTTAAGGTAATAGTCACAGATTCTGTGTGGGCTTCCCTGGTGGCTGAGTGGTAAACAATCCATCTGCCACTGCAGGAGACATGGGTTTGATTCCTGGGCTGGGAATATCCCTTGGAGAAGGAAATGGCAATTCACTCCAGTTGGTTATTCTTGCCTGGGAATTTCTAGGGACAGAGGAGCCTGGCAGGCTACAGTTCATCACCTGTTCTGAGAATAAGGACAGGAACATCTCAGGAAGCCATTATTCAACTTACTATACATATAAAACATCTTTAGCTTCCTGAGCTCCTCCTAGTCAATAATAGTTTCACACAGTACTGATAGCCACTCAGAAATATGTCTTTAGTCTCTTCATACTATTAATTCCTTGAAGAAGGACAAGGGAGAGTAAGAGAAGAAGAACAAGAAATTCTGTGCAAGATCAGGTAGGGCCTAGGTTTACCCTGAAGACGTGGAGTCCAGGCACAGTTATAAGATTCCAGCTAACTAGATTTATTGATTTCAGATTCAAACCAGGTAAGAGAAGTCTAGGCATGACATTTTTATCATAGTTCTCTCAATCTTTAGTTATTAATCTTGATCATCATTTTGCTTTTGTCTAATATCTATCTTGAAGTAATTTTTCAAAGTGTCTATAATTTCTATATTCTAATATATAAGATTTTATCATCAGTATGTATGAAAATTTCACTAGCTATAAAACTCCCAAGGGAGAAGATCATTTCCTTCTTAAATATGAATACTTCACTTCAGTCAGTCAGTTAAGTCACTAGTTGTGTCTGACTCTTTGCAACCCCATGGACTGCAGCACACCAGGCCTCCCTGTCCATCACCAACTCCCAGAGTTTACTCAAACTCATGCCCATTGAGTCAATGATGCCATCCAACTATCTCATCCTCTGTCGTCCCCTTCTCCTCCTGCCTTCAATTTTTCCCAGCATCAGGGTCTTTTTAAATAAGTCAGCTCTTCACATCAGGTGGCCAAAGTTTTGGAGTTTCAGCTTCAGCATCAGTCCTTCCAATGAACACACAGGATTGATTTCCTTTAGGATAGACTGGTTGGATCTCCTCACAGTCCAAGGGACTCTCAAGAATCTTCTCCAACACCACAGTTCAAAAGCATCAATTCTTCAGCGCTCAGCTTTCTTCAGAGTCCAACTCTCACATCCATACATGACCACTGGAAAAACCAGGTCCATAGATGGACCTTTGTTGGCAAAGTAATGTCTCTGCTTTTTAATATGCTGTCTAGGTTGGTCATAACTTTCCTTCCAAGGAGTAAGTGTTTTTTAATTTCATGGCTGCAATCACCACCTACAGTGATTTTTGAGCCCAGAAAAATAAAGTCAGCCACTGTTTCCCCTGTTTCCCCATCTATTTGCCGTGAAGTGATGGGACCAGATGCCATAATCTTAGATTTCTGGATGTTGAGTTTTAAGCCAACTTTTTCAATCTCCTCTTTCAATTTCATCAAGAGGCTTTTTAGTTCTTCTTCACTTTCTGCCATAAGGGTGGTGTCATCTGCATTTGAGATTATTGATATTTCTCCTGGCAATCTTGATTCCAGCTTGTGCTTCATCCAGCCCAATGTTTCTCATGGTGTATTCTGCATATAAGTTAAATAAGCAGGGTGACAACATACGACCTTGACATACTCCTTTTCCGATTTGGAGCCAGTCTGTTGTTCCATGTCCAGTTCTCATATCCTAAAATATAGTCAACATAATTTTTCTCCCACATGGAAACTTTCCTTTCTTTTTAAAATTTTCTTTAATATTAATGAATTCTGACTATTAGCTAGGAACTTTCAGAACTACTTTACATGATCCTATTTAACCCTTGCATAAACCTAGAAATATGTGAAATCATTGGTTATTTTAAAGATTAACAAAACTGAGTCATAGCAGAATAATTTTCTTATATAATATCACTCCGCATTTAAGCACCCTATTAGTCAGGATGGCTACCTTATGTTGCAGTTAACAACTCCTGGAATCCACAAAAGGGTGATTTTAATAAAACTCAGGTGTATAGTTAGACACTTTCTCAAGGCAGCTATACTCCTTGTGTTGACTCAACTGCTTGATCTGATGACCTACCCTGTGCTTCTATACCCAAAACTGTCAGAGAAGAAAGCACAGAAATTACATTGGCTATTAAAAGATTCAGAGTAACATACACCAGCCAGACATATGCACCGGAACAGGTCATAAGGCCCTGTTTAACTGCAAATATGGTGTTAGGAGGTCATCCTGACATGTGTACTGGAGGGGACGATGATTAGTTATACTTATTTCTAAGTAGTCTTCACAAGCGTCTTCCACAATGGTAGAACAGCATTTCAAGCTTGGACAGTCTAGATCTAAACGGTAAGCTAAACTACTTGGCATCATGTATAATTTTTCTTTATTTTTATAAAATGACCTATATCAGGGTTTATTCAATTAATTGAAAATTTCCATTTGTTTCTACTAAGTGCCTGGCAATGTTCTTGAAGCTGTGAAGTAAACAAAGTTCCTGACTTCACGGAGCTTCAATTCTAGACACTGGTCTTTTTTCACTGCTAAGATCCCTTTTAATCTGTCTCCAGATTGAAAATTCAGTCTTTTTCATTTTAGCTCTTTATTTCTTTTTTAAAATACTGTTTTTTCTTCATTTACTCAGCTTTATCAGCTCAACATCCCCATCAAGGGTGCAACATACCATTATTTTATATTTTACTATGAAAGTAAAAGTCCTGCCAATTAAAATATGTGACATCTGTTGTAAGGTTCTTTGTTATTTCAAAAATATTAGCATATGGAAAAGTAGGATATTAGAACTCATTAAATACAATATTTCTTGTATTTTTACTTTGTTCTAATCTTTCTTTTTTCTAGCTAAAATAACTCTCTTACTTTGGCTGTTTGTTTTTTTTTACAGTATTTATGAACATCTACTTTTCATTCATCTCTTATGACTTTAAATTTAGGTAGCATGCATGAGTGTGCCCTATAATTTGATGTTCTCAGTCAATTCTCTTTGAATTCATTTACTTATGAAGTTTTGTCATCCTGTCTTATTTTACCATCTTCCTTTTTATCTCATCTTACTTGATTTTTGTTTTGCTCCTAATTCAAAAACATTTTTGGGTACCTGCCCAATTTTCCAATACCTTCTTTTTTAAAATTATAGGCTTCTGTGGTGGATAACAATTAGATCATACTATAAGTAGAACATACTGTTCACCTTCGGGGAAGCAAAATGTCATTCAGCCTCCAGCTGTCAATTCATTCACAGTCAACCTCAACTGTCTTGTTCCAGGTCATCATTTTTCTGGAACAAGCCACCTCTGCTGATGGAGTAGAGCTGAGTGTAAATGCCTGGCCATATCAGCCTAAAGGCAGGCAAACTTCACAAGCAGTATTTGCTTGAACATTTGTCAGAACTTAGCCTGAATTTCTGTTCAATTTGTCCCTCTTTACAAAGCTACTTTTCTCCTTTCCTTTCGAAAACACTGATACTTAATAAATGTCTTGGGATTCCTGGTGAAGAATTTGCCTGCTAATGCAGGTGATGCAGGTTCAATCCCTAGGTTGGGATGATCCCCTAGAGAAGGAAATGGCAACCCACTTCAGTATTCTTGCCTAGGAAATCCCGTGGACAGAGGAGCCTGGCGGGCTATAATCCATAGGGTCGCAAAGAGTCAGACACGATTTTGCGACTGAAAAACAACAGTGAATATCCTGCACTGTAGACTGCATCTCAGCGTACATAATCCAGAAGAAACATCCTGCTACACAAACTGCATTTATTTGGAGTTTGGCCACAAGGCTACATTAACTTTCACAGCTCTGTCATGACACTGCCTGAAGAAAAAGCTAGACCATTTCCAGTTCTTGCACAGGATCACATTTACCCACTGTATTGCTAAGATCGTGCTTATCGGGCTGAATGAGCTAATACACCAATCCTACCAGGCAGGATGACATCTACCACTGGCCACCCCAGTGCCAGTACAGTAGGCATAGGACAGGAGTGTTCCTGTAGCAATGGCAAGAGAACAGGCATAGGCCTGACAGAATGGACCTTTAGTTTACCATGGCTGGCCCAGCTACTGTTATTGTCAAGTGTCCAGTCTACCAGAAATAAAGAGCTATGCTGAGGCCCCAGTATGGCACTATTCTTCAAGGAGACAATCCAGCCACTCACTGGCAAGTTTTCTGCCTTAGTCTCTTTCCATATCAAAATGGCCAGCAGCTTGATCTCACAGAAACAGACATGTATTCTGAATATGAGTTTGTCTTTCATGTCCTCAGACCCTCAACAAGTGCCACTACTTGGATGTTTGCAGATTTTTTAATCCAATGGCCTGGATCTCAGCTAATGTCCCTTGGGACGAGGGACCCACTTTCTAGCATATACATGGTCAACGCAGCCATGGGATCAACTGGTCAGAGCACGTACTGCATCACTCAGGATCTGGTGACCTGATTGAAGCAATGGATAAATGTATACTTGAGTCATTAATCTGGATGTAATTAACATTTTTTGAAAATGGGATGTCATTCCCCAGAAGGCAGTATACCTATCAAATCAAAGACCTTTATGTGATTCCATACCCAATATAAAGAATACACGACTCTAACATACAGTATGGCTCTATCATACAACCAGGAGATTAAACTGTCAATCTGAAAAGAAATGAACTCTGAATATACATTGGAAAGACTGATGCTGAAGCTGAAGCTCCAATACTTTGATTACTTGATGCAAAGAGCCAATTTATTGGATAAGACCCTGAAGCTGGGAAAGATTGGGGGCAGGAGGAGAAGGGGGTGAGTGACAGAGGATGAGATGGTTAGACAGCATCACTGGCTCAAGGAACATGAGTTTGAGCAAACTCAGGGAGAGAGAGAGTAAAGGACAGGGAAGCCTGGTATGCGGCAGTCCATAGGGTCACAAAAAGTTGAAGACAGCTTAGCAACTGAACAATAATTATACAGTAAGCTCTATCTGCTTACTAAGTTATGTCCTTTTTTCATAAAGGCTACTTTTCATAAAGGCAACTGAACAATTATCATACAGTAAGCTCTATCTGCTTACTAAGTTATGTCCTTTTTTCATAAAGGCTACTTTTGTCTCTGGGTTTTTGCAGTAGATAATTTTCAGACATTTGCTTTCCTCTTCATCTTTATGGTAATATTTCCTTAATTTTCTATAGAATTTCAAGAAAAGCTTTCTTTTTTCCTTTAATTTCTTTATTACAGATTGAACAAGAAGAAATGTTTATATTTACTATTTTCATTAATCAAGGTGTGGAAATATCCTTTACCTGACACACATTTTGCATAATCACTGGCTATATCTCCTCTTCATAAGTAGACTTGAAAGCTGGTTTATGGAATACAGTGTTCTGTCCTATTCCCATAAGATGACTGCATTCATAGAACACAAGTTTTCTATACTGAACTCCAACAAAAATCATTGTTCAGTTTTCTGATAATCTAAAATAAAGAACAACAAGATGCTGAGAATGTGCTATTTCCAGGAATATTCTCATATCCACCCTGCTGAAAATGCTTTATTTAGGATGAAAATGCCTCTAGGTTGCAATGCTCTGTACTTCTATACCACTTTCCATCTTTCTGACTCCCTGCTGCATTGATTTCTTAGAATTGCAATCCCCAAATGGCTATAAAACTATGGGCAACAGTACAAAAGCCTCTTCAAAATGTATCAAATGTCCAGCATAATAGTAGCTATCCAGTTTTCCAGTTAGTGGAGCCATGGGTCTCTGGGTCAGAGTATAATGAAGTTTCTGTGTTTCTGTTGATAAGTAAGCTCAATTTCTTTAGTAAAGTGTAAGTCAGTCTATAATTACCTTTCTCAATCAGATTCAATTATCCCTGTAGTTTGCGGAAATACTTCCAGACCTTCATATCAATTATCTCAGTGTTTCACTCTGGTGATTTTATTTTATTTCATCTCATTTCATCCATTCATTCATTCACCAATTTCCCTGTTTATTTTCAGCTAGCTTCTGGTCTAAGTTTAACTATTTTGAAATCATAAATTACTTTACATCTGTTTACTCTGTACTTGATTTTCTCTTCCATTGTCCCCATTCTTGATCATACACTATCAATTATTACAACAGCCTTCATAGTCAGCTCTTCTTTTGTGCTATTTATTAAGCCACTCTGTCTTTGCTTCACACTTGGCCTTCTATATTCAGGCTTATTTTGCTAAGGCTATTGCTCCACAAACCACCTTACTCCATCGGCTAAGTGGCACCCGTGACTTAGGAAGCTGTGTGTATGAATTTTAATATGATATGTTGTTTGAAAAAGAAGCCAAACAAAAAACTGCATGCATATTGTATCATCCTATTTATATGAAAGGCTAAAGCCAGGCCAAATATTTTTAAAGTTACAGAACTCAGAATAGCCTTTGTGGTAAATGCAGACTAGAAGAGGGCACAAAAATTACCTTAGAAGATTCTTTCTCTATTGGTGACACTTATCCAATTGTACACTTAATATTTGCACATTTGTATATCCAACTGTGTGCAGGTTTTAACTCAATCTAATGATATATTATCCAGAGCTAAGGAAAAAGCTAAATCACAGATAACAATGAAACCCACAAAACAAAACTAAAAATGCAGCAAAACACTAGCCTGAAAATGAACCTATGATTTTAAATTGCATAGTGGTTATATTTCAAACAGGCAGATAGTGACTTAAATGGAACATAATGGAAGCTTCTGGAATGTGGGGGATATTTGTATTCTTGTTATGGATTATGGCTCTGAGAATATGTTCAACTTATAAAAAATTAATTGACTGTACATATTATATGTATAACATACTGATATATAAATACATCAATAAAATATTAAAAATAATCTGCAAGGTTTTTTAATAAGTCAATGATTCATCATTAAAATGTTTCTTGAGATAATTATTATAACTGAGAGAGAACATAGTCATTTGCAGTTTTTATTATTATCAGCAAAGAGATAAAATAAATGAAAAAAGAAAAAGCACAGCAGAGGAGAAAGGAAAGGGGTGATGATGAACCAGATGAAACGAAGGCCACTTTTTAAGAGACAAAGTTTTGAGTCTTAAGGAGTAGTGGAGTTTGTTTCATGCATCATGTGATTTGAGCAATACTTTTCAGCTCTGCCCTCCTGGCTGACAGCTGTTCTTTGGATAAGAAAGTGAGAAATTAGAATGATTTCTGCTTGAAGAAAACAGATGGTTACTTAAGTGTGTTAATTTCTGCCATTTAAGATTAAAAGCAGAAAGAAACATACTTTGTACATGGTCTTTATTTTTAGAATTTATTGAAACTGCTTGCCTATTAGCTGCATCGTTCATTGCCATTTTCAGTTGCCACTAATGTTGCCAATTTTAAAATAAGAAATAAATACTACGGTCACTAAAACTATTGCATTTTTAATGTGCATGTATGTACTGTCTTGTTTGATATGCATACATATACTGTCTTTTCAATATACATATCTTTTGTTATATATTTATTTTCCAGTTTTACACATCTGTCTATATGCATTTTCTTTCCATATATATTAATAGATGCACTGTTGAACTATTATTGGCATAGATATTAATAATTACAAATCTCCTATAAAACCACAGTCATCCAATTTTCTACATGAGAAAAATGCTTTTACACCAGAGTAGTAACTGAACTACACTAGTATAAAGCTGTAAGCACTTAAATTATTGCAAAGGTGTTTTAATGATCTAGCAATATTTTTCATGATCTTTACTGAAGAGAAGCCAAAAATATAGTTTGTTATTCTATTATAAATCTGTCAGACTAACTTTCTGGATGTCTAGTCTAAACCCATCCTCAGGAGCATTCCTAAAATGTACACTAGAACAAAAGACTTCACTTGGTGTAGGTTCTTGTTGAACCAGGTTCCTTTCATCCCTTAAAAAAAAAAAATTACAAATCCATGGAAACTTTTCTCTTTGTGTGCTTCTAATAATATAAGAAATGCTTCAGAGAGGGGCCTATTTAAATGAACTATAAGAAAGGTCACGCTGTAATTTCAGTCTCTGGGTCCCTTCCCTCTCCTTATCTGAGTAGAAACAGCAATGCAAAGTCGTTGAGAGAAGAGTTACATGTCTATCTTCGGGTTGAGCCAGAAAGAGGAGGGCTTCTTCTGGGAAGGTTGGTAAGTTAGAAAGAGATCTTAAAATAATCTAACATCAAAGTAACGCCCTTCATTCACATCCACAGATAAAGATGATTCCCCAGTCTCTACAGAATGATGACTACAACTCTGTCATTATTAAGCAAAACCTGTTGCGAGTTCTGTTTATTTAGTCTGACATATTCCAGGAGATATGTCCAGTCACACTGCAAAGAATCAAGGAAATAAAGCCAGCACTGAGAAGAAAGAAGGCAGTAAACTATATGTCACCTTATCTGTAGAATTTGAAGCATACAAGAATAACATGCTGCTGTGAGGACCTGTGTTAAAACAGGAAAAAAACAGATGCTTTCATTTTAATTTGGGAAATTATAGATATTCCTTGGTCTTAAAAAAAGATGTGTTCAGTAATTTTCTATTGTATTATCCCTGAATATTGAGGCATAGTTAGGATGTGATCTACCAAATATATATAAAGCATATATATGTGTATATATATGCACATATACATTATACACAGATACATGCACTTAGCTTTACACATCTATGTACAAATTATAAGCACATACATATATATATATACACACATATATATATATATATATATATGTACTTAGCTTCATACATATGTATGTGTGTATGCACATAAGATGTTACAATAAAACCCAAAAACCTTCCCTGGTGGCTCAGTAGTAAAGAATCTACCTATCAATGCAGGAGATGCAAGTTTGATCTCTGATCTGGGAAGATACCCTGGAAAAGGAAATGGTAACACACTTCAGTATTCTTGCCTGAAAAATCCCATGGAAAGAGGAGCCTGACAGGCTACAGTCCATGGGGTCACAGAAAGTTGGACATGACTTGGTAACTGAACAACAACTTTATATATGTCGATAAATAGATAGATAGATGAGACAGACAGAGAAAGAGTTAGAGAAAGTATATGTTCTTTAGGTTGAACTGAAGGCAGTAGCTTCTAAACATGTATTTAACTATAAGTATCCATGTGCCTAAGTACTTATCTAGCTGGATATGTAATAGATACTTGTAGCTTTTAAAACACCGTGATTAGTATAAATCTATAACCGAGGCAATACAAAAGATCTCATTTCCAATGTAAAGACTTAAGACTGTATTAGCCAAGTACATATGTCAATTATTTATTTTGAATAGCAACACCAATCATTATATGAAAGTTCGCATGAACAGAGCCTCAGTTAACTTCTTTCTGAAACAGAATGTTTTCAATATTAGAGCACTAAATTTGAAATTTAATATCTGTTCATACCCTAGTAAGTTTTATAAGTTCTGTTATTTTTGTATGCCATGGAAAACAATGGAAGAAATATAGAAAATGGGTTTGTCTCAAAATTGCTTCTAATGAGCAAAGGATATTAATAGGTGAAAATAGCTAGCTTTATTCATTACCTAATATGTACCGTATAGCTTTCTAAGTGATTTATATATAATAACTCATTAAATCTACGTTATATTAGCAGAAAGTAGCCGATTCTATAAATGAGTAACTTAGGACAGAGAGAGGTAAAATAACTTACTGAGTTTATTACTTACTCGTGTTCTGTGCTTGAGATGTCAGGAATTTGAACCCTGACATCCCAGCTAAATTCATCATATGCTTTACCTTGCGCTGTATACTTTCTTTACTTTCCTTATAACTTATCATGTATCCCTAGATTTATAGATTCTAGTCTATGTTAAACTAACCCTGAATTTTCAGTTAACATAATATTAAATTACACAAAGGGTTCTCAAAATTGTGTGTAATTTTCTATTACTTGTAAATTACTGTTAATAAATATGTAAATGATTAGCCCACCACCCTCCTCTGTCCATGGAATTTCCCAGGCAAGATTACTGGAGTGGGTTGTCATTTCCTTTTTCAGAGATCTTTCCAAACCAGGGATCAAACCCTTGTCTCCTATGTCTCCTGCATTGCAAGCACATTCTTTACCTGCTAAGCCACCAAGGAAGCCCCATAAAATGGATAGAAATAAACATAAATCAAGTGACCTCACTATTGTGTATATGGATAACTTTTTTAAAAAATTCAAAATAAATACATTAAAGGAAAAATCGGAAGTGATAAATGCCCAATTATCTAAATCCTGCAAAAAGCAATGGTCATATATAGTATGCAGAAAGTATCCAACTTTTCTTCTGCTTTCAATGACTGGTGCTGTAGAGACTGAGAAAAGTTTATCCATACTGATTGATCTCTGACATGATCCTGTGACTTCTGAGTCACTCCCAGTACAAACCATGCCTTCAAGCAATATTGTTAAATGTAATATTAGGTCTGCAACTGATAAGTACAACATAAGCTCTTGAATGATTTGCATGCCCCCAAAATAATAACTATAAAGAAAGATGAAGGTGAATTGTGACCTTAGTTATCCTCACTGGAAACTCATTCTAGAACAGATACGTAAGGTGGTTAGACTTTTCATCTCACCCTATCCCATTTTGTGCTTGAAGTCTCAATAAATTTCAAGTGATATATGAGACTAGATAGGAAACACTGATAAGTGATGTTCAACTCTCAATTCTTAATAGGGATTTTGTTCTTCTTTGGATTTTATAAATGGCACTTCCTTCTCACTTTTCCCTCAGTGATGGCTCTAAATCCTTTGAAATATCCTCTACCGATCATTCTTGTCATACTTAGCACTGAATAGCTGTGTGCTGCCAAGGAAGGCAGAAACCAAATGTTTTAGTGGCATTGACCTAGAGGCATATGTCAAAATAGTTATTGTCAAAATCACAAGATTTATTAAAGTTATTGTCAAATTTCTGGCCTTGAAAATGTACAATTAGTCACATGGGAGTATGGTTAAAGTCATTCTTCAAACCCCTTTGACTCATTACCCTATAGTGCTCCCTCTCTTCTCTCTCTCTACCACCTTCCCTCCTTCCCTCTCTCTCAGTCTCTTTCTCTCCTAAGAGAGAAAAACATACCATAATTTAGAGGTGATGCAACATTTATCTTTGCATGGAAAATGACTGATTCCTTCATTCATTCAACACAGACATTGCCCCAAGTGAAGTCTATAATTACCTTAAAAAATGACAAATGTCAAGCTTCTCTAGTGCTCAGTGGTAAAGTATCCACCTGCCAAGGCAAGAGAACTGGGTTTGATCCCTGATATGGGAAGATACCTCCTGCCTCAAAGTAACCAAGCCCATACCCTGCAACTCTTGAGCCTGTGATCTAGAACCCAGGAGCTGAAACTACTGGGTCCCGGTGTCTCAACTACTGAAGTCCTAGAGCCTGTGATCTGCAGCAAGAGAAGCCACCGCAATAAGAATGAGAATTGAGAATGGACACCACAGCTAGAGAGTAGCACCCACTCTGCAACTAGAGAAAAGCCCACGCAGCAACAAAGACCCAGCACGGCCAAAATAAGCAAGCAAACCAAAAAAAAAAAAAAAAGAAGAAGAAGATTACAAGTGTCATCAACCTTACTTTTACTTGAAGGATCAAGAGTTCACAGGAAAATCAAACATGCTATTCTGCCAGAAAATTATGAAGAAAATCACATTTTTGGGGGTTGAGGGGCATTTATGTTCTTGTTATTCATTTATTTTTACCTTGTCTAATGATATGAAAATAATCAGCATTTTCAATGATGAAGTAACCGAGTTTCCCATACGTATATATACCCAGTTTGCTCTATTCCTGAATGTTTACCTCTTGAATATCTAATAATTAGGTCCAATTAAAATACAGAGGCTATGCAGTGTTGTTTTGGTCTTCCCTGCTTCTTATTAATTACCCACTCAACAAAATTTGTTTCCAAAGCAATAATTTTTGCTTGTTCTCAACATCATCGCTATCAGAACTCTATAAAAATTGTATCTTTCACGTGAACCATCTCATAATTTTTCTTCCTCCATTTGACCCCCTTAAACAAATTTTCTTAAGTTCTAAATAATGACACACCCAAAAGAAAGTATGACTGTTCCATAATCCTGAGTAAAACTCCTCACTGTCAACCTGGAACACATTATGGCAGTTTTCAAATGGAAGAGCTTAACCAGACAAAAATTTTAAAACTTGCCCTCCCAAATCTATCTATTCCATTCCTTTTCCCATTATTATATGAAAAGTGAAAGTGAAGTCACTCAGTCATATCCGACTCTTTGCAACCCCATGGACTGTAGCCTACCAGGCTCCTCGGTCCGTGGAATTTTCCAGGCAAGAGTTCTGGAGTAGGTTGCCATTTTCTTATTCAGGAGATCTTCCCAGTCCAGGGGTAGAACCCAGATCTCCAGCATTGCAGGCAGACGCTTTACCGTCTGAGCCACCAGGGAATATGCATAGTATTAAAAGTTACTTATCTTAAAATTCTCTTACGTGATTCTGCTTCAGACATCATAATTACTTACCTTTTACCTGCCCTTCCTTACTTTGAGTGGCAAAAGTCCAAACTGCTTGAAGTAACGATAACAATAAAGTTTGTCTTATTCTTGCATCTCCGTGAAACTTGTCTCATTACTTCTTTTTTTGTTGCTATTCCGTAGCTCAGTCATGTTCAACTCTTTGCAACCCAATGTACTGCAGCACACCAGGCTTCTCTGTCCTTCACCATCTCTTGTAGTTTGTTCAAACTGATCCATTGAGTTGGTGATGCCATCCAACCATCTCATTATTTCCTTAAACTTCCACAATACCTACCATTAATAGCCAGTTATTTTTAGATCCTTGTGCAAATCATATTTATCCACTCATACATACAAACCAGTCAGTCTTAAAGAAGATAAACCTTGAATACTCATTGAAAGGAAACATGCTGAAGCTGAAGCTCCAATACTTTGTCCACCTGATGTGAAGAGCCAACTGGTGGGGAAAGACCCTGATGCTGGGAAAGATAGAAGGCAGGAGGAGAAGGAGGTGACAGAGAATGAGATGCTTAGATAGCATCACAGCTGAATGGACATGAATTTGAGCAAATTCCAGGAGATAGTGGAGGACAGAGGAGCCTGATGTGCTGCAGTCCATGGAATTGCAAAGAGTCAGATGTGACTTAGCAACTGAACAGCAACATACTAACATCTTTGCCTAAAACAGGGATGAGTGTTTTACCTGTTCTTATAGTTTTATTTAGCCATATCAAGGGAATATTTCAGGCAAATATGAGTTCAATAAAGGACAGAAATGGTATGGACCTAACAGAAGCAGAAGATATTAAGAAGAGGTGGCAAGAATACACAGAAGAACTGTACAAAAAAGATCTTCACGAGCCAGATAATCACGAGGCTGTGATCACTCACCTAAAGTCAGACATCCTGGAATGTGAAGTCAAGTGGGCCTTAGAAAGCATCATTATGAACAAAGCTAGTGGATGTGATGGAATTCCAGTTGAACTGTTTCAAATCCTGAAAGATGATGTTGTGAAAGTGCTGCACTCCATATGCCAGCAAATTTAGAAAACTCAGCAGTGGCCACAGGGCTGGAAAAGGTCTGTTTTCATTCCAGTCCCTAAGAAAGGCAATCCCAAAGAATGCTCAAACTACCGCACAATTGCACTCAACTCACGTGCTCGTAAAGTAATGCTCAAATCATCCAAACCAGGCTTCAGCAATATGTGAACCGAGAACTTCCAGATGTTCAAGCTGGTTTTAGAAAAGGCAGAGGAACCAGAGATCAAATTGCCATTATCTGCTGGATCATCAAAAGAGGAAGAGAGTTCCAGGAAAACATCTATTTCTACTTTATTGACTATGCCAAAACCTTCGACTGTGTGGATCACAATAAACTGTGGACAATTCTGAAAGAGATGGGAATACCAGACCACCTGACCTGCCTCTTGAGAAACCTGTATGCAGGTCAGGAAGCAACAGTTAGAACTGGACATGGAACAACAGACTGGTTCCAAATAGGAAAAGGAGTACGTCAAGGCAGTATATTGTCACCCTCCTTATTTAACTTATATGCAGAGTACATCATGAGAAATGCTGGACTGGAAGAAGCACAGGCTGGAATCAAGATTGCTGGGAAAAATATCAATAACCTCAGATATGCAGATGACACCACCCTTATGGCAGAGAGTGAAAAGGAACTAAAGAGCCTCTTGATGAAAGTGAAAGAGAAGAGTGAAAAAGTTGACTTAAAGTAACATTCAGAAAACTAGGATAATGGTATCTGGTCCCATCATCTCACGGGAAATAGATAGAGAGACAGTGGAAACAGTGTCAGACTTTATTTTTGGGGGGCTCCAAAATCACTGCAGATGGTGACTGCAGCCATGAAATTAAAAGATGCTTACTCCTTGGAAGGAAAGTTGTGACTAACCTAGATAGCATATTAAAAAGCAGAGACATCACTTTGCCAGCAAGGGTCCATCTGGACAAGGCTATGGTTTTTCCAGTGGTCATGTATGGATGTGAGAGTTGGACTGTGAAGAAAGCTGAGTACTGAAAAATTGATGCTTTTAAACTGTGGTGTTAGAGAAGACTCTTGACAGTCCCTTGGACTGCAAGGATATCCAACCAGCCCATCCTAAAGGAGATCAGTCCTGGGTCTTCATTGGACGGACTGATGCTGAAGCTGAAACTCCAAACTTTGGCCACCTCATGCGAAAATTTGACTCATTGGAAAAGACTCTGATGCTGGGAGGGATTGGGGGCAGGAGGAGAAAGGGGTGACAAAGGATGAGATGGCTGGATGGCATCACCGACTCGATGGACATGAGTTTGAGTAAACTCCGGAAGTTGGTGATGGACAGGGAGGTCTGGCATCCTGTGATTCATGGGGTAGCAAAGAGTTGGACAGACTGAGTGACTGAACTGACTGACTGACTGACAGACCATTTTATTGGAACATAGCCTAACCCATTTCCGATGTATGATCTGTATCTGCTTTCACACTACAGAGGCAGAGTTGAGAAGCTTTAATAGAGGCTGTGTGCTTAGTCACTCGGTCATGTCTGACTGAGACCCCATAGAGTCAACAGAGTCATAGAGTCAACAGAGGCTGGGTGACCTTCAAATCCTAGGATACTTACTGTCTGTTCCTTCTTTTACAGAAAGTGTCATTCAATCCCTAACCTGAAAAGTGAATATATCCTTTTGCTTTTCAACTTCTAATCATTATTTGTAGTCAAGATTCAAGTGTGTTTTAGTTTTACAAGAAATATGAGAAATGTGCATGCTGAAATTGGGTTATTGACATTTGTCTGAGCAAACACTTCTTCTAGACAACCATATGTCTATTAAAGTTTTCTATAGATTTGCCTGTTCACTCTACTTTGTAAGAGACACTTTCCCTTTTGACTTCTGTATTACCAAGTGCCTAGAACACAGCAAGAAGACAACATTGTTTGGTGATTTGAAGTGAGTTAATAAATGCCAGCGACTGTGCTGGGGAGTGAGGAGACCAGGATAACACAGGTGCTGTGACTGCAGTCTAATAGATGACACTGTAGGAGCAAAAATTTTCAATTGTTAATTATTAGAATGCAATATGATGATGATACTAGTTGTGACAGTAAGCAAAGAGAATTGAAGATTCATAAAGATAAAAACTAATTGCCAGAAAGGAAGTCTGTCTCAAAAAAAATATACCAATAAAAGAGATTTTAAAAAAGGAATCTGAGCACCAAACGTGTCAAATGTGTCTAGCTAGGATGGAATTAATGGTCCAATTATCTTATATAACTAAAACTCCAAGAAAGAAAACAGTATAACTAAATCACAAAACAAGGGAATAGACAAGCACTGAGTTTTTTAACTTTATGAAACTCAGGTTTTCCTCACTATATGAGACAGAGCTGCCCCCTTGTCCTTCTTCTCAAGGTAGTGATTAAAGCCTGAAAAGAAAATACCAATTTTAGCTTTGACTCAAATTCTGTCTCCTGCCCTCACTCAAAGTTGTGCAGGCTTGTACTTGGAGTGTGTGGAGTGGATAAGAAAATGGAGCTGGTTTCTTATCAGGCTTATAGCTCCAAACTTTTTGAATGTGAGATGGGGGCAAGATTTGATTCTAGGAAAACGTCTCCTCTCTTAATTTCTAATATCCAGTTTTCTCTCTCTCTTTTTTTAAATATAGTATTTTAAGTATTGTTAATTAGTCTGTATTCTAGTTTTCTGCTTCTGCATCCAGAGACAAAGAATACATTTATCATAATTGTAAAGTTGAAATATATATTGTTCCATATAAATTAAACAAATGTATTTAAAATACATCATTGGTGTGTGCTAATTGCTTCAGTTGTGTCCAATTCTTCGCAACCCTATAAAGCATAGCCCATTAGGTTCTACTGTCCATGATATTCTCCAGGCAAAAATACTGGAGTGTGTTTCCATTTCCCTCTCCAGGGAATCTTCCCAACCCAGGGATCGAACCAATGTCTCTTACATTTCCTGCACTGGCAGATGAGTCCTTAAACATTAGTACCACCTGGGAAGCCATCATTGGAATATATGATTATATTTGTTGATGATACAATTCTAATATATTAACAGAATGCATTTTAATAAGTTCAAGAAAATATATGGGAATGCATTCAACAAAATATTTTAAAATATTCATATGTCTATAAGAAAATATTTGTTAACATCAATACACCCACGAAGGAATATGCTTGAGTATTATCTTAAATAAGAAAATTCACAAAGACTTCCTAAGATCCTCTGTTTCTTCCTTTTACAGACTGTTAACAACTCTAAGTTTAATGATGAGCCCTTCTCATTCCGATGGCTTAGGCTGTTTCAAACAACATTTCATGCTCAAATACTTCCAGCAAAGAAGCAGGCACTGGACTCTAGTCATAAAAATGGCCACAAAACAGGTGATGCACGTGACATTCTCCTACAGACACCCTTTCCATGTTTTCTCCGCCTTGGTTGCAGGACTAATTCCCCATTTTATCAAGCGTGTCACCAGGGACCAGGATTTTATTTCCCTATTTGTAGATGCCTCAATACCAAAGGCTGATTATCTCAGCTTCTTTAGTGGTAAAGAACCCACATGCCAATGCAGAAGACCTAAGAGCAGCAGGTTCAATCCTTGGCTCAGGAAGATCCCCTGGAGGAAGAAATGGCAACCCACTCCATATTCTGCCCAGGCTCCATGAACGGAGGAGCCTGACAGGCTACAGTCCATGGTGTTTGTTATAAAGTGTCGGACAGGAATGAAGCAATTTAGCATGCATCTCAAGTTTCTGCTTGAGAGTAAGAAAGGAATTATGCAGAAATCCTTTAGTAACCTGATTCCACATTTACTCTATTCTGCAGTCTAAGAAAAATGAGTGGGAATAGGGGTGATGGTTTTGGAGTAACAGATCTAGAGTGATCATTTTTAGAAATATTTTTGAGTAATTGTTGTATGATTTGATGGCCCTTTCCATGGGAAATGGAGTGTTTAATGTTTCTTATCTATCCTTGAATCCTAATTGTTGTATCTGAGGCAACTGGCAAAGATACTACTAAGACTACATCTCATAGGTATTTAAAATTGCTTTATCAGAGAGGAAGGGTCAACAGAAAACAGAGCATCAAGTCACAGGAATCAGTATATTACAGTACACAGAGTCATAAAAGGACATTGCATGTTGAACAGCACTAAATACTCAGAATTTTGGAATGTAAGGAATAAAAAAAAAAAGAAGAAGGAAGAAGGTGACGAGAGAAAGGTTACTGGGGAACAGATAAGGAAGTGTCTTCTAAGGATAAAGTTTTAAAAAATATCTATGTTTTAAATTTGCTATATTAAACATACTTTATTAAACATATTTCATTATAAATATCTTAAAATATTTTTCTTGAATTAAATTCTACCAAAATTAAGTCCTTTGTCTTTATCCAGAGGATCCAATGAGCTTTATATGCATAAAGGTTAAAATTTATGTAAAAAATATTTTTCTTACTTTTTATAAAATATTACTTTACACAGAAAACATTCTCAACATGATTTTTATATATTTTAAATGTTAGCACAATTTAAATATTTGAATAAAGGTGCTGAGTACAGTTTAGCTTACAGCTCTATGGGAAATTCTTGATAACTAGACCTCTGCAATAAATATCTACTCAGGAAGATATTTGAGACAGCTTAACAATAGCAGACTATTAGACTGAAAATCAGTTATACACACACACACATATACACACACCAATGTTAAGTGGACTGGGTGTTCTTGAAGCTATAAATTACCCTCAATTACTCACCTATCTAAAAAATCTGTGGGTTTTTAAATGGATATTAAAGGAAGTCTCATTATGCAAACAGTGGATTTTTATAGCTCTAGAACAAATATGCCAAATAGTAAGAAAATCTATATGCATGGTTGAATAACATTATCAATTTCAAAGGTAAAATGGGAAAATTTAAGAATAAAAGTGTTGTCCAGTTTTATGCTGCAAACTCCAGTAAAAATAACCGTTTCAAGTGATGTCAATAAGTAGAGGCTGGAAAGTCCAGCCTTATTCTGTAAATAAATATACTACATTTTCAAGACTAAGAATATATGTTCAATAGAAGTGGATGAGTATGTCTAAACATGAAACCGAATATCCTTAATGACTCAAATTTGACTAAACATAAAGGTGATTTTTTTTAATAATACATATTCTCAAATTAGAAAAAAAATGTCATTTGTAGACTTTAAAAAAAGTTGTTTTTATTCCTAATTAAATAAATATTATATAAGTAT
Organism: Muntiacus reevesi; assembly: GCF_963930625.1. Lineage (NCBI taxonomy): Eukaryota > Metazoa > Chordata > Mammalia > Artiodactyla > Cervidae > Muntiacus > Muntiacus reevesi. The sequence goes on from NC_089269.1 coordinate 37,381,722, forward strand.
AAATATTTTAAATATTAAATTAAAAAGAAATTGTGGGTTGCAATGCTACTTCCAGAAGGGATGCTAGAAACAATTCATAACAATCAGAGCTGTTTTGTTTGTTTGTTTGCTTGTTTTGCTTTACAGAATTTTATTGTTTTCTGTCAAACATCAACATGAATAGCCACAGGTGTACAATCATTTCTTACTGTGTAATGTAAAATAAGGGGTTAAGTAAAAGATAAGAAATTTTAATTTGCAGATAAGGCCTTCCCAGGTGGCTCAGTGAGTAAAGACTACTCCTGCCCAGCAGAAGACCCAGGAGACACAGATTTGATCCCTGGGTTGGAAAGATCCCCTGAAGGAGGGCATGGCAACCCACTCCAATACTCTTGCCTGGAGAATCCCATGGACAGAGGAGTCAGACAAGCTACAGTGCATGGGTTTGCAAAGAGTCGGACATGACTGAAGCAACTCTGCATACACAAGCCTTTCAAGAAAGATGAGTTAATCTAAATATGCAAATTGATTAAAGTCTCCTACTCTGAGCACATTTGATTTTCAGATTTTAGTATAAAACTTTTTTTTATTTTTTAACTTGGGATGAAGACATACAAAGAATACAAAACAAAAGTCAATTCTCAAAAAATTGACAGAAAGCTAGCCCTTATAGAAGTACTGCCAGTAAAGTATGATTTCTGAGTACCTTGTACTTCAGTTCAGACTAAGAATATTGTACCTTGATGGAAAATAGCAAGAGTGGATAGTCAGGGAAAGGTAGATGTTTTAAATTTTTAAAAAGGCAAAGCCATGTCCCACAGTCATTGTGTCACTCAGAAGTCATATTCTACATATCTCACAATCCCTGCTGATGATAATTCTAATATCACAAATTCCTCTGTCTCTGCTTTCTGTCTGTGTTGTGTTGATATGAACCATTTCTAAAAGGTGGATTCTGAAAATAACTTTATACATTGAATGTCAGCAATTTCTAATCATCAAAAATTGCAGTTACTTCATTTTGCTCTGTGGTCCTCTGCTAATATTATGTCTTCACTAGCATGAAACACTTATGATAGTTCATATAACTATTTCATTAATAAGTTGTGTAAGTTGCATCTGTTGTAATGGAAAAAGTGTGTAGTTATGGAAAAAATGCCTGCAGTGGCTATAATTTTTCATTTTTTATTTTTTAAATGGATTTCTGATTTCATAAATTGCTACCTCAATGTGTGCTCTAAACTTAACATAGGGTAGGGACATTTTCAAGTATGTATTCTTCAGGGATGCTTGCTTTATTTCATTTTAGTTATGATTCAGTGTAACTAACTATGTTGAATCTAGAGTGTTGATGTAGACTTTGTTTACAATCTATCATCTTTTGAGACTCTTATATAAGTGAGACATATAGAAAACAAGAAGATTCCAAAATGAAAATAAAAACTAGACGTTACTCTCCCACCTTCTGGGGAAGACAGACACTTAGATCACCTTAATAAGATGTGAAAAGTAAAATCACAGAGATATTCACATAGCATTGTTGGTTCAGAATGAATGTTTTATTCAAACTTGGGAGAAAAGAGGCAGTTTTCTAAGTACATTGGAATTGGTTTTCATTCCAATCCCAAAGAAAAGCAATGCCAAAAAATATTCAAACTACCACACAATTACACACATTTCCCATGTTAGTAAAGTAATGCTCATTATTCTCCAAGTCAGGTTTCAACAGTACATGAACCATGAACTTCCAGATGTTCAAGCTGGATTTAGAAAATGCAGGGGAACCAGAGATCAAATTGCCAACATCCAATGGATCACTGAAAAAGCAAGAGAGTTACAGAAAAACATCTACTTTTGCTTTATTGACTACATCAAAGCTTTTGACTGTATGGATCACAGCAAACTGTGGAAAATTCTTAAAGAGATGGGAATACCAGACCACCTGACCTGCCTCTTGAGAAACCTGTATGCAGGTCAGGAAGAAATAGTTAGAACTGGACATGGAACAACAGAGTGTTTCCAAATAGGAAAAAGAGTACATCAAGGCTGTATATTGTCACTCTGCTTATTTAACTTTTATGCAGAGTACATCATGAAAAACGCTGGACAGAAAGTAAAAAAGGACTAAAAGACCTCTTGATGAAAGTGAAAGAGGAGAGTGAAAAAGTTCTCTTAAAACTCAACGTTCAGAAAACTAAGATCATAGCATCCAGTCCAATCACTTCACGGCAAATAGATGGGAAAACAATGGAAACAGTGAGAGACTTTATTTTGGGGAGCTCCAAAATTACTGCAGATGGTGACTGCAGTGCAACCATGAAATTAAAAGACACTCGCTCCTTGAAAGAAGAGCTATGACCAACCTAAATAGCATGTTAAAAAGGAAAGACATTGCTTTGCCAACAAATGTCTGTCTAGTCAAAGCTGTGGTTTTCCTGCTGTCATATATAGGTCTGAGAGTTGAACTATAAAGAAAGCTTGAGTGCCAAAGCATCGATGCTTTTGAACTGTGGTACTGGAGAAGACTCTTGAGAGTCCCTTGGACTGCAAGGAGATCCAACCAGTCCATTCTAAAGGAAATCAGTCCTGAATATTCATTGGAAGGATTGATGCTGAAGCTGAAAGTCCAATATTTTGGCTACCTGATGTGAAGAACTGACTCATTGAAAAAGACCCTGATTTGGGGGAAGATTGAAGACAGGAGGAGAAGAGGACGACAGAGGATGAGATGGTTGGATGGCATCACCGACTTGAGGGCATGAGTTTGAGTAAGCTCTGGCTGGTGGTGATGGACAGGGAAGACTTGCATGCTGCAGTCCATGGGGTCGCAGAGTCAGACAAGACTGAGTGACTGAACTGTTCCTTCCTTAACTGTTGTGTTTCTAGATAAGGGCTTCCCTTGTATCTCAGTAGGTAAAGAATCTACCTGCACTGCAAGAGACCTGGGTTCGATTCCTTGGTCAGGAAGATTCCCAGCAGAAGGAAATCGCACCCCACTCCAATGGCAGGCTGGTTGCAACAGTTGGACACAGCTTAGCTACTAAACCACCACAGGAGTTAAAGGTTTTTCTAGGTAAGGTATCACTAAACTGGAGCAAAGACATGAACTGGGAGAATAATCTAGTGTGGAACTGGAAAGACGGAAGTAGGAAAAGTATTTCTGTCTAAGAAAACCATCCACATGAGCAAAAAAAAGAAATTTATCACAGAGAGTTCAACACCTTTGGGCTTTCCAGGTGGCACGAGTGGTAAAGAACCCAACTGCCAATGCAGGAGACATGAGAGATGGGGATCTGTTCCCTGTGTGGGGCTGATACCCTGGAGGAGGGCAAACAGAATTCCCCATAGCTTCACTCATTTCCCCCTTTCTTCTACTAACTAGCAAAAAGAACAGTCTAGAACTTGATACTGAGTTATGGTTTTATCTTTATTTATTTTTTATTTATTTATATTTACTTTTATATTTTTATATATTATTTATATTTTATAATATTTATATATTATATATTTATATTTATAATATTTATATATTAAATATAATATTTATATATTAATTTATATTCAAAATTTATAAATTTTTGTATTTATTCATTTTTTGGACAATGTGTCCCTTTCAGTCTAGAAAATAAACAAAAATAAAAATAACTAATTGCCCCTGTATGGTTTATTCCATGAATTATTCTTTTTTCTTAAAGTATACTCAGTACCTTCTTCAAAAAGAAAGCTACACTATCATAAACATAAGAATTTTTGCATAGGTCCCATTAATTAATGTGTTTGAAAATAAGCTTCGATGCTCAAACAAAGAGGAAGAAAGGAGAAATCCTAAAATAAAAGTTTGTTGTCTATGACATTCCATTTGTTAATTTAGGAACATTTTCATGTTTGAACATTTATGGGTCTCTGGTTACAGGGAAGCAAAGCATAGGATAAGTCTCTGGAAAACACACCACTTTTCTGCTTTTCTCTGCTGTTTGAGTTACCTTCCTAATAATCACACAAACTTTAGGAAAATATCTCATAAACCTGGCTTGAAAAGTAAAACTTTTTTCTTGTTTTTGTTTTATTTAGTTTAGATATACACTTAGAATATCTTTTCCCAGGTTCCAAGTAGTCCTGATTTGATTCAATGTCTCCCAGTGTTAATATTTTATAAGGTTTACATGGGACTTGTGACATGACTTATTTAAAGTTAGCAGGAGAGCAGCCATCCTCCTTTGGCAATTCCAGTTCGCATACTGAATTCAGGTTTTCTCATGCAGTACAACACCTGCATAATTTTGAAAAATTGAGAATCATGAAAATGGTATTTCAATAGCAGTTTATTTCAGCAAAAGGACAAAATTTACCATGCAGTATGACACCATGAACAAGGTTAATGCCCCATGGAAACTACATTTCCCTGAAGATTTGTTGTCGTTGATGATGATTTTAAATAAATACATACATAATCCTCCTATTACACATACTTTTCTGTCACATGGATATCAAAATACTGCTAAAAGATGTCTATGTCATGTAAAGAAAAACCTATACATACAGAAAATAATAATGCACAAGATTCCCATGAGCAAAAACACACTAACACAGCAGAGTGGGAGTGAATCAATAATTCTTTTTCAATAATGAGCATCTGTTGTAATTTTCTCTCATTGACAATAAATGCTTGTTAATTTTTAAATTTCCATTATCCATCCCCATATTCAAAGGTAATGACAATTCTCACAAAACAGAATATAGTAATATACTTACCTGAATTGACAGCAAATTATCATTTTGTTTCCTTTCATTTTATACAATGAACACTCTCACGTTAGCCCTGACCCCCACACAGAAAGGAAGAAAAAATATAATAACAATCCCCTGCTATCAAGTGATGAATCATTATAGTTATGAGGAATTTGTCAGAGTCAGAGGCTTCTAAAATCCCAGTGCCTGTTGAACTTGAAAATGTATAATATATCAAAAAATTATGTCCATTATAAATGAATCCTTGAATTCAGCCTAGGCCAGCATACATATTCTCTTAGTCTCTGTCTCTATGTCTCTTATTTCTGTCTCTCTCTCCCTCATACATACACCCAGACACACTCACATACACACACAGGCACTCAGAACTTTTCCCACAAGTAATCAAAACTAATTACTGAAAATCCTTGAGAACCTCATTGTTTTATAGTCAAGAAAAGAGCAAATATTGACTGAAAATCATTTAGAGAAACCCTAGGACAACAAATAAATATAGAATAACTTGTTCAATAAAGATTAGTAGATTTAACTTATATTTCTCTAGTAATTAGTGATGTTGAATATATTTTCATGTGCCTCGTGGCTACCTGTATGTCTTCTTTGAAGAAATGTCTATTTAGCTCTTCTGCCCATTTGTTGATTGGGTTGTTTGTTTAATACATTGAGCTGGATGAGCTGTTTGTATATTTGGAGATTAATCCCATGTTGGTTGCTTTGTTGACAAATATTTTCTCCCATTCTCTAGATTTTCTTTTCATTTTGATGATGATGATTGTTTTCTTTGCTGTGCAAAGACTGTTAAGTTGAATTAGAGCCCGTTCATTTATTTGGGGTTTTATTTTCATTACTATCAAAACTAAAATGGTGTATCACCTAACACTGTTCAGAATGGCTATCATCAAAAAATCTCAAACAATAAATGCTGGAGAGGGTGAGGGGAGAAAGGAGTACTTCTACACTGTTGGTAGGAATGTAGATTGGTACAGTCACTATGGAGAACAATACGTATATTCCTTAAAAAACTAAAAGTAGAGCTATCATATGATCCAGCAATCCCACTCATGGGCATGCTGCTGCTGATGCTAAGTCGCTTCAGTCGTGTCCGACTTTGTGCGACCCCATAGACGGCAGCCCACCAGGCTCCTCTGTCCCTGGGATTCTCCAGGCAAGAATATTGGAGTGGGTTGCCATTTCCTTCTCCGCCTGGGCACATGTAAAAAGAAAAACCATAATTTGGAAGGATACTCTAATGTTCATTGCAGTACTATTTACAGTAGGAAAGACATGAAAGCAACCTGAATATCCATAGACAGAGAAATAGATAAATAATATGTGGTGTATATATACCATGAAATATTACTCAGCCATAAAAGAATGAAATTATTTCATCTGTGGCAACATGAATGGACCTAGAGATGGTCATACTGAGTGAAGTAAGTCAGACAGAGAAAAATAAATATCATATGATATCATTTGTACGTGGAATCTAAAAAATGTGATACAAATAAACCTACTTACAAAAGAGAAATTGAGTCACAGATGGGAAAAACAAACTTACCATTACCAAGTGGGAGGGATAAACTGAGAGACTGGAATTGACATATACACGCTATGATGTACAGAAGATAACTAACAAAGGCCTAGTCTATAGCACAGGGAACTCTATTTGGTGCTCTATAATGACTTATAGAATGGAGTCTAGAAGAGAGTGGATATATGTATAGGCAAAACTGATTCACTTTGCTATACAGCAGAAACTAACATTGTAAATCAACCATACTCCAATGAAAATTTAATTAAAAAAAAATATTTGTAAGTTTTTGTTTCAAGTTTTTCATATCATATAGATAGTTCAGGTACTTAAATATGTACATATACATAATTACAATAAAAAAGTCATTAAAGTAATATTCTTCCATTCTTATTTCTAAAATTAATTTTGAAGATGCAAGTTTAAAAATCAGCTCAAATCATCAAATCATCATCAAGTTTTCAAAAGAAAACTCAATATTCCTTAAGATATAACTTTACAGCTCCTAGTAATTGATGGAAAGTTTTTCTCTTCAATTTCGGAACTATCAGAATGATGACTAAAGAAAAGTCTGGGCAGGCTTTCTGCAATTCTCAGATTCAATATGATTAAATAATTATTTAAGTCTCAAAAAGTATCTTTGGAAATATTTTAGGAAACTGTAGTTGAAAATTGTTCAAATATGTATCTTTGACTAAATATGTATATATATATAATATATATATATGTACAAATATATGCATGTGTGTGTTTATCTGTTTGTATATACATATCTTCATTCAAAAGTTTAAATGTCCTGAAGGATCTTGCTTATGGAATTGTAGCATAATTTTCACATATTAAAATAGCATTGCTCTTTTCTTTTTAAAAATTTCTATTTGAATACTGCGGTCTAGGTGGTATGGGAAGACGGTAGCACATTTCCCACATTAAATCAAATAGTAATGTCATGGAAAATCTTATTGACTGTGCAGAATTGAATATTGATGACAAGCCAATAGGAAAATGCATTATTGGTGTAAAAGTACCTTGTACTTCTCTACATGGACCCTTATTCTAGTGATACATAAATATTATAAAAGAAAAACTGACAATTATAAATTGATAGATTGTGGAGAGATAATATTTTGTCTTGGCAGTACTAAGAGCTGTGAAAGTCAACAATAGCCTTCTTAGAGAATCATTTCCTGTGTCCAACTCTAGAAATAGAAAAATCAACACATTGTTTTTTTTTACCTCAAGAAATTCAGGCTTATTTTCATGTTCCCTACTTTATTTTCCTTCCCTTACAAACATATTTGCCCTACTTGCTAACACTTTCATTCCGTTTCATGAAGGCACACACACACATACACACATATTCATACAGAAGACACTGTAGAAAGCCTATAGAGCAATGTTGATTGTTCCAAGTGCATCAAACTCAATATTTCCTTTAAATTCCAGGTAATCTAGGGAATTCATTTAAAATAATAAGGAAATGCTAATATACAAAGAAAAGGGGTTATGAAATCAGTATGAGAAATTAAAAGAAGACAGAGAGGAAAATCTGCCAATCCTTGCTGCAGTGTTATAAGAAAGTCTCTTGAGGAGATCAAAATTGAGTTGATTATTTTGAGTCATATTTTACAAGATGGTCACTGAAATTTGGGATGTAGGAAGAGGAGCCACTTCAACTGGACATTATATCATATGACAAAGTGTAGAAGAGGAAGAGGAATAAAATCTGGTAGTGTTGAAGTATACAAGTAAAAAGAGGTCAGATCAGGAAAAGACATGTGTTAGCAGTAAGATATTTAAGTCTTTGACAATCAGGAGGTACAGAAATATCAACCTTTTTAATTTTGTAGTTAAATTTTTAAGTACTTGAATGAGTATTTTTAATTTTGTAGTTTGATTCCTTATATGTTGTAGGAACATTATTCAGATTCTAATTAAGATCAGTATTGCTCCTGCATGTTGTAATATACTGACTCAGATCCATTGTCACCCTGAATTGAGGTTTAGCGCTTATAGTCCTATAACATCCTTGCTTTCAAGATAAGGACCATATTTCCGATTCACCTAGGTGACCCCTAGCCCGTTAAATAAAATAAAATTGTAACAATTATTTGATGAATTAATGAATGAATGACTCACTTTTCCTCTCTCCCTGCCCTTGGGAAGTATTTGCTCCTTACCCATTATCTTCTCTCTCAGTAAATGTTACCACAATACATCTAATTAGCCAAGATATTTGTCTGGAAATTTTCTTTACCCCACTCTCAGGCAAGCAACATTAATCTATGAGAAAATCCTCTCAGTTCCTTAAATTACACCATGAATTTGATGACTTTTCGCATACTGAACCATTGAACTATTGCACTATCCTGCTGACTGATTTCTTCAGTTTCTACTTGACAGCCTCCATCCATAAAGCAGCAAGAGTTATCTTTTAACAAAGATATAAATCAGAACCTGTCACTACTACTGTCAAAATAATTTTCTGGTTCAACATCTGCTTAGGATATGGAAAGTTGGAAAGAGAATCACCCCCACTTAGACAACAATGAAAATCCAGATAAACTACAAATTTAAAGGTTTCCTTGAACTTGTAATTCAATTTCCACTGTCCAACATGAAACATTTAGAGATTCCATCACAAAATGTAAAACTCATGAAAGAAATAAGGGGGTAAAAAACATATTTACCAAACACAAGGCAATCAACAGGACCAGACTCAGAGATGAACCCTATTAGCAATACACAGAAAGATAATTGATAACAACTGTGATTAATGTGGTAAACTGCCTAGTGGAATGTGAAAAACAGATGGGGAATTTCAACAGAGACAGAAAAGGTGAAATGGAAATGCTACTGTGGAATGGAAACTCTACTACATACAGCACTGTGGGACAAGAATACACATTCTAACATACATGTAATTCAAATTCCAGACAGATGAGAAAGAAGGCAAGAGCAAGAAGAATATAAGGCTGTATAAAAAGTACATCTAAACACAGTATATGAAAGGCTCTGAAAACTATTATAATTAAAGTATATATAGAAATCATTGTTCTCCTTATGTTGAAGCAGAGGTCCTCAACCAAGGGCAATTTTACTCCCCAGGGCACATTTGACAATTTCTGGAGGCTTTTTATAGTGATTATAACTAGGACATAATACTGCAATATATTCGGTAGAGACCAGAGATCCTGCTAAACGTACTATAAAACAGGACTGTTCAGTTCAGTTCAGTTGCTCAGTCATGTCTGACTCTTTGTGACACCAGGCTATCCTGTCCATCACCAACTCCCAGAGCTCACTCAAACTCATGTCCATCAAGTCCGTGATGCCATGAAACTTTCTCACCATCTCATTCTCAATTGTCCCCTTCTCAGGCCCTTATTCCTTCCCAGCATCAGGATCTTTTCAGATGAGTCAGTTCTTCACATCAGGTGGCAAAAGTATTGGAGTTTCAGCTTCAGCATCAGTTCTTCAAATGGATACCCAGGACTGATTTCCTTTAGGATGGACTGGTTGGATCTTCTTGCAGTCCAAGGGACTCTCGTGTGTCTTCTCCAACATCACAGTTCAAAAGCATCAATTCTTTGGTTTTCAACTTTCTTGATGGTCCAAATTTCATATCCAAACATGACTACTGGAAAAACCATAGCTTTGACTAGATGGAACATTTTAGGCAAAGTAATGTCTCTGCTTTTTAATATGCTATCTAGGTTGGTCATAGCTTTTCTTCCAAGGAGCAAATGCCTTTTAATTTCATGGCTGCAGTCACCATCTGCAGTGATTTTGGAGTCCAAGAAAATAAAGTCTTTCATTGCTTCCATTGTTTCCCCATCTATCTGCCAAGAAGTGAAGAGACTGGATGCCATGATTTTAGTTTTTTAAATGTTGAGTTTTAAGCTAACTTTTTCACTCTCCTCTTTCACTGTCATTAAGAAGCTCTTTAGTTCCTCTTCTTTCTGCCATAAGGGTGGTATCATCTGTGTATCTGTGGTTATTGATATTTCTTTTGGTAAACTTGATTCCAGCTTGCCCTTCATCCAGCCCGGCACTTCGCATGATGTACTCTGCATATAAGTTAAATGAGCAGAGTGACAACACACAGCCTTGACTTACTCCTTTCCTGTTTTGGAATCAGTCTGTTTTTCCATATCCAGTTCTAATTGTTGCTTCTTGACCAGCATACAGACTTCTCAGGAGGCAGGTCAGGTGGTCTGGTATCCCCATCTCTTGAAGAATTTTCCACAGTTTGTTGTGATCTACACAGTCAAAGGCTTTGACATAATCAATATAGCAGAAGTAGATATTTTTCTAGAATTGCCTTGCTTTTTCTATGAACCAGTGGATGTTGGCAATTTGATCTCTGGTTCCTCTGCCTTTTCTAAATGCAGCTTGAACATCTGGAAGTTCATGTTTCACAGACTATTAAAGCCTGACTTGGAGAATTTTGAGCATTATTTTGGTAGCATGTGAGATGAGTGCAATTGTGCAGTAGTTTGAACATTCTTTGGCGAGGTCCTTCTTTAGGGTTGGAATTAAAACTGACCTTTTCCCATCCCATGGTCACTGCGGAGTTTTCCAAATTTGCTGACATATTGGGTGCAGCACTGTAACAGCATCTTGTTTGTTTTGTTTTGGTTTTTTTTTTTTTTGCAGTATGAAAAGGCAATAAACAAGACAGCCTGAACATCAAAAAAATTACCTGACTCAACATGTTACAAAGATATTTTATCTTTCAAAAGTGAATGGTAGTAATGTGCTGTGCATTGTAGCACAGATAAATATAAAATGCTTTATTATAATAGCACAAAAATTTTGGTGACTGAGATTAGAAGTGTAGAGGTATATGTTTACTAAAGGTAAATGGATATAGTGTTATTTGTAGGAAAACTTTGATATATTTAAAATGCTATTAAAATTCTAAGAAAATCACTAATTTTCTTTCTACAAGTAATAAAAGCAATGAAACAGAAATGAAGTGAAATTTTCCCAGTCATACCCAACCCTTTCTGTCCTCGTGGAATGTAACTCACCAGGCTCCTCTGTCCATGGGATTTTCCAGGCAAGAATATTGGAGTAGGTTGCTGTTTCCTCCTCCAGGGTTATCTTCCCAACACAGGGATCGAATCCTGGTCTCCTGCATTGCAGGCAGATTCTTAACCATTTGAGTTACTTTATCTAGTGTGAAAAAATCAGGTACAAATAATGAGTCAATAGTGAAAATGAAATGTAGTTTAAAAATGAATGCACAATTCATCCAGAGTCAAGCTAAATAAATAAATAAAAAGAGGTCAAGGAAAGTAAAGAATAAAACAAATAGAAAAAATTATTGAGGTAAATTTGTCTAACTATGTAAAAATAAATTAGTAAGGGTAAATTTATTAAGGAATTAGTAAGGATAGATTTGATCTAAATGTAACAAAAATTGTACTAAATGTATATTATCTAAAATTAACAATTAAAGACATATATGGCCAGATCAGAGTAAGAAAGCCACATTAGATACAAAGACACATATAGAGAAAAAAGAACAAGGCCAAAAATCAACTGTATACCATGCAAACATGAAACAAAAGAAAACTGGAGAGCTAAAAATGATAACTAAAAACTTAAGTATCTTAACAAGCAATGTTACCAGCAGGGAATAGAGATGTTATGTAAAGAGGTCCACAGGCCAATAAGAGATAACAGTCTTCAGCATGTGCGGTAGCTGACAGGAGAGCTTTAAAATACAGGAAATGATGGAACTGAAATTAGAAATGAAAAAAAAGTACAGCTATGGTTGAAAACTTGAAGATCTCTCCTTCGGAACATCAGTAAAAATGTAGAAGGTCTGAACAAAACTCTCAACCAATTTGACCTAATTAACATTTATAAAATACTCACTGACAATGTTAGAATATATATGATTTCTAGGTTCACAGGTCACATTCAACAAGACAGTTGTATACTTGACCAAACGTTTTTTAAAAGTCTCAATATTTTCAAAATAAAATCACATCAAAGAGTACTCTTTAATAGAATTAAAATTGATATCAAAGACAAAGATCTGGAAAATCTTGAAAAATTTAGAAATTGAGCCATTCATTATTAAATGACATGATTTTAAAAGGAAGTCACAAAAAGAATAAAAGAGTATATTGTTTCAATGACAATAACAACATATCTGTATCAAATTTGTGGGAAACTAATAAGTTAGTGCTTATAGAGTAATTAATAGTCTAAAAGGCTATACAGTAAGGTTTCAAATAAAGTATTTTTACGCCCACCTTATGAAACTTGAGGGCTTCCCAGGTGGCTCAGCTGGTAAAGAATCTGCCTGACATGCAGGTGACACAGGTTCTATCCCTGGGTCAGGAAGATCCCCTGGAGGAGGGCATGGCAACCCACTCCAGTATTCTTGCCTGGAGAATCCTCATGGACAGAGGAGCCTGGCAGGCTACAGTCCATGTGGTTGCAAAGAGTTAGACAAGACTGAGTGACTTCAACTTTCACTAAGAAGCTTCAAAAACGAGAAGTTTTGAATACAAATTTAGTTGAAATACTAAAATAATAAAGAAAAAAGAAGAAATCAATTCTTAGAAATAAAAGTAATAGAGAAAATGAAACAAAAACCTGGTTATTTGGGAAAAAATAAATAAAATTGATTAATCTTCTAGCCCAAATGATGAAGAAAAAAGTGAAAATACACAATTCATAAATCACCAATATCAGGTATGAAAGAGTAGCCCTTACCATAGATCATCAAGATATCCAAAAGATAAAAGTAGGCTATTAGAATATCTGTACGGTCCTAAATTTGAGAAGTGAGGTAGAATGGCAAATTAATTGAAAGACAAAGTATTCAAGAAGCTCATTCAGGAAGAAATAGCTGTGACTGAATAGGGCTAAATCTATTACAAAAATTGAGGTAATTATTAAAAGTATTTATAGCAAAGAAACTCCAGACTCACTGGCACATTCCACCAAATTTTAAGAAGAGATAATATAAATTCCACACACACACACAAAAAAAGAAACCTTCTAGAAAACAGAAGCAAAGGAACCAGTGTTCATCTTATTTTATGAGGCCAGAATTACCCTAATAAATAAACCAAATATCATAATATCTAATAGTGAAAGACTAAATCATCCCTTACACAGATCAGGGGAAAAGCAATAATATCCACTCTTTCAGAAGAGAAGAGTTTATAGAGGATGAGATGGCTGGATGTCCTCACCAATGCAATGTATGTGAACTTGGGCAAACTCCAGGAGATGGTGAGGGACAGGGAGGCCTGGCATGCTGCAGTCCATGGGGTGGCAAAGAGTTGGAAACAACTGGGGGACTGAACATCAACCGCAATCCACTCAGCATTCCTATTTAAAAATTGTTTGGTACAGAATAAAGAAGAATCAAAGAATATCAAAATAAAATCTAGTTGTGGATTGGAAGATTCAATATTATTAAGATGGCAGTTCTATGGCTTAATTGAAAATCCAAGAAAATTACAACAGGTCTTTTTTTTTTTTTCATTTATTCTTTGTTTTAGAAATCATCAAGATTATTTTCAATTTTATCTAGAGAAGGATAGGGTCCAAAACAATCAGAACAAATTTCAAAAGCATAAATATCAATATTGAATTTTCCCAAAGTTTCTGTTAAGAAAATAAAATGACAGACCACTGAATTGAGGGAAAACATTTATAAAATGCATATTACATTATTAGCTTATAGCCTGTCAGGAAGCATTTAACAGGAGGCTTCCTGTGTGCTGTTTTGGATCTGTCAGGAATCCTCTGGTCTTTATTAATTCCTGAATATTCAGGAATTAAGAGAAGAGGCACGCCTTTCCCGGGGCTGAGGAATCCAAGCATTTCCTTCCTCCATTAGTTTCTTAAGATGATGATAAGTACCCTCTTCCTTCTTATGAACCAAATGGTAAAAAGTGATTGCTTACAACTTTATCTTTAATAGGGATCGCCTTATGTTTTGTAAGTCTGGAATTTTAATCTTTATCTTTGCTGAGAATAACACCTTGCTAACAGTATATATGCCCACATCATGTTGATTAAAACACCTTTGCTCTATCAGAGCTTGGGTCCCCATGTCTGTCTTTCTTTCTCTCTCTATCTCTCTCTGTTTCTGGCTGGTTCCCTGGAGCGCAAAAACCGGCTGCATAACCCAGGGAATATTAGCCTCTTTCCTTCTTTCACTCTCTCATCGTCAACTCTGGACCAGCAGGTTCCGATCCAATAAAGGACCAACAATAGCCAATATATATAAAGTATTATCAAAGCTCTATTATAAGACACAAAATGATCCAATTTAAAAAGGACAAAAGACTGGAAAAGACAGTTGATGGAAAGTTCAGCACCATTAGCCATGGGAAGTTGCAAATTAAAATTAAATTAGATATTATATATGCAAGGATACAAAGATTGGGCTTCTCTGGTGGCTCAGACAGTAAAGAATCTGCTTCAGTGCAGGATAGCCACGTTGGGAAGATCTCCTGAAGAAGGGAATGGCAACCCACTCCAGTAGTCTTGCCTGGAGAATTCCAAGGACAGAGGAGCTTGATGGGCTATAGTCCACGGGGTGGCAAAGAGTCAGACACAAGTGAGCAATTAACACACACACATATATACAAAGACTTGGTCTATTCCAAAAATTTTACAATTTCAAATTTTAAATTTAAGTCTGTAATACAATTTGAGTAAATTGTTTTATTTGTATTTCATTTTAAATTTTTTTTTCTTTTTTTGCATATGGCTGTCAAATTGTCCTAGAAACCTCTATGGAAAAGACAGTTATTTCTCCTTTTGAACTGCCTTTGTGAAACTGTTGACTAGTATGGATGGGTGTATTTCTAGAATCTCTATTCTGCTCCATGGATCTAAGTTTCAGTCTTTTTGTTAAATCTACATGTCTTAATTATTGGAACTTTATAAATGATAAATCAGTTAGTATAAACCCATTAAGTTTATATGGTAATTTTAGAATTTACCTATTTTTGTCTCTTGTGGTAAAATATAAAATCAATGGTTGCAAAGTTAAATATAGTCTACCTGTGCCTATTTTCTTTATCATATTTTTTTTATCTTTTTTAATTTTTTAAATCTCGTTATCTGTTTATTTTTTATGCTGGGAAAGATTGAAGGCGGGAGGGGAAGGGGACGACAGAGGATGTCCATTGACACCGACTCAATGGCCATGAGTTTGAATAAACTCTGGAAGCTGGTGATGGATAGGAAGGCCTCGTGTGCTACAGTCCGCGGGGTCTCAAAGAGTTGGATGCGACTGAGCGACTAAACTGAAGAACAATACTAGGGAAATGGCAGATGTCTATTGTTCATCTAATGAGCAATAATAAATGAAAAGTTTTAACAAAGTAGAATCACTATATTAAGAATTTTCATTGTCATTCTGAGATTTCTTAGACTTCTGAAGTTCAGCATTGGGTATTTAAATTTATTTATAGGTTTTTCTGGGAGTTGTAGCATACCTTTAATTTCTTTCTCAGGGTATTTTAAACTCTTTAAACTAAAATCTTCAAATAAAAATAAACACAAATATGTTGAAATAATGTTATGAAATAATTTTTAAATCACATGATGTACTAATATGAGTACATCATTATTAAATACACTAATAATATATTTTAACAGGGAGTAATCTAATAAATATGACTATAAAGTAGTGATCAATGTAAAACACATCTACAGCACAATATCTCTAATGGAATAGGATAAGGAAAACATCTATGATTTCTATGGGCAACAAAGTGCTGATGTGATTTATTATCCACATTTCTCATTAAAAGGAAACAAAAGGTTAAATGTCAGTATGAGACTGATTAAAACAAATATGCAATTTTTTTTCATCTCAGTTCATGGATTTCTTATATCCATGAAGCTCTGGATTGACTGAAGACAACGATTTAAAACCTCTGCTTAACAGAACTATATGCCTTTTAAATCCTATTCATTTTTAACAGTAGACAAAGTGGTATTTAAAAATCTAGTTTTCATCAATGAATACATAACCTGTCTCTGTGTCTCCATGTCTCTGTCCTGTCTCTCTCTATATATACAGATATATATGTAGATATAGATATATAGATAACCCTTTAAGAATTTTGCAACAAAATACAAATTAATAAAAAAAATTACAGAAAGACTTCTTATCATGAGTGAATTGAAGAGTGCTTCCTGCCTTTACAAAATGATGCTTGCTTTTCAAATAGGTATCTTGGGATCCTTAGCTATTTCACAGGAAAAAGATCTGAAACAGTCTAGTGCTCAGGTTTGGAGAGTTGGCTGCAGAATAGTTCTCTTGAAAGTGTCTGATAGAATCCAGAGATAAAGAGCCAAAGGTAATAGGGAGGTCTGCCAGAGGACTCTATAGAATTGAAAGTATTTGCAGAGAAGTGCCCCTCAGGTAATTGATAAAAAGTAGAGGTATAGTCCACGGAGATAAGAAACTACCAAGCATAGAGAATAAAAAAAATTTCTTCTGGGAAATACTGAGCTAATCCATCAACTTTATTTTTTTTTAGTCTTTTTCTATTTCACTTTCCTTCAATAACGTATTTATTTTGACAATGTGGAAAGGTTTACACAAACAGCTTGTAATGGAAAAAGTATAATAATCCCTAAATTCACTTTCTAGGGCAAGTTTACTTGCAACAAAAGAAGGTAGAATGTTGGTGGTTTTTTAGCACATTTTAGCTAACTGTAAGCAAACAGGGCTTTACAAAAAAATTGTGGAAATTTAATTAGTTTACTTAGTTGAACAGAACTCTGGCTTTTAGTGGGGGAAGAAAAACTAGAGGCTACATTAAACAACCAATATATATTTCTGCTTTCCATGTAAAAATATAGCAGTATACAATATAAAACCTTCTATTTTATTAAAAACTGGTACTCTGAAACCATTTTCATACTTCTATTGAGTGAGTTATACAATTGTCAGGGAAGAGACCGATATTTGATATTAATGATATTAAACAGATATTTTACTTGGTGTATACAAAAGTACCCTAATATGTATTTGTTGAAGGATCATAGGAAAGGGATTTTAGCAGTTTGGCTCCGATTTCTTGGATCATACATCACCCACCAAAAATAAAAGCCTTTAGCTATTATTCTGCTGTGACTCTAGGAATTCCCAAAGTCAAGTGTCTCACAAAAGTCTAAATTACTGCCTAGTGGCCTGTACGTCACTGACCTAGTTTTCCCTTAACATGACTGTGCCTTTTGTCTGTGGTCCTCCTATTCTGCACCAATCCACCTGCTGTGGTCTGCTCTGTGAACACTGTTTTCCTCGAGCAGTCTTATTGACCTCTGACCACCTTGGGGAACTTATTCCCTTTGCAGTCACTCCCCTGAGTTCATCATCATCTCTGACTGCTTCTGTGGTTTTTACATCTCTCTTAGGAAAATAGGAAAACATATTCCCTTTGGCATGTCTGAATTGTGTAAAAACAGGTTACAAAGCAGAACTGTTTGTGCCCCCAGTGATTCAATTCTGTTATTGTAGTCACCTTTCCAGGATCACCAAATGATAATACTGAGAGGTTTATGACCAACTTTACTTTCTACCCAAAAGAAAATGGGGTAGAATTTACCCCATCCTACCTAAAATGGCTGGTCCACTCTACCATGAAGATCCTGTTCAATCTGAGCCTTATACAGGGTCTTTTCTTATTAGTAGACATACTTTTTCCTCTAAAGTATCTCATTATCTTTTTTTTTTTTGTAATGTGCATTTTGTGGCATTCTATACTCACCCCTATTCTGTCAGATGGATTTGCATCTCTTTCTTCTATATTCCATTAGGATTTGTGACTGTAAATATGAAGAAGCAGTTGGATACAAGCTTAGAAAAATATTAAGCATTTGATAATGATTAATGAGTTATGTTTGCCCAGATATTCATTTGGTAGTCCTCAGGAGGATATCTAATTACATTGGCTGGCCTAGCCAGCAAGTCCCAAACTCAACTAAGGCTCAGAAAAGGCAACATGTGACACAGCCCCTCACACAGATATCATCTCCTTAATTCTCACTATAACTCAGCAATGCTGTTTAGAATTACTCTTTTGTTTTTTGTTATAAAAGAAATCCAGATAAATTGAAGTCAAATAGGAAGTGGCAAAGTTGGAGAAAAACAAGACATACCTAAACCTCCAAATAGATATATCATTTTTCATAATATCATTAAAGTTATAATAAAAAATTGGTTGACTACTAGAAATAAATCCAGTGCAGCAGTCCCTTTTCCTTTGTAACCCCAGTAGCTGAAAAAAAAAAAAACACTATTAAATGAATTCATGTCTGCAAGTGCTTTTTCCTGGATAAAAATCAACATCAGTTCAGTTCAGTTCAGTTCAGTCGTTCAGTCATGTCCGACTCTTTGCGACCCCATGAATCGCAGTATGCCAGGCCTCCCTGTCCATCACCAACTCCCAGAGTTTACTCAAACTCAAACATCAACATAGAAGCTATTAATTTTAGAACCTCAGGAGACAATATAACTTTACTTATTCCTCCTACTTCTTAACCAAACTATTTAGACTCTCTCCAATATTTTGTGGGAGGCAAGGTATGTAGTGGTTAGACCCATGGTCCCTGGAATCCACAATCAGCTCCTCTACATATCCTACATCAACTACTGACTGATTTGTAATTTGAGACGAAGTATTTCATATTTTTGCTTATTTTCTTATCTCAAAAGGGGAATGATAGTAGTATGTAACTAGAATCATGTTGAAAATTAAATGATAACTTGTAAAGAATTTAACATATTGCATGACATTCAGCAGACACTTAATGAATAATAGTCATTTTAAATTTGAAAAAAAAAATACAATGCAGATCAAATCAGAAAATAAAGGAAGAATCTGAGGAGTATGTGTTTTAAATTTCACATTTCTGTATCTCAAACGTATTTATTAAGTCCTTGTGGAAACTGTGTTTACAGACTATGGTTAATATCCACTTTCAAGGAATTAACATTATTTTTTTTCTAGTACTGCTATAATTTATAAAATATAGTTGATGTTTGAGGACAGAGGGAAAGCTTTATAATAGTTGCTTTATTGTGGACGGTTAGAAGGAAAGTGCATAGAAGGCAATGGCACCCCACTCCTGTACTCTTGCCTGGAAAATCCCATGGATGGAGGAGCCTGGTGGGCTGTGGTATATGGGGTTGCTAAGAGTTGGACACAACTGAGCGACTTCACTTTCACTTTTCACTTTCACGCATTGGAGAAGGCAATGGCAGCCCACTCCAGTGTTCTTGTCTGGAGAGTCCCAGGGACGGGGGAGCCTGGTGGGCGGCTGTCTATGGGGTCGCACAGAGTCAGACACGACTGAAGTGACTTAGCAGCAGCAGGACAATTATGACCAACCTAGATAGCATATTAAAAAGCAGGGACATTACTTTGCCAACAAAGGTCCATCTAGTCAAGGCTATGGTTTTTCCAGTGGTCATGTATGGATGTGAGAGTTGGACTGTGAAGAAAGCTGAGCGCCGAAGAATTGATGCTTTTGAACTGTGGTGTTGGAGAAGACTCTTGAGAGTCCCTTGGAATACAAGGAGATCCAATCAGTCCATCCTGAAGGAGATAAGTCCTGGGTGTTCATTGGAAGGACTGATGCTGAAGCTGAAACTCCAGGACTTTGGTCACCTGATGCGAAGAGTTGACTCATTGGAAAAGACCCTGATGCTGGGAGGGATTGGGGGCAGGAGGAGAAGGGGACGACAGAGGATGAGATGGCTGAATGGCATCACCGACTCAATAGACATGAGCTTGAGTAAACTCTGGGAGCTGGTGATGGACAGGGAGGCCTGGCGTGCTGTGATTCATGGGGTCGCAAAGAGTTGGACATGACTGAGCAACTGACCTGAACTGAACTGAACTGAAATGGACTAAGAAAATATGGCTAGAATTCAGGGCAGCCTTATGGGGTCACATGTGATTAGCAGCCCTGAGTTTAAAGTTAGGCCAGCTTGAAAGGCAGGTTCTTCTTTTTAAGTCACATGGTTTTAGTTATAATAGTTATCAATAATACAATTTAACCAAGATAGGCCTTTTGCTATTAGGGTGCACAGAATGGAGAGGCCAGGTGTATCAGTTAGGAGAACCTAGGTTATGCTGCAGAAAATAAATGATACACAGTAACTCAAGTTTATGTCTTGTTCATGTTGCAGCTTCATCGGGGCAGTGGAGGGTTGCTGGGTAGATTCAGCCTCTGGAGTGTCTCCACTGGATTAAAAGGATGCTTAAATCACTTCTACTCAGAGCTCATTGAGGAGAATTGGGCAAATGATCCCACTCAACAATAAGAGAACTGGGAAGTGTGGTACTATCTGACCAGGAGACAATCAGAATATTTAGTAACAACACTAGTTCTTGCCACACACAAGTGGAAGAAGCATCTTTGTATATACTGAAATCAAGGACAAAGTGTGATAGATAGCATCAGTGAAGGAGGGAGTTTAAGTGAGGGAAGAGGTAAAAAATAAAGGGTAGATGATCACAGAATCAGTAAATAAGTGGGAAAAGAATGAAGAACAGGTAGTGAAATCAGATGAAATGTGTTTAAAAGCAGAAATGAGGGAAAGGGGGTAGGTTCGGCCTGAGGAAATGAGGAGTAAGACAGGTATTGTTCAACTTCAGGTTTGATACTTGCTCCAGTATTCTTGCCTGGAGAATTCCATGGACAGAGGATCCTAGCTGGCTACAGTCCATGGGGTCACAAAGAGTAGGACACTACTGACCAACTAACACTTTCACTTTTCAGGTTTGGTTTACTAAGAGTTGCACGTAAAAATTCATTTCAGGTGAAAACCAGGTATCATTTGCAGGAAAGAAGTAAGGAAATGTGGAGAGGAGATTTTTTTTAATTGTTTAATTTAAACTGCAGTTTATGAGTCACAAAGATCGAAGGCAGGAGGAGGAGACAACAGAGGATGAGATGGTTGGATGGCATTACTGACTTGATGGACATGAGTCTGAACAAGATCCGTAGTGGATGATGGACTGGAAAGCCTGGTGTGCTGCAGTTCCTGGGGTCTCAGAGTTGGACACAACTGAGTGACTGAACTGAACCAAAAGAGTTGGACACAGCTGAGAGACTAACACTTCACTTCAAGCAGTTTACAGATCCATATTGTGATGTGTTTCCAGAGAATGAAGCATAGCCTAGGCTTTCTGGGAATCTGATGATTCCTGATGGTCAAAGTGCAAAATGAAATTTGTGTCCACGCTCTCCAAGGCTTATTGCAATGGTGGCTGCGGAGAGAGAGAAGGGACTTGCCCAGACCACAAAGAACATGTTGGCTCCTAATCCATATAATTTTCAACATCGTGAGTGTGGAAGAAGTCACAGGTGTGTGGAGCAGTAGGATAGTACTGACCATTGTTTAAAAGATTTGCAACACAGCAGAAACACACTCAGATAATAACATCTTGGAATACAGTTAGTGCCCCATGTAGAGTAACCTTTAAATTTACTCAGAAATCTATTGTTATTTAGTCGCTAATTTGTGTCTGACTCTTTTGAGACCCCATGCACTGTAGCCCCCAGGCTCCTCTGCCCATGGAATTTCCCAGGCAAGAATACTGGAGTGGATTGTCATTTATTTATCCAGGGGATCCTCCCCACCCAAGGATTGAACCCACAGCTCCTGTACTGGCAGGCAGGTTCTTTACCACAGAGCCGCCAGGAAAGCCCCCTCAGAAATCCCAGTTTATTTTCTTTCCTACTAATATATGGATGAAGAACATAATGAAAAGTCCTAATTAGGTTGACATTCACTTCTGGGAAATAAATGATGGATATGTACATAATTAGATGTTGGACTACAGAAATTGCTGGAATTTTGCATATGATTCCATTGCTAAATGTTTGTTATAGTGATGAGGTTTTTGTGTTTTATGTAGCCGAGTTGTTAAGTAGGTAATTATTTTAAAAAATAGATCTATTCAACAAAGGTATTAGGATGAAAATCTATTAAAGATGGTGATACAATTGGTTTCTGACCCAGTAAACGGTAACTTGAGGAAATAAAGCTTTTAAATCACTTAATTTATCACAAACGTGCTAGTTAGATTTCTGTAATTTAATATCATCATTGATCCATCTTTATTTCTAATGCACTCCCTATCAATTAGATCATCAGAATGCTTTCTCTAAATTTGAATTAGTAGATGTTTATACAATAAACATATCTATTGTATATTTCATGTGACCAATTATAAATGTCTTTAAAGATAAAATGTTTTGAATTAAGGAACTTATATAAAAAATCTCAACATTTTGTGGTAGACTAGAAAAAGAAGTGGTGTGTTATCTTAAAAGTTTAAAGCTTCCCCTATAAATAATATAAAAGGGATATGTTTTATTCATGTACAGAAATGAACCTCAAGGAAGTATTTCTAAAACTAATAGTAAAAGAACAAAACACTGAATAACAATCATCCTGGCTTTATAAGAACTTACTTTCAAGTCACTTTCTGCTTACTTTCTATTTTGATTTCCTAAAAATCAAGCCACAGTGAGATTTTGGTTAGCATTAAGAGATCACTGGGCAACTTCTGTTGTGCATCCAAGGTCAAGATGAGATTATCTAACAGCATTCCTTAGAGAAATTTAATCTGTGTTATCCCTATGGTTTTATTTCCTATTTTTAAGAGATGTGTTTTGCCTGATGAACTAGTTTTTCTAGTGAGGTAGATCTTGACCACCTTTAAATAAATAATATACAATTTGGGGGTCTCTATTAATAAACAGCTCAGATAGTGGAAAAAAAAGAGTCTGTGTACCAACTTCTACTGTACTCTGCATTATGTAAGTCTGGGTTCTATGTTTGTTAATGAGATTCTCTGCTAGATGGAAGAAATTTTAAAAGGGAGAGATACTGTGACATCAATGCTCTTAAAAATCATCTTAGGGAAGATTTAAGGATGATTATGAAAATTTATTTTAATATAGGTGTGGAAGGTTTTATTAAGGTGGCATGTCAGATGAATTTGCTAGTTAATAAGTTACACTGTTAAACTGTGGTTAACATGATTACAATTTATTTCTTCTGAGACAAGAGCTCTGAACCCAATGAACTTGAAACTGCAGAGGAAAACTACTTTTCTGAGCTTGTTTAAGAGATTGGCTAGCCTCTACACTAGACTTGATTGTGCTATAGGCAGGTTCAGATTAGGTACTAATTCTCCATGGTTAAAATGCCTTCAACTCAGTGAAATAA
Organism: Muntiacus reevesi; assembly: GCF_963930625.1. Taxonomy (NCBI): domain Eukaryota; kingdom Metazoa; phylum Chordata; class Mammalia; order Artiodactyla; family Cervidae; genus Muntiacus; species Muntiacus reevesi. The sequence continues at coordinate 37,405,235 of NC_089269.1, forward strand.
TGGTTTCAAGCATTGCTGAGCAATTTGCTGATAATAATGTCACAGTTTCAAAGTGATTGGCTGATTTAGATGAAAAAAACTCCTTGGGACATATGTGATTTATGAAGTTTCTCTACTTTATGTGTGCTTCAGGTTCAAACACAGCTGATGAAACTAAGAAAAGTTTTATTTCAAAACTGATGATATCCTTAAGGTTTGGAGAATAAGTTTATAAATACAAGAATTATTTGGAAAATTTTTAAACCAGTGTAGTCAAATTTTGGGTTCTTTGGCAATGATTGACCATTGATCATATGACTGATTACTTACATAAACTTTCTTAAATTCTTGTATACTCAGATTCTTTAATAAAGATTATACTAATATTTTTATTCCCATTGACTTAACAACAAAAGAATCTATCAATAATTAAACTATGCCTAAAACCATATCTTGGACTGCAAGGAGATCCAACCAGTCCATCCTAAAGGAGATCTGTCCTTGGTGTTCATTGGAAGGACTGATGCTGAAGCTGAAACTCCAGTACTTTGGCCACCTCATGCAAAGAGTTGACTCACTGGAAAAGACCCTGATTCTGTGAGGGATTGGGGGCAGGAGGAGAAAGGGACGACAGAGCATGAGGTGGCTGGATGGTATCACTGACTCGATGGACGTGGGTGTGGGTGGACTCCGGGAGTTGGTGATGGACAGTGAGGCCTGGCGTGCTGCGATTCATGGGGTCTCAAAGAGTCAGACACGACTGAGAGACTGAACTGAACTGAAAACTATATCATCATACATCATTGCTCTAAACATCCACATTTTGAAAAATAGAAAGTATATGTATTTAACACTGCTTTTCACGTGGATGATTTTAAGTTCCAAAGCATGGTACGCCAAACCTATCATGATCTTTGTTTTTCCTTGCTTTCCAAACTTATTTATTTTATATCTCAATTTATTCTTTATTTTCTAGTAATTAAAATTTGCTATAGTTCACAGAATCCATTATAATATTTTAGACTTCTTTTTCTTTATGTTATGAAATTTCTTAATCCTTAGAATACCTACTCTGTTCTTGCTACCGAACTTTTACTCATCTTTCAACATACACCCTAGAAATAAATTCCTCAAGTAAATTTCATCTTGTTGCATAGGGAGGTAGCTTTAGGCCACATCTCCTGGGTCCTACATTTTGTAATACTTCAGTACCATATTAAACAAATTGTCTATCTTTTATATTTTGTGTTATAAAACTCTCTTCCTAGATAATTAAAGTATGAAGGATATTCACTTCATCTATATATGATCAAAATATCTGCTGCACAAAATTATGTAAATAATAATAATTTTTGAATCAATATGGAAATGTTTACTAATAATAATATATTGCATGTGACAAATTCACATACATATGAGTTGGAACGCAATCTGTCTTTGAAAAAATCTGCAAAACTCCACAAACCCTGAAAAGCTCAAGAGTTCTAGAATATTACCAAGAGCAGTAGAACTGTTCAGAGAAGCTTTGACTCATAATCTCTCTAACTGACTTTCCTGCAGCTCAAAATATTTCTTTAATCCCGAACTAATATTCTCTTGTAATAGAAATGCATACAGTTGACATTGAGGGTAAAATTGGGGGGTGTGGATACAGAAAATATTTTATGTTTTCTTTCCATGAATTCACACAGATATTTTCCTTGCTATTTACATTTTTCAAGTAATTTATTGAATATAGTTTATATTCCCTAAAATAAAAATAGACAATTTTTAGTTTTAATTTATTAAGAGGGTAGCATTGACATATATATACATTACCATGTGTAAAGTAGATAGCTAGTAGGAAGCTGCTGCATTGCACAAGGACATGATTGGTGCTCTGTGATGACCTACAGGAGCGAGGCGGGCGAGGTGAGAGGGAGGCTTAGGAGGGAGAGGTTATATATATACATACACACACACATATAGCTGATTCATTTTGCTGTATAGCAGAAAACTAATGCAACATTGTAAAGCGATTGTCCTCCAATTAAAAATAAATTAAAGAAATAAAATATATATATATACAGGACTTATAAAAAGGATGATAAAAGCTTACAAAAAGCCTTTATTTCACCTCTATCTCTAAGGAACTGATAAGTATACAAGTAAAGTAGGAATCAAAATATTTGAGAAACAGTTGCCTACCCGACATATAAGCAGAAATCCTACATGGGGATTAAACACATCTACGAGCATAGGTGGGCTTATATGGCTCCCTGGTCAATGAATAAATATTGCATCCTCATAAATATACTAAAAGTTAAGGAAAATAAAGAATTTGATTTAAATTGCTTATAAACTATTAGGAAACTAACATTTACTAGCCTGAAACAAGATTTATACAAAATAGAATTAAAAATTCCAAAGAGTAAAATAAATAATATTAAAAGGATCAGTCATAAAATAGATTGTAATCAAAAATCTTCCAGGAAACAAAAGCCCAGGACCAGATGGCTTCACAGCTGAATTCTACCAAAAATTTAGAGAAGAGCTAACACCTATCTTACTCAAACTCTTCCAGAAAATTGCAGAAGAAGGTAAGCTTCCAAACTCATTCTATGAGGCCACCATCACCCTAATTCCAAAACCAGACAAAGATGCCACAAAAAAAGAAAACTACAGGCCAATATCACTGATGAACATAGATGCAAAAATCCTTAACAAAATTCTAGCAAACAGAATCCAACAACATATTAAAAAAATCATACACCATGACCAAGTGGGCTTTATCCCAGGAATGCAAGGATTCTTTAATATCCGCAAGTCAATCAATGTAATACACCACATTAACAAATTGAAAGATAAAAACCATATGATTATCTCAATAGATGCAGAGAAAGCCTTTGACAAAATTCAACACCCATTTATGATTAAAACTCTCCAGAAAGCAGGAATAGAGGGAACATACCTCAATATAATAAAAGCTATATATGACAAACCCACAGCAAGCATCACCCTCAATGGTGAAAAATTGAAAGCATTTCCCCTGAAATCAGGAACAAGACAGGGGTGCCCACTCTCACCACTACTATTCAACATAGTGTTGGAAGTTTTGGCCACAGCAATCAGAGCAGAAAAAGAAGTAAAAGGAATCCAGATAGGAAAAGAAGAAGTGAAACTCTCGCTGTTTGCAGATGACATGATCCTCTACATAGCAAACCTTAAAGACTCTACCAGAAAATTACTAGAGCTAATCAACGAATATAGTAAAGTTGCAGGATATAAAATTAATACACAGAAATCCCTTGCATTTCTATACACTAACAATGAGAAAACAGAAAGAGAAATTAAGGAAACAATACCATTCACCATTGCAACAAAAAGAATAAAATACTTAGGAGTATATCTACCTAAAGAAACAAAAGACCTATACACAGAAAACTATAAAACACTGATGAAAGAAATCAAAGAGGACACAAACAGATGGAGAAACATACCGTGTTCATGGATTGGAAGAATCAATATTGTCAAAATGGCTATTCTACCCAAAGCAATCTATAGATTCAATGCAATCCCTATCAAGCTACCAATGGTATTTTTCACAGAACTAGAACAAACAATTTCACAATTTGTATGGAAATACAGAAAACCACGAATAGCCAAAGTAATCTTGAGAAAGAAGAATGGAACTGGAGGAATCACCCTCCCTGACTTCAAACTCTACTACAAAGCCACAGTCATCAAGACAGTATGGTACTGGCACAAAGACAGAAATATAGATCAATGGAACAGAATAGAAAGCCCAGAGATAAATCCACGAACCTATGGACACCTTATCTTTGACAAAGGAGGCAAGGATATACAATGGAAAAAAGACAACCTCTTTAACAAGTGGTGCTGGGAAAACTGGTCAACCACTTGTAAAAGAATGAAACTAGAACACTTTCTAACACCATACACAAAAATAAACTCAAAATGGATTAAAGATCTAAATGTAAGACCAGAAACTATAAAACTCCTAGAGGAGAACATAGGCAAAACACTCTCTGACATAAATCTCAGCAGGATCCTCTATGACCCACCTCCCAGAATATTGGAAATAAAAGCAAAAATAAACAAATGGGACCTAATGAAACTTAAAAGCTTTTGCACTACAAAGGAAACTATAAGTAAGGTGAAAAGACAGCCCTCAGATTGGGAGAAAATAATAGCAAATGAAGAAACAGACAAAGGATTAATCTCAAAAATATACAAGCAACTCCTGAAGCTCAATTCCAGAAAAATAAATGACCCAATCAAAAAATGGGCCAAGGAACTAAACAGACATTTCTCCAAAGAAGACATACAGATGGCTAACAAACACACGAAAAGATGCTCAACATCACTCATTATTAGAGAAATGCAAATCAAAACCACAATGAGATACCATTACACGCCAGTCAGGATGGCTGCTATCCAAAAGTCTACAAGCAATAAATGCTGGAGAGGGTGTGGAGAAAAGGGAACCCTCTTACACTGTTGGTGGGAATGCAAACTAGTACAGCCACTATGGAAAACAGTGTGGAGATTTCTTAAAAAACTGGAAATAGAACTGCCATATGACCCAGCATTCCCACTTCTGGGCATACACACCGAGGAAACCAGATCTGAAAGAGACACGTGCACCCCAATGTTCATCGCAGCACTGTTTATAATAGCCAGGACATGGAAGCAGCCTAGATGCCCATCCGCAGATGAATGGATAAGGAAGCTGTGATACATATACACCATGGAATATTACTCAGCCGTTAAAAAGAATTCATTTGAATCAGTTCTAATGAGATGGACGAAACTGGAGCCCATTATACAGAGTGAAGTAAGCCATAAAGATAAAGAACATTACAGCATACTAACACATATATACAGAATTTAGAAAGATGGTAACGATAACCCTATATGCAAAACAGAAAAAGAAACACAGAAGTACAGAACAGACTTTTGAACTCCGTGGGAGAAGGTGAGGGTGGGATGTTTCAAAAGAACAGCATGTATATTATCTATGGTGAATCAGATCACTAGCCCAGGTGGGATGCATGAGACGAGTGCTCGGGCCTGGTGCACTGGGAGGACCCAGAGGAGTCGGGTGGAGAGGGAGGTGGGAGGGGGGATCGGGATGGGGAATACGTGTAACTCAATGGCTGATTCGTGTCAATGTATGACAAAACCCACTGAAATGTTGTGAAGTAATTGGCCTCCAACTAATAAAATAAAATTAAAAAAAAAAAAATAGATTGTTGTCCAACTATTCACTACCCTTCATAACTACTTTATCAGTTCAGTTCAGTCACTCAGTCATTTCCAACTCTTTGTGATCCCATGAATTGCAACATGCCAGGCCCCACTGTCCATCACCAACTCCCGGAGTTTACTCAAACTCATGCCCATCGAGTCGGTGATGCCATCCAGCCATCTCATCCTCTGTCATCCCCTTCTCCTCCTGCCCTCAATCTTTCCCAGAATCAGGGTCTTTTCCAATGAGTCAACTCTTTTCATGAGGTGGCCAAAGTATTGGAGTTTCAGCTTCAACATCAGTCCTTCCAGTGGAACCCAGGACTGATCTCCTCTAGGATGGACTGGTTGGATCTCCTTGCAGTCCAAAGGACTCTCAAGAGTCTTCTCCAACACCACAGTTCAAAACCATCAATTTTTCGGTGCTCAGCTTTCTTCACAGTCCAACTCTCACATCCATACATGACCACTGGAAAAGCCATAGCCTTGACCAGATGGACCTTTGTTGACAAAGTAATGTCTCTGCTTTTTAATATGCTGTCTAGGTGGTCATAACTTTCCTTCCAAGGAGTAAGTGTCTTTTAATTTCATGGCTGCAGTCACCATCCGCAGTGACTTTGGAGCCCAAAAAATAAAGTCTGACACTGTTTCCACTGTCTCCCCATCTATTTCCCATGACGTGATGGGACCAGATGCCACGATCTTAGTTTTCTGAATGTTAAGCTTTATGTCAACTTTTTCACTCTCCTCTTTCACTTTCATCAAGAGACTTTTCAGTTCCTCTTCACTCTCTGCCATAAGGGTGGTGTCATCTGCATATCTGAGGTTATTGATATTTCTCCTGGCAATCTTGATTCTAGCTGTGCTTCCTCCAGCCCAGTGTTTCTCATGATGTCCTCTGCATATAAGTTAAATAAGCAGGGTGACAATATACAGCCTTGACATACTCCTTTTCCTATTTGGAACCAGTCTGTTGTTCCATGTCCAGTTCTAACTGTTGCTTCCTGACCTGCATACAGGTTTCTCAAGAGGCAGGTCAGGTGGTCTGGTATTCCCATCTCTTTCAGAATTTTCCACAGTTTATTGTGATTCACACAGTTGAAGGCTTTGGTGTAGTCAATAAAGCAGAAATAGATGTTTTTCTGGAACTCTCTTGCTTTTTTGATGATCCAGCGGATATTGGCAATTTGATCTCTGGTTCCTCTGCCTTTTCTAAAACAAGCTTAAACAGCATCATCTTTCAGGATTTGAAATAGCTCAACTGGAATTCCATCACATCCACTAGCTTTGTTTGTAGTGATGCTTTCTAAGGCCCACTTGACTTGACATTCCAGGATGTCTGGTTCTAGGTGAGTGATCACACCATTTTGATTATCTGGTTCATGAAGATCTTTTTTGTACAGTTCTTTTGTGTATTCTTGCCACCTCTTCTTAATATCTTCTGCTTCTGTTAGGCCCATACCATTTCTGTCCTTTATCGAACCCATCTTTGCCTGAAATGTTCCCTTGGTATCTCTAATTTTCTTGAAGATATCTCTAGTCTTTCCCATTCTGTTGTTTTCCTCTATTTCTTCGCATTGATTGCTGGGGAAGGCTTCCTTATCTCTCCTGGCTATTCTTTGGAACTCTGTATTCAAATGGGAATATCTTCTCTTTTCTCCTTTGCTTTTCCCTTATCTTCTTTTCACAGCTATTTGTAAGGCCTCCTTGGACAACCATTTTGCCTTTTTGCATTTCCTTTCCATGGGAATATCTTGATCCCTGTCTCCTGTACAATGTCACGAGCCTCTGTCCATAGTTCATCAGGCTCTCTGTCTATCAGATCTAGTCCCTTAAATCTATTTCTCATTTCCACTGTATAGTCATAAGGGATTTGCTTTAGGTCATACCTGAATCGTTTAATGGTTTTCCCTACTTTCTTCAGCTTAAGTCTGAATTTGGCAACAAGGAGTTCATGATCTGAGTCACAGTCAGCTACACGTCTTGTTTTTGCTGACTGTATAAAGTTTCTCCATCTTTGCCTGCAAAGAATATAATCAATCTGATTTCGGTATTGACCATCTGGTGATGTTCATGTGTAGAGTCTTCTCTTGTGTTGTTGGAAGTGGGTGTTTGCTATGACCAGTGTGTTCTCTTGGCAAAACTCTATTAGCCTTTGCCCTGCTTCATTCCATACTCCAAGGCCAAATTTGCCTGTTACTCCAGGTTTTTCTTGACTTCCTACTTTTGCATTCCAGTTTCCTATAATGAAAAGAACATCTTTTTTGGGTGTTAGTTCTAAAAGGTCTTGTAGGTCTTCATAGAACCATTCAACTTCAGCTTCTTCAGTGTTTCTGGTTGGGGCATAGGCTTGGATTACTGTGATATTGAATGGTTTGCCTTGGAAATGAACAGAGATCATTCTGTCCTTTTTGAGATTGCATCCAAGTACTGCATGTCGGACTCTTTTGTTGACTATGATGGCTACTCCATTTCTTCTAAGGGATTCCTGCCCACAGTAGTAGATGTAATGGCCATCTGAGTTAAACTCACCCATTCCAGTCCATTTTAGTTCTCTGATTCCTAGAATGTCAACATTCACTCTTGCCATCTCCTGTTTGACCACTTCCAATTTGCCTTGATTCATGGACCTAACATTCTAGGTTCCTATGCAATATTGCTCTTACAGCATCGGACATTGCTTCTATCACCAGTCCCATCCACAACTGGGTATTGTTTTTGCTTTGGCTCCTTCCCTTCATTCTTTCTGGAGTTATTTCTCCACTGATCTCCAGTAGTATATTGGGCTCCTACCGACCTGGGGAGCTCCTCTTCCAGTATCCTATCATTTTGCCTTCTCGTACTGCTCATGGGGTTCTCACAGCAAGAATACTGAAGTGGTTTGCCATCCCCTTCTCCAGTGGACCACAATCTGTCAGACCTCTCCACCATTACCCGACTGTCTTGGGTGGCCCCACACGGCATGGCTTAGATTCGTTGAGTTAGACATGACTGTGGTCCTGTGATCAGATTGGTCTGTTTTCTGTGATTATGGTTCTAGTGTGTCTGCCCTATGATGTCCTCTTGCAACACCTACCGTCTTACTCGGGTTTCTCTTACCTCAAATGTTGGGGTATCTCTTCACGGCTGCTCCAGCAGAGCGCAGCCGCTGCTCCTTACCTTGGAGGAGGGGTATCTTCTCACGGCCGCCGCTCCTGACCTTGAACATGGAATAGCTCCTCTCAGCCCTCCTGCGCCCGGCAGCAGCGGCTCCTTGGAGGTGGGGTTGCTCCTCTCAGCTGCCGCCCCTGACCTCAGGCATGTGGTAGCTCTTCTAGTTTCCTATTCATTAGCAGGAGTTACTCAGGAGTTCTATTCATAGAAATTATGCTTAACATTTTTTTAACTTAACCATGAAATATGCTTTGACCAGTAGAATGTGAGTAAATTGATATTTATTATGTCAAAAACCAAAGCTTAAGTATTACGGCATGGTCTGGCTCAGTCTCTCTCTTATTTGGGTACTATCTATTCCAAGATCTTTCCTGGTGGCTCAGATGACAAAGCGCCTGCCTGCAATGCAGTTGGCCCGGGTTCAATCCCTGGATCGGGAAGATCCCCTGGAGAAGGAAATGGCAACCCACTCCAGTATTCTTGCCTGGAAAATTCCATGGATGGAGGAGCCTGGTGGGCTGCAGTCCATGGGGTCGCAAAGATTCGGACATGATTGAGCGACTTCCCTTTCACTTTCTATTCCAAGAAAGAATACCAAGTCCCAGATAGAGACTGCTTCATTCAGCCCCAGGCTAGAAAACACAGGGAGCAGAGCAGAACAGCTGCCAAGTTCTTGTCCTTGCTGTAATATGAGCAAGACATGAATGTTGAAGAGTTCTGATATTTTGACCTTATTGTTTTTCAGGACTTCTAGAGTAATAATAACTAGAGTCGAAGTGCTGCTATAGCATATATAAAACTAAAATCATTAATAAAGCTTAGATAAATAACAAGCCAAAGTTATTTCTGCTGAAATTTTGCTAAATCTATAACTTATTTTAAAATTAGTGTATAAAATTTATTTGTGCTCCCTACACTGGTTATTTGGAGAAGGAAATGGTAACCCACTCCAGTATTCTTGCCTGGAGATTTCCATGGACAGAGAAGCCTGGCAGGCTATATAGTCCATGGGGTCGCAAGAGTCAGACATGACTGAGCGACTGTCACTCACTCACTCACACTGGTTCTTGGGTTTCTCAGGTGGCTCAGTGGTAAAGAATCAGCCTGCTAGTTCAGGAGATGCAGGAGATGTGGATGCAAGCGCTGAGTCAGAATGATCCCTTGGAGGATGAAATGACAACCTATCTCAGTATTCTTGCCTGGAAAATCCCATGGACAGAGGAACCTGGTGGGCTACAGCCCATGGGGTTGCAAAGAGCTGGACACAAGTGAGCGACCAAGCACAGAAGCAAGCTGGTTATTAGCTGTGTTTTGCATGTTATCACAGAGAAGAGATGAGTCTAAGAAAAAAATTAGCTATTGGCAGTAAGAGATGAAACAGACAAAGAATTCTCAAAATTCAGGACTTACAGGTTTGAAAGATGGACTCAGTTACAGTCATCAAACATAAACCTGAGGAAAGGCCTGCATCACAAAAGCCAATGAAGACAAAGTCTTAAAGAAAACATCAAATCAAGCCCCAAGGTAGGGGGAGGTGATCATCAAGCTGTTTGCTAAGAGGAATTGCTAAGACCTCTCACTGACTTATGAGCAGAGAAAAGAGACAAAATCTGTGGTTCCCCTGAAGGACTATTGAGGTCAAAATAGCTACCAAGAAGTCTAGACAAGAGATATGTCTCAAAAAGAATTGTGGGTGTGACTACTGGAACAAGAGCTGACTGAAATCACATAGCAAAAAGTCAAGTGTCTGAAAATGGTGCCTCCAAAAGTGCCACCAGCTTGGTTTAAAAAAGGACTAAAATGCAAAACAATCATTAGCTTCTTAATTGTTCAATGACAGGTACAGAAAGTTGCTCAGCTTCCAGCATGCTCAAATTCTCCCAGATGACTTTCCGAGGTGACCAAGGAGAGTGACAGAACAAAGGAGAGACTCCAGGAAGGCAAAGTCTAAGTTTTGAGAAACAAGGATTGGTGACCAGTAACCAACACAGCAGTGAATTAAACTGGGAATTAATCAGGGAGTATTCCCTAAATTCCATGATGGCAGGCCTTTACTGAGATAAGAAATTAATTACCATTCAGTGAGGACTCCACAGAGAAGGCAATGGCACCCCACTCCAGTACTCTTACCTGGAAACTCCCATAGACGGAGGAGCCTGGTAGGCTACAGTCCATGGGGTCGCGAAGAGTCAGACAGGACTGAGCGACTTCACTTTCACTTTTCACTTTCATGCATTGGAGAAGGAAATGGCAACCCACTCCAGTGTTCTTGCCTGGAGAATCCCAGGGACGGGAGCCTGGTGGGCTGCCGTCTATGGGGTCGCACAGAGTTGGACACGACTGACGTGACTTAACAGCAGCAGCAGTGAGGACTCCAACCGTCTCTTCTTTTTCTCTATATGACTGGGTATGTTTATTTGCTTAGAGTACTCCTGTTTCACCATAAAATATTGGGTGTGGATTAAGAATATTCTTGTATCATTTGCTAATTTGTTTCTAAATCAGAAAGGAACTACATCTGAATCTGACTGAGATAATGAGATGTGGGACTTTGCATTTTTTGCCTTAATTAAAGGCACTTGCTTTATTCCTAGGGGAAGTATTGAGTGACTTTTTCATGCAGGAGGAAAGCCAGTTATATCCCATCAAGAGTGCAGTTTGGAGTAACTGGTGTTATTGTTTGAATTATCTGCTCTCTCCCCTCTAAGAGTATTGTACAGTCCTATCTTCCAGAAAGTGGAGTATGTTTTTCTATTTCAATGTAAGACGTGTGGAAGTGGTTTGTTTTAGCCAATAAGATGAGAGTAGACACATCATACAAGACAACAGTTCAAACCAAATCTTTGGGTACATCTATGTAATTTATTTAAAACTCTTCCCTAAGAACAACATATCCCAGATGTTGGTTAATCCTTCACAGTGTTTTCTGGAACCAGATGATGCATGGGGCTAATCTGAGTTCAGTCAAATCCAGCCAAACCCAGCAGACCTCAATTAACCCAAAACTGACCTGTAGCCTACTTTCTGCCAATCCTAGAGTTGATTTTACTATAGCAAAAATGAATGTTTCCTATAGAAATAAAGAAATAAGGAAAATTTTCATATTTACAGGTGGGATTTATGCCATGTTTTGAAGACTTGGAATCTGGATAACAAGAGGATGAAACAAAATATATCTGAAGCAAAGTTCAGAACAATTGCAAAGGTATAGAAGCAGGAATAGAATGGACTTTGAGAAAGAATAAGGAATTATTCTGATTATAGAAAAAAGCTAAATGATGAGGAATAATAAGAAATGGACTAAAACTCTGAGCACATTGTTCAGATGCACCATCTCTGAGACTTTATGAATGACATAGTGGATTTATACAGACAGCCACGTGATGGTCATATGGACCATGGACAACCTTCTGTTGTCTCTATGGTTTGTGTATATGTTGAAAATGCTCTTCTCTCAGAGTGCTCCTAATTGTCACAAGGTAAGACCCAGAAAAGCAGTCTATTTTCAGGGTTCTCACTTTCCTATTATGGTTTGTTGAAACATATTTAAATCTTAATTTGTTAATGTAAATCATGTAAGCTTTTATTGACTCTGAATTAGCACCCTTAGGAATTAGTCACAATAATAATCTAAATGTAGAAAAAAGTAATAAAATGGCAAAAAGCATCATTTCAGTTATTTCTGTTGTTTAACTGGACTTTAATTGTATAACAATCATAGTAACAGTATCTTTTTCTGTAAGAGAATACTACTGTCAGCTACTGAGAAAGTTGTCCTTGAACTATGTGACCTAAGGCCATGTGGCTCCTCGGCTACAGCCTTCAGTGACATTTCTTTAATCCTAATGTCTTCAGAGCCAACGTTTGGGGAACATGAGTTTATTTCAGAATAACAGATGAATATTGAAGCAATTTTCCTTGATACCTTTCTGGAAAAAAATGATGATTTTCAGTGTAATTCATTAAAAAAAAATATTTCATGGATGATAGGTGGTTTACAATAGTGAAATGTGTTTGTTTTTATTTAACCTATGAAGTCCCTATGTCATTAGGTGATTGAACTCATCTTCCAAATAATTGAATTTTATTTATTGACATAAAGTAGAGTGTTGACCTCAGCAGATATTAAAGTATTTGGCAATGTGGTTCAATTCAATAATCCAGTGATTTATTGATTCAGTTGAGTTTTATTTTGTATTTAATACTAACTGAATGGCATAACTTTCTTGGATTAAGATGTTACTTTATAGAAAAACAAGCCTTTTATGTTTTCTTTCTTGTACACTGTAAACTTGAGATTGGCTTAGAAAGCCACATTTGAAAGCCGATCATACTGTCTGGATATTAAATCTCATATTTATTAAGTTATGCATTTAAAGCAATTTTTAGAACATTTATCTAAACATTGATATTTGAAAATATAACATAATTGGTTTAACTGACTTCATACTATAAGATTTACATTTCACAGTAGCCTAACAAAGTGACATTAAAGTTTTTGGGAGACCACCTACAAATGCCTGCCCTTGGCTCAAAACAGATATGTTTCCAGGAAACTAGACGTATGACTAACAGAATTCCTCTCTGCATCTCCCTAATATCTGTTTATTCCTGTCCCTTTTTTTCCTAGAAGGAAGTATATGGAACCCCAGGTATTATTATTTCTATTTAGTGTCTGGATGCTTATAAATTTTAAAATTATAGCCCTATTAAAACATATGTCAAATACTTCAGGACTTTTCAAGTACTATTTTGAGACCCTTTAAAGTTTGTCCTTGGTTGTAGGATATATTATAGGCTCCATATAACCTCAGAGTGCCTTTAAATTTGTTCTTGGATCATTCTCCAGGAGAAATCCACACCAGGTACCCAGTCCCTTTGATGTTATTTTAGTTCCTTAAACTTTCCAGACATCACAGAGCTCCCAAGTGCTGGAACACTATTCTTTCACTTCTCTTTGTCTATACAAGGTCAACTGAATCTTGATTTCTCAAGACTTAAGCCATTTTTCTTATGAAGTTTTTTCTGAAGTCTCAGACTAGCCTAGATGCCCCATTACAAACTCACTCAAAAAAGAGTATATGTTCCTTTCTAATATTTATATTCTGAAATTAATTTTTGCATTTATCCTTTTTTAAGGAAGCCATTGTTCTTTTAGATTAATTAATCTAGTTTAATTGGAAGATAATTGCTTTACAATATTGTGATGGTTTTTGCCATACATCAACATGAATCAGCCGTGGGTACACATGATCCCCCTCATTCTGAACCCTCCTCCTACCTCCCTCCCCACCCCATCCTTCTGGGTTGTCTCAGAGAACTGGCTTTGAGTGCCCTGCTTCATACATAGAACTTTCACTAGTCATCTGTTTTACATATGGTAATATATATGTTTCAATGCTACTTTTTCAAGTCATCTGACCCTCACTTTCTCTCACATAATCCAAAAGTCTGTTCTTTACATCTGTGTCTCATTTGTTGCCTTGCATGTAGGATCATAATTACTGTCTTTCTAAATTCCATATATATGCATTAATACACTGTTTTGATGTTTCTCTTTCTGATTTACTTCACTCTGTATAATAGGCTCCAGTTTCATCCATCTCATTAGAACTGACTCAAATGTGTTCCTCTTTATAACTGAGTAATGTTCCATTGTGTATATGTTTCACGGCTTCCTTATCCATGTGTCTGTCAATGAACATCTAGGTTACTTTCATGTCCTAGCTATTGTAAACAATGCTACAATGAACATTGGGCTACATGTGTCTCTTTCTATTCTGGTTTCCTCTGTGTGTATGCCCAGCAGTGGAATTACTGGGTTGTATGGCAGTTCTAGATGGGGATAGGGATAGATGGGGAAACAATGATAGATGATATATCTAACCATAAGTAAAATAGATGACCATATATAAAATAGATGACTAGATGAAACAATGATAGACTTTTGGACTATGTGAGAAAAGGAGAGGGTCAGATGATTTGAGAGATTAGCTTTGAAACATATGTATTACCATATATAAAATAGAAAACTAGTGAATGATGGATGCATGAAGCAGGGCACTCAAATTTGGTTCTCTTGGACAACCCAGAGGGATGGGGTAGGGAGGAAGGTGGGAGGAGCATTCAGGATGGGGGACATAGATGGATAGATAAATGGGGAAACAATGGAAACAGTGACAGACTTTTTTTTTGGGGGGGGGGGCTCCAAAATCACTGCAGATGGTGACTGCAGCCATGAAATTAAAAGACACTTGCTCCTTGGAAGAAAATCCATGACCAACCTAGACAGCATATTAAAAAGCAGAGGCATTACTTTGCTGGCAAAGGTCTATCTAGTTAAAGCTATGATTTTTTCCAGTAGTCATGTTTGGATATGAAATTCAGACCATCAAGAAAACTGAGCACCAAAGAATTGATGCTTTTGAACTGTGCTGCTGGAGAACACTCTTGAGAGTCCCTTGGACAGCAAGGAGATCCAACCAGTTCATCCTAAAGGAAAACAGCCCTGAATATTCATTGGAAGGACTGATGTTGAAGCTGAAACTCCAATACTTTGGCCATCTGATGTGAAGAACTGACTCATCTGAAAAGACCCTGATGCTGAGAATGATTGAGGAGGGAGAAAAAGGGAATGACAGAGAATGAGATGGTTAGATGGTATCACCAACCAGAGGGCATGAGTTTGAGTAAGCTCCGGGAGTTCATGATGGACAGGGAGCCCCGGTGTGCTGCAGTCCACGGAGTCGCAAAGA
Source organism: Muntiacus reevesi (assembly GCF_963930625.1). Lineage (NCBI taxonomy): Eukaryota > Metazoa > Chordata > Mammalia > Artiodactyla > Cervidae > Muntiacus > Muntiacus reevesi. The sequence continues at coordinate 37,420,372 of NC_089269.1, forward strand.
GACAGACACAATAGAATGACTGAGCTGACCTGAACTGATGGCTGTTCTATTTACAGTTTTTAAAGGAATCTCCACACTGTTCTCGATAGGGGCTGTACTAGTTTGCATTCCTACCACCAGTGTAACAGGGATCTCTTTTCTCCACACTCTCTCCAACATCTATTGTTTGCAGGTTTTTTGATGGCAGTCTTTCTGACTGGTAGCATGTCATGACCTTGGGAGATCATTTTTCAGGGTCCTATCTTTTTGCCTTTTCATACTGTTCATAGGGTTTTCAAGGTAAGAATACTGAAGTGGTTTGCCATTTCCTTCTCCAGTGGACAACATTTTGCCAGAACTCTCCACCATGACCCATCCATCTTGGGTGGCCCTATGTGTCATGGCTCATAGTTTCATTGAGTTAGACAAGGCTGTGGTCCATGTGATCAGACTGGTTAGTTTTCTGTGGTTGTGGTTTTCATTCTGTCTGCACTCTGATGGAGAAGGAGAAGAGGCTTATAGAAGCTTCCTGATGGGAGAGACTGATTGAGGGAGAAACTGGGTCTCGTTCTGATGGGCAGGGCTATGCTTAGTAAATCTTTAATCCAGTTTTCTGTTGATGGGCAGGTCTATGTTCCCTCCCTGTTATTTGACCTTGATGCCAAACTCTTCTGGAGGTAATTTTAGATAATGTTGACCCCCTTCAAAAGGTCCCATGCACGCACTGCTACACTCAGTGCCCCCAACCCGGCATCAGGCCACCGCCGACTCACACCTCTGCCGGAGACTCCTGGACGCTCCCGGGCAAGTCTGCGTCAGTCTCTTGTGGGATCACTGCTCCTTTCTCCTGCATCCTGGTGCACACAGGTTCTGTTTGTGCTCTCCCAGAGTCTGTTTCCCAGTCCTGTGTAAGTTCTGGTGGCTCTGTGGTGGGGTTAATGGTGACCTCCTCCAAGAGGGCTTATGCCATACCCAGGACTACTGCACCCACATCCCCCATCCCTGCAGCAGTCCACTGCTGGCACGTACCTCTGCAGGAGACACCCAACCACAGTTCTGTCTCAGTCTTGGTGGGGTCTCTGGGTCCTGGAGTGCACCATGTATGTTTGAGCCCTTGAGTGTCTCTAGTGGGTTTGGAGTTTGATTCTCAATGCAGTTTTGCCCCTCCTACCATCTTGCTGGGCTTCTCTGCCCTTGGACATGGGGTATCTACTCACAGTCGCTCCAGCCAACTGAACTGAACTGATTCTGGCTGATATGAGATGACATCTGGTTTTGATCTGCATTTCTCTAATAATAAGTGATGTTGAGCATTTTTCTCATGTGTTTATTAGATATTTGCATGTCTTCTTTGGAGAAATGTCCCTTTAGTTATTTGGACCACTTTTTGCCTGGGTTGTTCATTTTTCTGCTATTGAGTTGCATGAGCTGCTTGTATATTTTGTGCATTTATCTTTAAAACAAATAGATGGGGAAACAATAGAAACAGTGACAGACTTTCTTTTCTTGGGCTCCAAAATCACTGCCGACAGTGACTGCAGGCTTGAAATTAAAAGACACTTGCTCCTTGGAAGAAAAGCTATGAACAGTTAAGATAGCATATTAAAAAGCAGAGATATTACTTTGCCAACAAAGGTCTGTATAGTCAAAGCTATTTTTTTTCCCAGTAGTCATATATGGATGTGAGCACTAGACCATAAAGAAGGCTGAACACCAAAGAATTGATACTTTTGAACTGTGGTGTTGAAGACTCTTGAGAGTCCCTTGGAGTGCAAGGAGATCAAACCAGTCAACTCTAAAGGAATTCAATCCTGAATATTCATTGGAAAACTATTTCTGAAGCTCTAATATTTTGGCCACCTGATGCAAAGAGCTGACTCATTAGAAAAGACCCTAATGCTGGGAAGGATGGAAGGCAGAAGAAGGGGATACCAGAGGAAGAGACTGTTGGATGGCATCTCCAATTCAATGGACATGAGATTGAGCAAGCTCCAGGTGATGGTGAATGACAGGGAAGCCCGGCGTGCTGCAGTTCATGGAGTTGCAAAGAGCTGGACATGACTGAGCAACAATCTTTAAAACTATATTATGAAATAGAATGTTATGTTTATCAATTACTTCTTATTTATTTAAACCTGGGAGGAATAGCATGTGCAATGAATTCATGTGACAGTAGCTATCTGAATTGGAGAAAAGGTGTCCATGGCTGAAAGGAAAAGAATGCTAAACTCTAGAATTACAAAAACAGGCATGACTCAGAAGAAGGTATAGCACATAGAAAAGAAATGTGATTAACTCTCCCAAGTATTTTTAGAATTATGTAAATGTATTACTCCACGTGAGAATGATATTTTCTTTGAATGTAAGCTCTTTATTTGCCCACTTTAATTGTCCATCTAGACAGACATTTGATAGCTGCAACATAAAGGTCAAATAAACTCCCTAACATGTTTTTCAGCACTTCCTGCAAGTTAAATGAAAATATCAAATAAGAAATTGCAGTGTCAGGTTTTTTTCTCCCAAATTATAATAGAACATTTCTACTACCATTTTGAGTGTTGCTGTTTCATTGGCAATCTTGAAGTAGCTACTGCCTGATGCCTCTGGCAGAGGGAAAAAGGTCATGGCTAACATTGTATTGGCATCTTGCCTTTGTCTAATCACAGCAGGAGCCATTGGTCTATGGGATGTTTAAAGAAAAGAAATTTGTGCCTTATATGATGATTGAGCAACTGTACAATACCCCAGTAGGGGGTTAATTAGAAATGAAAGGGCTTAAAATTTCTCTCAAAGCAGATCTCTTTGGGGAGGTCATTTTCAGAAAGCCTCTCATTTATGCATCTCTGAAGTGCTTTTTAAAAAGCATATTCTTTTAACAAATGGAGAGTCAGCCAAAAATCAGGAGAATCAGAATAAGAAGGGATACATTAATGAATAAGAAGTAACTGTAACTATTAGGAAATCTAGTAATTTCTGTCTGTTTAAATATTGCCATTTGCCTATATTCTACCACTGATATGATAAAATAATACTAATTTTTATGATAGGCCTTTTGTAATTGCTTGCTTCAGTCATTTTTTTCTGTTTACATTAAAGGACAAATGTTACTCTTACATTAAATTATGTTCAGAGTAAGAATTATATAAATTTTCTGCAGAGGAGAACCAGTTAATTTTATCCTATTTACATCATAAAACGGATGAGATACTGTTGAGACCATGAAAGAAAATTTGGTGTTTCAGTGAAGACGCAAATGAACATAGGATCTTATACTAGCCTCAGAGAAAAGAAAAAGAAAACATAAATTTACATCAAATTTTTACACTCTAGTAGCTTATAGTCTAGTAGAAGATATGTAGTAGATTCAAAAATCATTATAAGATAATGGGTGTCATTTGCTAAGTCCCCAAAAATGTCACCCTCAAGGTAACCTATGGATAAACCAAAGCCAAGTGTATGACTTCAGAGCGGGGAACCCTTGTATAGGGTCTCAGAAAGGAGACATCAATGACACTATATTCAGAAGGTTTTGGAGATTTCATTTTCTCCTTTTTCTTTGAGGTTTCACTTAAGAAATTTATAATTTTAAGTATCTTCTTCTCTCTTTGAAATGTATATAAACCCTTTTGAAGACTAGATTGACATTTTGTTGGTTTATAACCTAAGAATGTCTTTCTCAAAGACTTGAAGATTGTTTCTTTGAAATGTAATCATCAAGAGAGATAGCACCTCTAACTCCCAGTCTCTTTGGGAAGATAGGAACCTATTTCTGTGAGCATTTCACTCTGAGGTGCTAAACTACTTCCTATCATAAAGATATGATAAGTTTGCTTGTCTTTTGAATATAGCTAATTAATTCACACAGATGGAGACCCTCATAATAAATCAAAGCTAAAATGAACTATGTGTGATAAATGGTACTGTTAATTCTCTGACTTGAGGACTAGTTATCACTTATCTTAAAAACCTGTAAGTAATAGATCGGATTTGCATGCTTGTGTAAAAGTGTGAAATTTATTTTTGTCTTTGAAAATTCTTAGCAAATTGCTTGTAATGAACATCACACTCTGGTTTAATTAATGTTTACTCAATAATAAACCTGTTCTTTTTCTCTACTGCCACTGTGGAAACAATTTCTGGGTTGGGAGACTTTGTTCTTAATTCTGTTCCCCAACACTGTTTGGGACTGGGCAAAATTTGTTCTGTAATAATTTAGGATTGGTGGGCATAGGCAGAGAAAGGTTCTAAGTGAATCTTGAAAAGTAAAGGTTTGTTTGTTCAGCTAAACAGAGCATTATTATTCTGAGAAGGAGCTATGGGTAAGTAGACTAGTCCATTGTTCAGATAAACAGACATTTAGTATGTTCCTAAAGCAATGAATAAAATTACTATAACTTCATTTCCATGGGTAAATTTTTTCTGGAGTATTCAATTCATGTTAATTGCAGGCAATAGAATATTAAATTCATGTTAGTGTAAAAAACAAGCTGTGGGGCTGTAAATGGTCTTAATTCTCATGTGGAAAATTGCCATTTCAATGATATAAACCAACTGTTGTTGGTGTTCGGAGTAAAGAGGCATCATATTTCAGTTGTGACAAGAGAAGGCATGTTCGTGATTCTTAGAATTCATGACTGCTTGAAGACAAGAAAGAATTTCAATAAAAGGGCAAGAGTAGGAAAGATGTTCTAGCTAGGATTGATTGAATAGGATATGGAACTATCATCTTGGGAAAAGCAAGGGAACCTGAATATGTAGCTCCATTGATAAGTAGCCAGAGATGCGGCTGAGAGAAAAATAGGGGAGAGAGTCAGAGGAACTGAGGATTGACCTTAGGACTTTGGTTTCTACTTGGTAGGAATCAGGGAAAGAAAATCAAATTCATCACTGATTTAATAAAGACATATCAATTCAGTGATATCTCTAGAGAAAATATAATAGCTAGAATGTTTCAGAAACAAGATATTATTATTGACTTTAATTATCCAGTATCAAAAGGTGTCTGGGGACTTCCCTGACAATCTAGCAGTTAAGACTTTGCCTTCCATTTCAGGGCATGCAGGTCTGATCCCTGGTTGGGGAGCTAAGATCCTACATGCCTCCTGACCAAAAAATAAAATAAACATATAACAGAAGCAATATTGTAACAAACTCAATGAAACGAACTGCAGTTTAAAAAAATATTTTGAAAAGAGCATTCATTAAAAAAATAAAAACATTAAAAAAATGTCTGTAGCAGTTGGTTCAAAGGTTATATTGAATGTAACTCAGCTTCTCAACCATCCTAGACCATCTTCATAGTATTCTTTTGTTCACAAAATAACAATCCTGTAGATCAGGCGTCACATACTCACATGACCAGGTCCAATCCAGGAAATAAAAAGGTGACTTTCTCTTAGTCATTTTTTTTTTCTTTCTTTTTAATCAAGAAGATATACCTTTCAGGAAATCCTCCAGAAGACTTCAGATCAGATCGCAGTGGACAAGATTAGGAAACATACTCACAATCTTGTTGCAAGGAAGGAATATGAAAGTAGGTGGAAAGAAAGAAGAGGGAAAAATTACTCCGGTACAGTTTTCAATTCACATTGTATAAAGCTTCAAAAATGAAAAAAATATCTATTTTGCTTCTAGAACTGACACAAGTGATAGATAGTTTAATGGTACAGTTAAGATAAGATAAAAACAAATGATAATGAATACATAAAATGTCAGGGGACTCGTGATACTAGGTTAACTGTTTAGAAAACAATCAAGGTATAACCCAGTCTCATGTTGTATTGTGGTGTATATTCCAGAACATCAGAGTAATTAATTGTGAAAAAATGAAACTATTAACTAGACATGAGAATGTTTTTTTTGAGATCAGATTATATCAAAGCATAAAAGCAGTAGTGCAAAGGAAAAGAGATCATAAATGAAAAGTATATAGTAAAAACTTCATGACAAAAATAAAGCAGCAGAAAAAATTATAGAAAAAATGCTTTCAAAATATTTGTCTTTTATGAATGTTTATGTATGATTATTAATTTAGAAAGTTTTTACTGAATGATTTTTAAAGCACATATAAATGACCTCTAAATGGGTAAAGAGCAGAAAGAGAAAAAATGTATAAAGAAAAAATTGTGAGAAGAAAGTTACCAATAATCAAGAATTGCAAATTTGAGCACAGTAGTACTTCCTACCATATGTCAAAAAAGGATAAAATTCAGTAGATAAGAGATGTTAAGGATGTTGGAAAATTAGTCTTTCAGATTTCTTCAGGTGAAGCAAACAGTGAAAACATACCTCATTTCTAAAAGATGCTTGGTAATATATATATATCAATATATAAAAATCTGTTTTTGACTTAGTATTATGGATTGTAGATACTGAGTAATCCTGTTGTGAAAGTACTGTTTTGTATATGTGATATATAGTAACCAGTGTCATTTGGAAAATCCTATCGAGTAGGAAATGCTGAAGAATGCTCAAACTACTGCACGATTGCACTCATTTCACATGCTAGTAAAGTAATGCTCAAAATTCTCCAAGCCAGGCTTCAGCAATATATGAACCATGAACTTACAGATGTTCAAGTTGGTTTTAGAAAAGGCATAGGAACTAGAGATCAAATTGCCAACATCCATTGTATCATCGAAAAGCAAGAGTTCCAGAAAAACATCTATTTCTGCTATATTGACTATGCCAAAGCCTTTGACTGTGTGGATCACAATAAACTGTGGAAAATTCTGAAAGAGATGGGAATACCAGGCCACCTGACCTGCCTCTTGAGAAACCTGTATGCAGGTCAGGAAGCAACAGTTAGAACTGGACATGGGACAACAGACTGATTCCAAATAGGAAAAGGAGTATGTCAAGGCTGTATACTGTCACCCTGCTTATCTAACTTTTATGCAGAGTACATCATGAGAAATGCTGGGCTGGAAGAAACACAAGCTGAAATCAAGATTGCCGGGTGAAATATCAGTAACCTCAGATATGCAGATGACACTACCCTTATGGCAGAAAGGGAAGAGGAACTAAAAACCTCTTGATGAAATTGAAAGAGGAGAGTGAGAAAGTTAGCTTAAAGCTCAACATTCAGAAAACTAAGATCATGGCATCTGGTCCACATCATTTCATGGCAAATAGATGGGGAAACAGTGGAAACAGTTGTCAGACTTTACTTTGGGGGGCTCCAAAATCACTGCAGATGGTGATTGCAGCCATGAAATTAAAAGATGCTTACTCCTTGGAAGGAAAGTTATGACCAACCTGGATAGCATATTAAAAAGCAGAGACATTACTTTGCCAACAAAGGTCCGTCTGGTCAAGGCTATGGTTTTTCCAGTAGTCATGTATGGATGTGAGAGTTGGACTGTGAAGAAAGCTGAGCACCGAAAAATTGATGCTTCTGAACTATGGTGTTGGAGAAGACTCTTGAGTGTCCCTTGGACTGCAAGGGGATCCAACCAGTCCATTCTAAAGGAGGTCAGTCCTGGGTTATCATTGGAAGAACTGATGCTGAAGCTGAAACTCCAATACTTTGGCCAACTCATGAGAAGAGTTGACTCATTCGAAAAGACCCTGAGGCTGGGAGGGATTGGGGGCAGGAAGAGAAGGGGATGATAGAGGATGAGATGACTGGATGGCATCACTGACTTGATGGATATGAGTTTGAGTAAATTCTGGGTGTTGGTGACGGACAGGGAGGTCTGGTGTGCTGTGATTCATGGGGTTGCAAAGAATCGGACACGACTGAGCGAGTGAACTGAACTGATGGAGTAGGAAAAATTATTAACCTTTTCTACAGATGAGAAAAATACATCCCTGTGGGATGAAATAAGCTCAGGGACACAGCTGATAAGGCTTCAGGCCAGATTTCAAAACTGTGGTGTCTGTCTCAACAGGTCACACACATAATTATCACATACCTTGTTTCTCTCCTTTAAATAATCTTACATAAAGAAACATATAAGAGGAACTCAAGAGCCTCTTGATGAAGTTGAAAGAGGAGAGTGAAAAAGTTAGCTTAAAATCAACATTCAGAAAACTAAGATCATGGCATCTGGTCCTGTCACTTCATGGCAAATACATGGGGAAATAAATGAAGCAGTGAGAGAGTTTATTTTGGGGGGCTCCAGAATCACTGCAGATGGTGACTGAAGCCATGAAATCAAAAGATGCTTGCCCCTTGAGAGAAAAACTATGACCAAACCAGACAGCACATTAAAAAGCAGAAACATTACTTTTCCAACAAAAGGTCTGTCTAGTCAAAGCTATGGTTTTTCCAGTAGTCACATATGGGTGTGAGAGTTGGATGATAAAGAAAGCTGAGGGCCAAAGAATTGATGCTTTTAAACTGTGGTGTTGAAGAAGACACTTGAGAGTCCCTTGGACTGCAAGGAGATTAAACAAGTCAATTCTAAAGGAAATCAGTCCTTAATATTCATTTGAAGGACTGATGCCAAAGCTAAAACTCAAATACTATGGCCACCTGATGCAAAGAACTGACTCATTGGAAAAGACACGGATTCTGAGAAAGGTTGAAGGTGGAAGGAGAATGGGACAACAGAGGATGAAATGATTGGATGGCATCACCAACTCGATGGACAAGAGTTTGAACAAGTTCTGGGAACTGGTGATGGACAAAGTCAGTAGTGCTACAGTCCATGGGATCACAAAGAGCCAGACACACCTGAGTGACTGAACTGAACTGAGCATAAAGAAATAAAGGAATTATAAAGGTGTATGTTAATACATTTGCATAAATACTTTTTAAGTAGTTACAACTTTCATATGAAATAAGCATCCAAACAGGAATTTTGCTAAAAATGTTTACATTTCTCAAAATTGGCAGTGATGATTTTTTGCTTCTGGTGGGCAATTAGACACACTCATATTCTTTACTTTAGAGATTTTTAAGTAAATGACAAAATTTGTGTTCTGAAAATGTCTCATCTGTAGTCATTTTATTTTAATTTGACTAACAGTTTGGCAAATTCTTGACAGTATCTGGAGAAGCATGGATTTCTGGGACAGAGGACGTACGCTTCAGGTAGAATGGAGTGTTCAGATTGTAGGACTGCTTGCAGACTGTCTTACTTTCCACCTTCTTCCTATCTCCCATAAAGAAAGTGAAAGTGTCGGTTGCTCATTTGTGTCCGACTCTTTGCAACCTCATGGACTAAATCCCACAAGGCTCATCTGTCCATGAGATTCTCCAGGCAAGAATACTCACAGTGGGTTGTCATTCCCTTCTCCAGGGGATCTTCCCAACCCAGGGGTTGAACGCAGGTCTCCTGCATTGCAGTTGGATTCTTTACCATCTGAGCCACCCTATTTCCCATTGACAGCCAAAACGTTCCATTGCAAAGTGATATGTTTGTGATTTATTCTATTCAGAAAGTATGTTGTTATGTAGTCACTTCAAGTAGGGATCATGGACTGAACCTGTTTTCTGTCTAGTCTGTTCTTCAGTCTCTGTGTTAAGTTTACCTTCTCTTAGCCAAGGGATAGATGGTATAAATATAGATAGATAGATTAATAGATAGAGAGATGATAGGCCATATAGCTCATAATGGCTACAGAGGTGGAGGGTTCAGCCCCCGAGGTCATAAAGGAGCTGGGATGGCTTCTACCTAGCACCAGACTTGTGAAACAGGGAAACTGAGGACATGTCAGGAGTGTCTGAAATAGCCTGGACCAGCCAGAGGATATAGGCGCTGAGAATGAGCTAAAGGAGGGAGATCAGTTAAATGAAAGCATGAACTATGGGGTAGTTGGACCATATGCCCTTGGCATGGAGTGTTGTGAGAAACTTGAAATCTCAGAAACTACTGTGGACAGTGGGCCAGAAAAATTCTGGCCAGGATATTTTGAGTTACATTAGAACTTGGTATAGGGACCTATGAAAGCTTTTTCAGGTATGAAAAGTAAAAGAAGCAAAAACCCAGAAAATGTTTGCCATGAAAGTGCTTAAGAAGACAATGAGAGTAACAACAACAAAAGAGGTGCTAAAGATACAGTTCATACAAAAATCAGGATGGAATATTCTGGAGAAAGTAAAGCATCTCTTCATTGTGGATTTAATTTATGCTTTTCTGACTGGTGGAGAATTCTACTTCATCCTTGAGTATCTCAGCAGATGAGAATTATTTATGCAGTTAGAAAAAAGAGGAAATATTTATGTAACAGATAACCTGCTTTACTGGTAGAAATCCCCATGGCTTTTGGACATTTACATCAAAAATTGACTATCTACATAACACCTGAAGCCAGAGAAAGTCATACTTATTTACAAGGTCATGGAAACTAAGAATTTGGACTGTTCAAAAAATGTATTCATGGTGGAACAGTCACACACACATTTTGTGGAACAGTAGTATAGATGACTCCTGAAATATTGATGAGAAGTGGCCATAGTAGAGTTGGGGAGCATTAAAATAGGACAGGTTGACTGCAGCACCTACTTAACTTGGGAGAAGAGAAAGAAATGTCCTCAAGTGTAAACTCAATTTGCCTCCTTACCTCACACAGGAAGTCAGAGATCTGATTAAAAAGCCACTGAAAAGAAATGCTGCTTCTTGTCTTGGAGCTGGTCTTGGAGATGCTAGAGAAGTGCAAGCTCATCCGTTCTTCATATGCATTAACAGGGCAAGAATTGCTGACTGTAAGGAGGAGCTCCTCCACCCCCCACCCCACTACATCCCACCCCCACCCCTGCCTTTAAACTGCTGTTGCAATCTGAAGAGGATGTGAATCAAAGTTTACACACCAAGCACCTACCTGTTGACAGCTCTGGAGACTCCGAATTCAGTGAGATTGCCAACCACCTAGAAATGAGGCATGTTTAGCATATGTGACTCCATCTGTCCTTGAAAACGTGGAAGAAAAGTCTTCCTCTGAATTAAAAATCCAGACACCTTGAAGATGTGTTGACCACCCACGGACACCCATCAGTCCCACCACATTTCTGGGGATTTGGGGGGAAGAGGCGCTACATCTAGCATGGCAAATACTCAGCCATCTGTGGAATAGTCAATGGAAGCAAGTAGAATAGAGAAGGCGAATGTGACCATGACTGAGGAAGTGCCACTTCCAAAATGACCTCCAAACTGCCACACACTACAAAACAAAGTTTTTCCCATGATCTTCAAAAAACCAGAGTACCTGCATATGAATTTATGACAGAGCAAGGCTTTTAATTGAATTTAGGGCAAAAAAGTGGGGAGGGGAGAAGTGAGTATCCTTCCCGGTGAAGCAGGAAGACAGCCTTGAAGAGTCAATGTCATTACATAAAATACTTCAGACAGGAAAATTAAACCTGGATTTTTAAAAATCAATCAACAATGCAAAGGAACTGAAGTGAAATAGTATTTCAAAACTCTTCTGCCTGCAATGCAGTAGACCCAAATTCAATCCCTGGTTGGGGTATATCCCCTGGAAAAGGGAATGGCAACCTATTCCAGTATTCTTGCCTTGATAATCCCTTGTACAGAGGAGCCTGGTGGGCTACAGTACATGGGATCATAAAGAGTCGGACACAATAGAGTGTCTAACAAGAAGGGAGGCACATCCATCAATTGATTCCTAACAACATCTTTCAACCTTGTCAATGATTTTTATGTTGATGACTTGAAACTGGCAGTGTTAAGGGTATAGTGTAGCTTCTGTATCACTATCATGCTCTGACTGTATGGAAAAGGGTTATGTTTTCATTATGTAAAGTATGAAATCACCTGTAATACTTGCAACTAAGGAAAATAAGCATGAAAACTTTGCTTTTTCCAATAATATGGAATTAAAGATGAAAGAAACTTATCAATTGATATTATATGTGTAAACAACCTAAAAGGTGCAAGTCAAGTTTTGAGACCTCACTGAAAACTATAGTTCAGAAGACAGCCTCTCAGTATCTAGTTGGTGACGAAGACCCCTATTTTTTTTTCCTGTGTGAATAGTTTAAATACAAAAGAAAAATAATATTTACTAATATAGAAAGAGAAAGTGAAAGACAATTTATGGGCTTGTTTTTTTTTCAAGAAAAAGTTTTCAAGAGTATTTAGTCTTATGAGAAACATTCATGGCATTTAAGCTTTAAAATGATACAAAATCTACCTATATATAATATTTCCATTCAATACAATTCAGAATATAAATGCATATATACACAATGTGTATTTGGAAATTTTCTTACACTAAAATCTAATCTATAGAAACAAATTTAACTCATTTAATTTTGCCAAGGAGCTGACCTACCAGGTAACAGAAATACACAAATACAGGAATGAATAAATGAATGAATGGATGAGTGAATGAATAGTCAAATAAGTCAAGAGATTTTAAGCTAATCTACTTTTAAAACTAGGCCAGTTTAATAATTAAAACCATAGGTAATTCTTATTATAAGCATAAAAACAATTAGCGACTTGAATATTTGTCATTCCTTTCAGCACAGCTCTAGGATGGGTTTTGGGGTAGGTGGGAGAGCCTATATAGCCTCAAAATACTGGCAGTGAATTCTGACTCTTCAATATTTTGAGCAGTCCATAATGGTAAATGTTTTAAAATAAGCTACCTGAAATTTAAATGAATGAATGAATGCACATGTTCGTGCTCTAATTGGTGGCACTCGTCAATTTCCACTGTGTAAACACTCCAATGACTGCATCTTGAATTACCATTGTAAAGGAAGAGCTGTGAATAATTGGCCTGAGGAAGCCAGTAGGAGCCTGTTTCATAATCCATTGTTTCTGAGACAATGGTGGTCCCATGGACATGGTTCCTCCAGCTTGTATTCCTTGGAGGCTATTGTAACATACTCTGTTCTCTGTATGCTTGCTCAGGACCCAGATATTAGGTCTCACCTGTGTCCTGTTGGAACTCTAGACCTGGGGTTGGCAAACTTTTTCTTAAAGGGACAAAGAGTAAATCTTTCAGCCTTGTAAGTGTTTGATCTCTGTTGCAACAAACTCAACTCAGCCACTAAAGCTCAAACAGAGACATAGACAATAGGTAAACGACAGACGTGTCTGTGTGCCAATAAACTTTTCTATTATGAAAACAGGCAGCGGTGCTGCAGACCACGTGTTTTTGTCCCTGCCCATGAAGTCCTGACAGTCTGCAGCACCCTGCACCCAGGTCTGTGCCTGAAGCTATGATGCTGAGCCTGCCTGCAGGCCTGCAGTGAATAGTTATCACATCCGTGTGCATGGAGTGGGTTGCCATTTCCTACTCCAGGGGATCTTCCTGACCCAGCGATTGAACCCACTGGCAGGCAGATTCTTTACCACTGGGTGACCTGAGAAGCTGGACTTAGTGTTGTTTGTTCCTGTTATACAGCATGGTGATTCAGTTATATAGACATTTACATTCTTTTTTAGTATTATTTTCCATTTTAGTTTATCATAGGATCTTCCCCCCTCCCCCATTGGAGACTATTGCTTTGAAATCCCTCTCTCTCTCTCTCTTTTTTTTTTTTTTTGTCTAAACATGCATTTCAAAGCCACCGCCTTACCCACTACCTTACCCACTGTCTGCTGCCGCCGCTGCTGCTGAGTCGCTTCAGTCGTGTCCGACTCTGTGCGACCCCATAGACGGCAGCCCACCAGTCTCCCATCCCTGGGATTCTCCAGGCAAGAACACTGGAGTGGGTTGCCATTTCCTTCTCCAATGCATGAAAGTGAAAAGTGAAAGTGAAGTCGCTCAATCGTGTCCGACTCTTCTACTACCCCACAAACTCTGAATGATATCCTCATGATTCAGGATATAATTTAAAAGAGAGATTAAAGTACATTTGAATCATTTCTATTAAGTGGATGTATTAGGATTAGGCAAAAATCAAGATAACCATAATATGTGTTTTAAGCAACTTTTTAAAAATTACACAAAAATATTTTAAATCAGATCATTAAAATCTTCAAAATATTTCAAACCCTATGGGGAGCCTATAAAAATATTCTACAAGTTGCAAAATGTTGGGGCTTTCCCGATGGCTCAGTGAGTAGAGAATCCACCTGCAATGCATGAGATGCTGTTTCAATCCCTGGGTCAGGAAGATCCCCTGGAGAAGGAAATGGCAACCCACTCTAGTATTCTTGCCTGGAAAATTCTATGGACAGAGGAGACTGGTGGGCTACAGTCCATGGGGTTTCAAAGAGTTGGGCATGACTGTGACTGAGCACATGGCAAAATGTTATTTTCATGAAGATTAAGTGAAAATTGAGATGACAGACTAATTGGCAAATAAGGAAGGAAAGAGGCGGTACGGCAAATAAGGAAGGAAAGAGGCGGTACAGCAAATGATAGACTCCCATGCCAAAGTTTGCCTAAGTGTTTCAGCCGCAGACAAGGGGGAATAGCTGAGTAATAGGAATGTTGTGCCAGATGTTCCAATTTCCATGAACCTAAACTAATCACCCACTCTGGTTTCAGTCTATGGGAAAAAAAAAAGTTCATTCAAAAGCATTACGATTTGTATTACATAAAATACCAGTTCTTTCTAATTCCTATTGTTAGACCTCTCACTAAAAGTCAGAAGAGATTAGAAATATGCTATTTGAATTTTTCCATTTAAATGTTACTTTACACAATTAGACCAATGCACTTCCCTGTTTTATGGAACTTGATATCCACATTTGAAATGGGTTCCAAGGGACAGTGAAGAGGAATAAAGATGTGGAAGAAAATATCCAGATAGGCTTCTGCAGTTTAATTTTGTATTGGATAATTTCCAGAATCTAGTTTTATTTGTCTGTATTTTAGTTGCAAAGTGACATTACATTTTATCCATGTGGAACACATTTAAAAACAATATTCTCCTTTGAAACAGTAAGAGATACATAGTATTGCATGCCTCATTGATAGATGAACATGATTAAGGAAATGAAATTGCCCATGCCTAAATAATTATTTAAAAGTGTGCCATTAGAAATATCAGAAGATGACAAGTTGTAATTATTACCTTTTATAAAATATCACTATATTTAGAAAAATAAATATACTGGAGTGCAATAGCCATTAGTTTTCGAGACAAGAAAGTAAAGCTAATGCTAATGCAATATATGCTCATAGATTTTTTAACTAGATATTTTCTTAATTAACTTTATTAATGACAAGTTTGAATTAGAACAACTAATCTTTTTATTTCAAATGATCTTCTTTGATTTATGCCATTGTTTTAAGACCAGAGATAAAAGCAACTTCCTTCGATATATCAATATCAATAAATAATGTTACCACTTATTAGCAACATATTAAATGAAGGAAGAAACAGATAAATGCAACGTTAACAATTCAAAGATGCTACACAGCTCATCTATGCACATTTTCTTGACTTAAAGTTGAGAAAATTCATACATTTATCTGCTCTCAACTCACAAATACTAACAAAAATAGATACAGTTCATGATTTTAGAATATACAGATGAAGGAGCTGAGGTGTAAAGGAAGATAATGAATGTCAGGGGTAATATAAAGCCAGGACTACTTATCAACTGACGTTGGTCAAAAGGAAGTTAGAACAGGGGTTGCCAGGGCTGAGGGGTGGAGGAAACAGGGAGATGACGGTCAAAGAATGCAAACATTTATTAAACTGTATGGATGTCTTTCTTATTTTGCCTGTTGTGTATAGTAAATTTAATCATATGATGTAAAAGTGGCTATATTCAAATAGACAAGAATATCTTCATAAATCCTGCTTGAGACAAATGAATGTTGCTCATTGCTAGCCATGTTAGCTGTACCAAGGCCAGAAAAGAACTGGATTTGGGGTCTGAACATGTAAATTCAAGGGTAAGTCTATTATTTAGCAGCTTTGTGAGTCTGAGTGAGACATTTAATGACTTTAGGCAGAAGGGTCTGGTCAGATGCATGGATGGGAGGCTCCCTAAGGAATGGAAGGGCTCCTGCAAGTGATCTAGGAAGTACCTACAGTACAGAGGAGATAATATATCTTTTTTTTTTTTCCTATTCCAATATTTCTGTGTGGAGCCAACCACAGACTCTTTTAACCAATGGTAAACTATTAAAAGTTGTGGGGACTGTGACAAATCACCCCAAACACCAGATTAAAGAGTGTAGTTTTTCACTCAACTCAGATTATTGACATATAGGAATGCAGTCCCAGTTTTGCCAGAACTCCCAGTTTGTCTTTTGTTGCTGGTTTTGATTTTTAGAAGCCTGAAATTTGCATGTTTTTTTTCAGTGAAATGTCACACAGACACACACAGACATATATGCAGTTAATAAAAAAGTTTTGCCACACTGGTGTGGGTCAAACAAAACAAGTCTTTAAGCCAGATCTGCTCTATGGCTACAGTTCAAATCTTTTACTTTCATTAGTTTTTCTTAGATGTTTATTGAGATCATGACAAGTTGCATAACTTTGCACTAGACTCTTTAAGTGTTTATCAACGGTTCAAGAAATTCCTAATAGCCTATATTTTATTTAGGTGATGTTTAAATTTTTACATAAATTTGAAAAAAAATCATTTTATTGGATGGAAAATAAGGTTCCTAACTGTACCTGTTATTGAAGCCTGGGAAGGACTATAAAGGAAAGGGTGATCAATTTTTTATTTCTTTAATTTTATTATTACCATAAACTTCGTCATCAATATTTCTTACAAAATTGTCTAAATAAGAAGGCACTATGAACACTAAAAGGTGAAAGATGGTGAATGTTTATAAGAA
This sequence comes from Muntiacus reevesi, assembly GCF_963930625.1. Taxonomy (NCBI): domain Eukaryota; kingdom Metazoa; phylum Chordata; class Mammalia; order Artiodactyla; family Cervidae; genus Muntiacus; species Muntiacus reevesi. Next base: position 37,437,028 of record NC_089269.1, read on the forward strand.
AAATTATCTTCAAAATAAAGCCACTATCTCACTATTAAAAGAATACAAACTTTTAGGTGAATAAGCTGTAGCGTGGTGACTATAATTAATAATACTGTATTCTGCACTCAGATATTGCTATGATAGTAGAACTTTAATGTTTCATTGTAACAACAACAACAAAGAAATGGTAATTATGTGCAGTGAAGGAACTGTTAATTAACTACTTTATTCTGGTAAACAATTTTGCAATATGTAAGTGTATCATATCATCAGCTTTATGGATTATACAATGTCATATGTCAATTATATCTTAATAAAGCTGACAGGGTAGTGGGGACAAGCTAAGGAGACAGAGGTTTCAAATTTATTTCATTAAGTTCCTGGTGGCTAAATCAAAAGAATAAATATGGTTGATATTAATATTCTTAATTCTTCAAGGTAAAAAGAAGCCATTTATAGGGGGAGTAAAATTTGCTTATTTGCTTGCTTGTTTGTCTTCCTGGTAGTAATATCTGAGTGAAATGCCTCTAAGAAGTTTCTTATGATGTAGAGACCCATGTCCTCAAAATACCCTAGTGACTTCTAATGATCTCTTTTTATAGCTTTCCTCAATGAAAGACAGATTTCCAAGGGACCAAATTACTTATTATGACTCTAATTGTCTGATTCGGTTTGAGTAAAATTAAGACTACCTGGAGAAGTGATTATTAAATAAAAACTGCACAGCTATTTCAAAACTAACCCAGATCTCTGGAGTCATAAGTAATGATATCTCCAGTATTAAATTTTATAGACAGTGGGTGTATTCCTGGATAACTGAGTGGATTCAATCTAGTTTCTCTCTTATTTTTCTTTAAATATATATCCTTCAGCATAGACTTTGATAGATTTTTCACTTCTGAATGTTCATTCTTTGCTTTCTTCAAAAACTGCTTGTAGAATTCCCAAGCTACAGGTGAGGAAATAAGATGTTATCTGAAAAATAAATTGACTGAATATTCAATTCCATCAGATAACTGGATGTAGACAAAGCTTGCAAAGAATTCATTTGCAGAGGATAAATGTACAAGTTCTTTGCAAGTTTACCCATAGCTCAAACACAGGTTAGATATAATTTTGCAACCTCACTTAATCATGCTTTTGGGTGAAGATCATTTTCTTCATAATCCTTTGTGATTTACAGTATTTCAAATAATGTGTAATACATAATACATGTTTAATGGGTTTTATATGAATATATAGGTGATAAATCAGTCTGAAATCAATCACTCTGTTTTACTCCATAATTTGACTCATCTATCAGTTATTAGTAAGCCATTCATATTCCATTCAGCAATAGGAATAAGTTTTCTTACTAGGTACGCTTTTCATCAATGAAGATAATTCTAGACATGTTACAAATTTAAAAAAAAAAACTGGATAAAACAATACAATTTATTGTTTCAAGTAACTAGTATGGTCCAGGGAAGGGTGGTTTTTTTTTAGTCAACTTACTTGACCAGTGATATCATGAAACACCTGAGTCCATTTCCTCTTTCTGCTCTGTTATTCCTCGTGTAGTTCCAGAATACCTCATGGATGCAGGAGGCCTGCTCACCCGTAGGTAACATATTCTAATAGGTAGAATGCCATGGCATGCCCAAACACTGGCAAAGAGAATGGGGACACCTACCACTCCTAGGCCTGAGACTTGCTATTGTCTAAATCAGAGAATAGTAAGATGAAAACCTTTTTTGCTGAGAAGATTACTAAAAGAGTCTGCAGCATACCTACATTGTATTGAGTTAGGAAGTTATTTTAATTTTCATAGAATGATAGGCATGAGAATAATTGATTATGCTTATTGTAAGCAGAACAATATGCCTTTTGAAATGTATCTGCAGTTCTAGTGTTCCTTCTCTATGAGATTTGGCTTGGGGTAGGCAACGCAAGAGAGGTTGGTTCAATGCTTGGGTTGGGAAGATCCCCTGGAGTAGGGAATGGTAGCTCACTCCAGTATTCTTGCCTGGAGGAACCTATGGACAGAGGAACCTGGCAGGCTACAGTCCATGGGCTGCAAAGAGTTGGACACAACTGAATGACAGAGCACTCACACATTTCTAAAATTTATACTTGAGAGCTTCCAAAGTATTAGAAAAAAAACACTGAATATTTTACAGAGCTTTGTGTTTATAGATTGTGGAAACCAACTCCTAATTTTCCTTAATTAAACACATTAATGTTATTTTTCTCTCAACTTTTCATAATGATATATGGGCTTAAAGGAAATCATCACAAAAACTTTAATAAGAAAGAGAGAGAAAAAAAATAAGGAAGAGAGGGAGAGAGAGAGAACTGAGAAGAAATTAAGAGAAAGAGAAAGAAGAGAATAAAAGAAAAACATATAATTGCAGGGATCTTATTTCTTGCTAAGAAAAGTGATATTTAAAACCAAAAATGCAAAGTATTACAGAAGCTGTGTGACCTTCTCTTTACCTGGTCATTCAGCAGCCATGATCCAGTGCTCATTATGTGCCTACCATGTGCCGAGATAGTATATTAGCTAAAAGATGATTAAGAAGTACTTTCTCCCCAAATCCTTTAGACATTTTAATATATTTCAGTAGATGATATATTTTATTTATTGAAGATGACTCTTATTTATTTAAAAATGATATGAATTTGGAAGACCTGTATTCTGTTTAAATAGAATTCAAGATATTGTCTCATTGTCAGCAGAAGTAACTCTTAAGTGGAACAGTTAAAAATAAAACCCTGATACTAGCCAAGTGTTTATCCTTGTTAACATCAAAAACAGCCTCAGGGATCCTAGCTTCCTCCTCCATTACCCCACCCACGTGCTGCATGCTAAGTCACTTCAGTCACATTCCACTCTGTGTGACCCTGTGGACTGTAGCCCACCAGGCTCCTCTGATTATGGGATTTTCCAGGCAAGAACACTGGAGTGGGTTGCCATGCCCTCCTCCAGGGGATCTTCCCCATCCTGGGATCAAACCTGTGTCTCTTACATCTCCTGCTACTGGTAAAGAATCTGCTAGGACCACCTGGGAAGCCCCACTTCACACACAATGGAGTATAATGATGGTAGGTGTAAGGACAATAGCATTCATTAATGGCAAATCTACATCTGAAGGAAGAAGTGACATTTTATTGTGGTAAATAAAAGTAGCAAAGATATTGACATAGCATAGAATAACTGCTTACGGTATAACTGAAATATGGGGAATGTTGTAAACAGTTGAGGGAAGACAGGGTCCATTAGAATTAGTGGAAAGACCAAATTATACATTGCTCTTTGTCAATGAGCATCAGAAGAATTATTGATCTGTGCAACATGGATTACTTCAAAGAGATTTGGAGTAGAAATTAGAAAACTGTTTTGCATCCTGGAGCCGGTATTCATTAATTTATTTCCTACTTAGCTGTTATCAATTTATCTATTTATTATTGTAATTCGGCAATGATTTTAACACATCTTTAAGACGGAATATGTTCAACCTAATTTTGAGGTATTATTTTTTTTCAGGTTGGATTTTTTCTTTGTTAGTTATTTTATTTGTCTTTAACAATAATATATCATATGACAGTGAAAATCTGAGGCTACAAAAAAATAGTCTTTAAATCTCCTGAGGGAAGCTTGTTGGGAGCTTTCTTTCCTAACTGCAATGCCTCTTCCTTGACTGCAGGATTTTGCTGTGTGACTGTCACTCGCAGAGAGAATGCAAGGCTCTGGGTTACTGGTTATTCACCACTGACCCTGAGGCTTGCATCACATGTGGAGGTTTGGGTGACAGTTTTTACTCATTCATAAAAACTGAAATGCTGAAATTGTTTTTACTCATTCCGACTGAAATGCTGCTTTTGACTAGAGCGCCCAGGGAACTTTCCTATAGCTCAGATGAATTTGCCTGCAATGCAGGAGACCTGGGTTCGATCCCTGGGTCAGGAAGATTCCCTGAGAAGGAAATGGCAACTCACTCCAGTATTCCTGCCTGGAGAATTCCATGGACAGAGTAGCCTAGAGGACTACAGTCCATGAGTTGCAGAGAGTCGGACATGACTAAGTGACTAACACACACACAGGACACCCAAGGGTGGCTGAAGAAGCAGCAGACACCCTTCAGCCTATGCTCACCCAACACTGCCACTGAGCCCCATTCAGTCATTCCCACCGGCTCTTTGAGCCCTGTCAGGCAGTTCTTATCACTCTGCAACACCAACAAGCTCTTCTGAACAATGCCATCTATCTTGCCTCTGATTAATATGATGTCCTGCTTTTCCAGGTAAGTCACAAGCTGAGCTAGAGAAGGAATGGACATTACTTGGATAAACGGGACTATTTTTCTAGTGTTCTAGTCCCCTCATCTAGTCTTCGCCCCTTTCCTCCATGATTTGCAGAAAAGTAGTGTGTGTCCATGTCAAAAGAGGTTATAGTTTACAAATACTGCTATTGTCTAATTTGTCCAAGAAAATAGCTTGTACATTTATACTGTGTACTCCCAATGGTAAATATAACATCACCAGAGGACTATTTATCATTTGAATTTTCCTGCATACTCTGAATAAGACTGCATTTGTGGTCATTATGAATGAAGCACATCACAACATTTGAGGGAGTCATTTGAAGTCAGTATCCATTATGGCACAGTGGGTGACGCAGCATGAAGTGGTATCAAGGCACCATAAAGCCAAAAAGGTTCATGTTGTTTCAATTCAGACAGCCTGAGAAAATTCATGTTATCATGTGTAATGGTGATATAGCTACCTTTTCACATGGTGGGAGTAATAGAATAAACAAAAAATGTCACATTTGATAGTTAAAAAAAGAATAGATGATCCCTGGGCCTGAATAGGAAAAGACAGTTTAGTACAATACAAAAAACCTTTCTACCCATTATTTTAAATCCTCATTAATAAATCACTGTATCCCACATGGGCCCATGCATTTTTATGCCATGCTATGCTAAGTCACTTCAGTTGTGTCTGACTCTTTGTGACCCTGTCAACTGTAGAGCACTGTGCTCCTCTGTCTGTGAGATTCTGCAGGCAAGAATACTGGAATGGGTTGCCATGTCCTCTTTCAGGGGATCTTCCCAACCCAGGAATGAAACCTGAATCTCGTATGTCTCCTACATTGGCAGGTGAGTTCTTTACAACTAGCACCACCTGGGAAGCCCCCATGCATTTTTAACACGCTAAAAAAATCTAATTGCTTATATGTACATACACCAAAGATATTTGCTTACAACCATATACTCTTGAGTAAGTCATGCCCAGAAATATGGTATAACTGTGCAGTGTGGTCAGTACAATGGCATAATCTAAACTCTGCTTTCTAATTTCCACTCTGTGGTCCATTGTAATGAGATTTTGGAAAAAGTCATCTCTTTGTACTTCTTATTTCCTCTCTTCAAAATGGAGATATCCGAGCACTTACCTCACTAGTATGATGTGGATACTAATTATCCAAATAGAATGCCTAGTAATTGTTTTTTTTATTGTAATGTTATGGCTACTAGTCTAGTGCTCCATATATATTGACTGTTAGTAGCCTGATGCTGGGAAAGATTGAAGGCAGAAGGAGAAGGGAATGACAGAGAATGAGATGGTTGGATGGCATCACCAACTCAAGGGACATGAGTTTGAGCAAACTCCAGGAGATGGTTAAGGACAGAAAAGCCTGGCGTGTTGCAGTCCACGGGGTCATAAACAGTTGGACACAACTGAGCAAAATGAACAATAGCAACAGGTAGTGTTAGTGGTGGGAAGGTGTGACTTAAAGTGATGATCAGGGAGAATTTTTTGGAGGCAGAAATGTTTGAGGTACTTTTAAGAACACATTCTTAAATATTTAACATTAGATTGTTGCTTTGCCAAGCTTTTGTGAAATTCTTTGACTGCCCTGAATGTTCAGTGAAGTCTGGCATATACACAGCCTTGAGTCCACGGTCCTTGAAAGCAAATGGCTTATGGAAAATGACACAATAAAGAAAAAGTGACTTCTGGAGAGAGACATTATATAAGAAACAGACTATAGGTACAAGAGGAAAAAAATTCAGGAGAGAAAGAGAGAAATAAACGTATAAATGTAGAGATTGAGGTACTTAGAAAAAATGTGTAGGCAACTCTTCTTTCAAATCCTTGGGAATCTCGGGGGACATTGGAAATACAGTATTTTTCCCCATACCCACCAAACACTGCTAGTTGATTTAAGCCAATTTTACTTAACTAGTAATGAAAAGTAACAAGTAATTTGAACTTGGGAACATACAGCAAGTTAGTATGTTGTTTGCACATCGAGTTATTCCTGACACTGTAAGAGTGAACAAGTCTGTTTAACTCAACCCTCTTAAAAACAAATGAATGTGCTACTCAATGGGAAAACATTCTGATAGTGTTGAAAGCTGAGTCATGCATATGGCTAAGCTTTTGAGTAAATCAATCTGATATTGAACACATCTTTGTTTCTTTATTTTGGTTCCCCTATAAAGTGTCCCTGGATGTGTTTGGTTGTTGTTGTATCTCAGGAGGCACCTCTGTGGCCAGAAAACTTGAGCATTTCAAGCTTTTGAAAGAATTCATCTCTAAAGAAGACATTCATGCTAGACCCTACAAGTCGAAACCCTGGGCCTGGCTTCAGCCCGCTTTCTGACGCTAGCCTCCCATCCTTTTCAGTGGTCTGTTGACTGTCTCACAATCGCTCATATGCATTTCCATGACTGGTCCTTTACAGCTACAATTTGTCCATTTGAAATGCCTTCTCTTCTGCATGTCTTCCTACTCCTTCCAAGATTAAAGGTAACTTCCAGTCTTTTCAGAGAACATTTGTGATGATTTCCATGTGTTCTTTCACAGCACTTATTTTCTAAAATGTGACTAGAGTTCATAATCATATATTTCCTAAGGAAGTCCTATCCTGTTGACTTGCATCATTATTGTTTTTATCTGTACCTAAATTTATTGTGCTTCTTCCTAGATTCTGAACTCAGAAGGATGAGGTCCTTGTGTTGTATATTCCTTTTCTTAGGATGGTACTCAGCATATCATAGCAATCATGGAGGCCTGATCTGAAATTTTCCAAATACGTTAGTTATATCATGCATATTTAGGATGGGATAAGCTCTAGCAGGATCACTGAAGAAATTCTAGTGATATATAATTTATATCTAATTAAAAAAATAAAATATAAATTAAAAGATATGACATAGCACAAAGTATATTTTAGGCTCACTGTAAGCTCCTTAATATTTAAAAACTGTATAAACATTCTCCAGGTATCTCACAGATGTCTCACTTGGCCAGGTAAATGCCTGGTCAAGTCAGTTAATAAATAAACAAGCTAATAAATGCTGATAAACAAATATCAATCAATGGAATAAAGACTGGAAAAATATTGGTAGTCATTGGACTGTGAAAGGATGCAGTTTTGAGCCTGGTATCTGGGGCTGTTGATAAGAAAGAACTTACATGCCAGATACAAAGGTAAGTAACACTTTCTCTTTTTTAAGAAATTTTCCATACTTTTTGACTCTTACTATGAAGACAAAGGGCTCTCAGAAATACAAGCAGCAATTTTATTTTAGAATCTTTTCTTCAATATGTAAATACTTTAACAATAAGTGAGGAAATATCTCAGAGACTTGCGCTATAGAGCATAAGCAAATATATATATATATACAAACTCATTATATATGCTTATGTTATTTTGAAAGTAGAATTTGAAATTTTTCATTATTGAAAATGTGTGTGTAAAATATATCACTGATTAAAATTCTCATTTATGAAAATAAGCATTTAGGAATATTTTATAGTCTGAGTGTCAGTGTTTTATATGTATTTATAAAATATACAGAACTATAGATGCAATGAATGTGAAATTTTATAATAATTAATGCAATTGTCTATTAAGAATAACTGGACTATTAATATTTACATAAGTATATGAGTACATTATGTTACATACATGTATAAACACACAATGAACTGCAAAGATTTTTATTAATCATCCATATTCTGAAAATATGTTTAGTATATTTATTTTGATGTATATAGAAGATAATTTAATATCTACACTCTATTGTTCTATATAATAGGATTAAAAAATCTGAAGAAAACTTTTTGCACATCATTTTACACAAATTTTGGCTCAGTATGCTTGCTTACCTCAGGATATTGAGGACATCCATAAAAAGTTCAGGGACCCCTTTAATACTATTTTTCCAATTATATATATATTTTTAAAAAACCTTATTATTCCTGGCAACAATAAAAGGAGCTAAACCATGATAAGTGTGATCTTGAAAGAAATGTTTTCATTATTTCTAACCTGTATACCTTAAGGAAAAATCAACATTTAGAGATACAACTGAATGGCAAAAATTTTTAAGAATTTGACCTTTTTTTCACTCATTCATTTTTGTTAATGGTGGCCTAACTCTATCGGATCCCATTGTCTTTAGGATTTAGGGCAAGGCAACCCTCTCTTGCCTGGGGAATCCGATGGACAGAGGATCCTGGCGGGCTACAGTACATAGGGTCACAAACAACTGGACATGACCAAAGTGACTTAGCACACACATACTATCTGAATTGTGTGGTATTGATTCCAAGGTACTAGGGAGTGATTTTAAGAAATAAAATGCAGTGCCTTGGCAAAACAAGAGGATTTTTTTTTTAATGCCTCACATGATATATAAATAGAACCACAATTCCTACAAGTGCCTACTTGGCATCACAAATAATTCAGTCACCATGGTAAAATCATTATATCCTCAAGTATGGTGAAAAAAGAAATCAAAACAAAACTATAGTTGATCACTGGTTGAATATTCATGGCAGGAAAATTGAGAGTTAAATCATCTATGATATCTTAATTTAAATAATATTGGTTTATCTTTTAATATACCTTTACCTGAAAGTAACATCAAACTCAACTTAAAAGGGCGAGCTTTTGCCCTTCTGCTCCTTGAGAAGTTTCTGTCCTCCCTGAGCTTGCCTTAGGACACCTGCATTACTGTTTGACAGGTGTACCTCCCCAGTCAAACTCAAACTTAATGCAAAGATGTTTCATGATCCCATGGACTATAGCTAACTAGGCTCCTCTGTCCATGGGATTCTCCAGCCAAGAACACTGGAGTGGGTATACTAAAGATCCTCCAAGGGATCTTCCCAACCCAGAGATCAAACCCAGGTCTCCTGCATCAGGCAGATTCTTTACTGTCTGAACCACCTGGGTATGCATGGACATGGGCAAATATTTTTGACAGAGACCTTGTCAGTATGAACAATGTGATTTTTTTAAACATATGTTACAGGGAAGTGAAAGTCTCTCAGTCACGTCTGACTCTTTTGCAACCCCACGGACTATATAGTCCATGGAATTCTCCAGGCCAGAATACTGGAGTGGGTAGCCGTTTCCTTCTCTAGGGGATCTTCCCAACGCAGGGATCAAACCCAGGTCTCCTGCATTGCGGGCGGATGCTTTACCAGCTGCGCCACTGGCTAAGGTGAGGTATAGTGATTTAGTGATAAATGTTTATAGTAACCATAGAGATGAGGGACATGGATATTTGTTCAAGGCCTAAAGAGAACACTTGAAGATTTGTTTTAGTGTCCAGGTACCATCTCTTCCTGTTCAAGGCCAGGAGTCATCACTTAATGGACTTTACTGTCATTGTGCTATTTCTGAATGTGTTAGTTTTCTATTGTTGCAGAATTGCCACACAAACTTAGCAATTTCAAACAACTCAAATTTTTTATCCTCAATTTCCAAAGGTCAGAGGTCAAGGCACAGTATGACTGGATTTGTTCTAAAGGTCTGTATGTGTATGCTCAGCTGCCCAGTCGTGCCCAAGTCTCTGTGACCCCATGGACTGTAGCCTGCCAGGCTCCTCTGTCCATGAGATTCTCCAGACAAAAATACTAGAATGGGTTGCCATTTCCTTCTCCAGGGGATCTTCCTGACTCAGGGATGGAAGCTACATCTCTTTCATTAGCAGGCGTGTTCTTTACTATTGGGCCACAGGGAATCCCTGCTGAAGGTCTAGATGGGCTGAAATAAAGGTTTGGGCAGTAACTGTGGTTTTCATCTGGGCCCAGGATTCTTTTCCAGGTTCGCTGATAAATGATGTTGGTGGCATCATTTCTTTGTGGTTGTAGGACGGATATCTCTTTTTTCCTGCCATAACTGTGGGCTACAACCTGCTCTTAGCTCTAGGAAACCACCTGGATGAATTCATTGCCACTTCGCTCCAATAAACAAGTTACAAAATAGATGTTTGCTTTCTTTCTGGAGCCAAAGCACTGCTCTCTGAAGTCTTATTCTTCATCCAGCCTGATAAAACATGCAGTTTTTAAAGGACTCACCTGTTGTGTCAAGCCTACCCAGGGCAATTTCCCTTTCACCAAATAATTTAACTCCATTCCAGAACTGTCATCTCCTTATTTTCAAAGATTCCACCTACACTCAAAAGGAAGGGGATGACACAAAAGTAAGAGAATCCTGCCTACCACAGTGCCTGACTTTATATCTGCAATTAGAAAATGGTAGTGAGAAAATGTAACAGCATTACCCACATTCCTGTGACTCTTTAAGTGTAATTTGTATTGGGACAATATAGTTCCTCTTACACCTGAAGTTCCCTGAATCCATTTACTTAATATTGGCTCCATCATTGCACATGCCACTGTGTCAATCCTTGTGCCATCTACAAACACTGGGCTGAATGATTCCTTCAGAAGTTGTCATAGGCTTTCGGGATGACCACAAAGAGAAGTCTCAAAGAAATTAGGCAGGAAAATGTACAGGATAGTTTATTTGGTGTCATGTTAAATATACTGTGGGCTTCACAGGTGGCATAGTGGTAAGGAATCTGCCTGCCAATGCAGGTTCTGCAGGAGATGCTGGTTCGATCCCTGGATGAGGAAGATCCCTTGGAGGAGGTAATGGTAGCCCACTCTAGTATGGCTGCTAGGGAAATCCCATGGACAGAAGAGCCTGGTGGGCTACGGTTCATGGGGTGGCAGGAGAGTCAGACATGACTGAGCACACACACACAGGCACGCACTTTTAGATGAACTCTTCTGGATTCTATAGCAGTAAATCTAAATAGCACAACAGCACACTTTTAAACTCTATCTCCTCTTGAACCCTTGAAAACAGATCCCAAACCTTTTTGGCACCAGGAACCAATTTCATGGAAGACAGCTTTTCCATGGACCAGGATTTGGGGAGATGGTTTCATGATGGTTCAAGTCCATTACGTTTTTGTGCACTTTATTTCTAATCTAATGCCACTGCTGATCTGACAGGAAGTACAGCTCCATGGCTCAGAGGTTGAGGACTGCTGCTATAGCCTGTAGTCAATATATTTCTTGAATTTGATCTCTTTTAATACTCACTACATATCTGTATTTTTACGTGTCACAATCAGTGGGGAGGATAGGATAGGAGAGCTTGTCTATCATATGTAAGGTCCCCTTTGCATTGTATCAGTGATCTCAAAAATTCAGAGGACATAGATGTATCCATCCTCAGAAGACTGGAGAATCTGTGGCCAAGAGCTTGCAGCTTAGTGAGGTAACTGCCTGGGTGCCCAGAGAGGGTGGCATGCAGGGTAAGGAATATCTCCTACCATCCCTGAAGCTCTCCAGTGCTGTAGACAGGAGGAGTGAGGTGAACACCAGCCCTCACTCTCACTCATGTGCATGTTTGCATGCTAAGTCGCTTCAGTCACGTCCAACTCTTTGTGACCCTATGGACTCTACCCCATCAGGATCCTCTGTCCATGGGATTCTCCAGGCAAGAATACTGGAGCGGGGTCCATGCCCTCCCCAAAGGATCTACCCCACCCAGGGATCAAACCCAAGTCTCTTAATCTCCTGCATTGGCAGGTGGGTTCTTCACTACCAGTGCCACCTGAGAAGCCCCCCTCTCACTCACAGCTTAAGCCAAATTTCTGGACTTGAAAGTCAGTGGTCCAGAACCCTGCATTCAGAGAGTTACCTGCATGATCAGAGTCACCTAGAATGGGTGACTTCATCTCCAGTGATCCTGGGGAAAAATGATTGTGATCAGTGAGTCATTGACAAACTGTGCCACCCTCCTGAAACCCAGCCATGCACAAGAATCCACACGACCCCAAGGATCTCAGCCCTGGGGCTCCTCCGGACATCTGGTTGACACCACTAAGGGGGTTGTGAAAGGGTCAGAGAGGCTCTTAGGGGAAAGAAAAGACTTTAGACCCATAGAGAACCTTCTCAGGACTCACAGTGTTGCACCGAGACAACTGCAGACCTGGCTGGCGTGTCTTGAGGTTGGGGCCAGGCCTGGGGCAGGTGTATCCTGGTCCTGGGATTACAAACTGCTCTGAGTTACTTTTCCCCTCCACCCCTCCCTTTATTTATTTATTTCTTTATTTCTTTATTTTTGGCCATGTATAGTCCACTTCACAAATTTCTTCCTGACAATCTATATACTTTCCTGGCCCCTGGCCCACCAGGGCGACATTCTGTGTGTTAACATTCTACAACAAAATCAACCAACAAAACATTTTACTAAACGAAGACTGTCTTTATCAGAGGAATTCTCTCACCAGTTCCTACTTTTGTCTCCCAGCTACATAGACTTGAACTTTTCCCTACAGTATTTTACAAGGATTATAAGAATGTAAACCTCCTTTGTTTTGTGTATAGTACAGACTGACTGTATTAACGTGAAGTAGGCAATAATTTCCCTTTATTTTCTTTGTTCAAAAATATCTCAAAATCAAATTTTTCTCTGCTTGGCTTTTACAATGAGGTGTGACTTTTAAATCTGATTTTTATCATAGCCTCCAAAATAAATCTCAAACCCACAGGGCTAGCAAATTCCATTTGTATTCATCAGATCTATTATTTTTTTCCTTTAGTCATAATCTCACCCAAACCGTCACCTGTAGTATAGATAGAAAGATTTCTCCTGTTTCTAAAGTCCTTCTGTTCTACAAACTGTTAGGAGCTTTTTCAGATATTTAACAACCTCTCCTGTCAAGAAATTCATTTTCCTATCTCTCATTTTGTCAAGCCTCTTATTGCTCTTTGAAAAATAGCTATTGACATTTGTCTCAGCCTTCTTTTTAACACTTTTGTTGAACTACACATATATTGAACATAGTTGAATAGAAGAAATTATCAACTTTAATTTCCTTGAAATTTGATTTAATGGTTCTAACAGGATAAAAATGAACAGAAATGTTCAGAATATATGATAAGATATTAAGAAAGATTCTGTCTTCTGTTAATTATCCTTCCTGTTAAAAACCAATATCAAATTAAATAGCTCCAGTAATTTTTAAATTAAGGTTGCATTGCAATTTGAGATCAGATAATTATTAGGCAATAACAAATTATAAGATTGTATATTCTTAAGGTAAGTTTAAATATGTAATTAAGTTACTGTGCAGGCAAAAATTTTGTCTCCAACATCATGTTCATGTGCTCAAATAATAATATTTCCTAATTTTTTCCTTGATTAAAATTGACACAATCTGTTGCAAACAAAAAGATTAAGTGAATACATGTGACTGCTTAGGTTCACCTCCTAGTAAAGCCAAGTCAAAGGAAGTTTCTAAGTCCAACGATCTCATTTTACAGGAAAAAAACAAATTAAAATCCTGATATGTTATGCGATTTGCCCACTTAAATTTGGATGCAGTTCAAACAAGGCAATAAACTAAATGTCTAATGTTTCTGTGCTGACACAATAAATCCAATTATTTGGCTGTATATGTTGATTAATGGTGAATAAGTATATATGTTGACTAAAATATCGATTAATTTGTTATTTTCTGATGTATTGACAAAAAATTAACATTCTTGTAATTAATGGAAAAAGATGACATTCCTGGTTCCCCAGTATGATTTACCTATCTAACTATAATATTGTTGTTCAGTTGCTAAGTCGTGTCTTATGCTTTGTGACATCAAGGACTGCGGCACGCCAGGCAGCTCTGTCCTTCCCTATCTCCTGCAGGGTGCTCAAATTCATGTCCATTGAATCAGTGATGCCACCAGATCATCTCGTCCTCCGTCATCCCCTGCTCCTTTTGCCTTCAATTTTTCCCAGTATCAGAGTCTTTTCCAAAGAGTTGGTTCTTCACATCAGGCCAAAATATTGGAGCTTCAACTTCAGCATCAGTTCTTCCAAAGAATATTCAGGGTTGATTTCCTTTAGGATTGACTGGTTTGGTTTCCTTGCAGTCTAAGGGACTCTCAAGAGTCTTCTCCAACTATAATAACCATATCATTATTGTCTCATTCCTAAAATAATAGGTACGACATAGGTATATTTGGGTGAGGGGTAGGAAATTTAGGTCTCTGCAGTGAGAAAGCAGGGATAGATCACAAGGAGGGCTGCAAGTGAGGCAAATGGACCAAGATAGTAGGAGTGTGGCCGCAATCCTGCCATAAATGCTACCCAATGCATTGCCCAGCCAGCCTACATCAGGTGTACACCGGGGAAGACTGGAAACAAGTATAGCTCCTAAACTTGGACTTGTAGGTTATCCTAACTAGTACCTTATCCTAAGAATAATTATTAAGAATGTCACATATTAATTAAGCTTTTCTTGACACAAAGGAAATAAGATCTTTCCTTATAGCAAGTCAGATCTAAGAATAAGCACTTCTGTTACTATTGCGACTTCTCATTTTGCCCCTGCTCCTAATTTTAGCAGCACCATCTAAGCACATAAGGAAGACAGAGAAATGAAAACACAAGGGTAATCCTTAAAGCGTATGGGAAACTGGAGCATCATATGGGTGCTCTCAATTTCCTGGAACAAGATAATTACACAAACAGGAGTTGCTATTTTTGCTCTAGAAAGCTTTTGAGAGTTAAGCTATGAGAGACAGGGAAGATGTAGTTTAAAACAAGATTTGACTGGAAGCTCTGAATCAAGCCTCCAGAGGCCATGCTAGTCACATGGACATGGGGATGCTTTAAGCCTGAGTTGGACCAAGTTCAGGGTGTTTCCTTCCTTCACTGTGGTGGTGGACAGGTCTGCTTTATATTGTTGCTGTTTTTAGAATTTTATATTTTTGTCTACATAATGTTCTTTCTTCACTTGACTGAGCATGCCTGGAGAAGGGGGACGCAGAAGGAAAATGTAAATGTTTGTGGAGGAGTGAGAATAGTTACTGGAGAGCTGGTAGGGAAGATGTCCACAGGAATTTATAAGAACCTTGTTAAACAAATAAAAGTGTTTGAAATGATTATATTAAGTGATCTGTGATACAACAATAAAGATAGCAAAGAATGATAAAATGAATAAACAAATCAGTAAAGATTAAAAAAGGAAGATAAACCTGGACTCTCTCGCCAAAGAATTGTCTTACTGGGGAGAAAAAAAGGAAAGTATTTGTGGGTGGGGAAGCGCGGGGGCGTTGTCAAGCCTGCTCCATCAGTGATGTGGCAATGTTGGGAGTCCGAGTGAGAGAGAAAAGCATTGGGCAAATCAAGCAGGAGTTCCTTTTTAGTGGGGGGAAAATAAAGCTTTTAAATTGAGGGAACTGTCTCCCCACATGCTGTAGGGAGCATAATATAAACCATTGTTCGAATTAGGGCACTTTTGAAAGTAAAGCTATATGATATGCTGAGATAAGAAGAATAAAACTATCTGTGTAAACTGGTACCTTATCAGAAGAGGAAAACATCTGGACCTCAGCAGTCATGCCCCAAATGACTGTTACACTAACCATAACATCATCCTCAGGCTTCCCCGATGGCTCAGCAGCGAAAACTTTACCTGCAAATCAGGAGATGTGGGTTTGGTCCCTGCATCAGGAAGATCCCTGGGAGGAAGAAATGGCAACCACTCCACTGTTCTTGCCTGGAAAATCCCATGGACAGAGGAGCCTGGCGGGCTATGGTCCATAGGATTGCAAAAAGTTGAATACAACTGAACATGCATGTAAGCGATATTATCATCACATCTTCATTTTCCTAATTAGTTTTATATCTTGTGTTACTTAAATTCAAT
This sequence comes from Muntiacus reevesi, assembly GCF_963930625.1. NCBI lineage: Eukaryota > Metazoa > Chordata > Mammalia > Artiodactyla > Cervidae > Muntiacus > Muntiacus reevesi. The sequence goes on from NC_089269.1 coordinate 37,453,029, forward strand.
GTTTGGAGTAACGTGTTTCATTTCTTATATAGTTTAATCTTCATAACTAGCCTATGGATTAGGCATTGGTTTTTTTTTGTTGTTGTTTTGTTTTGTTTTTTTTTTTCAACGTGCTGGACCTCAGTTTCGATGAGGAGACGGTAGTGAGTTCTCACTCATTAGGCATTGTTTTTATCACTATGACGGTTATCCTCATTTTATAGTGAAGAAAGTAGTGAATTAGAGAGATTAAATGAACTGACAAATGTCATACAGCCAGAAAGTGGTATAATTCAAAATCCAGGTTTCTATTACCTCAAAGCTCTACTTAACATGTCGTCATATAACATGACTCTATCAAAGGATTCAGCTGAAATTTATCTACAAATTCCATGTCACAGTGAATAGAGGTGGGTGGGAGACATGAAAGAAGCAACAGACACATCCAATGCATGAGACTGGCTTGAATTCCTCTTAGGAGAAGAGGGTAGGAAAGACATAAAGAGCATTTTGAAGAAAACTGAGTAAAAATTACTCATGGACTCTGTGTTAATTTTAAGTTGTGATACTGCTGTTCTGTTATGAAAATAAGCTATTTTTATACTTGGGAAAGTCATACCAAATTATCCTGATGATCATTTCCCATATATATATACATATATATGTGTGTGTATATACACATATATATGTATGTATATACACACATACACACACACATCTATGTCTATATTCCCCTCTCTCTCTATCAGTTTGAGTGAATAATAAAATGTTTATAATTGATGAGTCAAGGTAAGGAGTAAGTTGGTATTTCTCAACCGGTTGCATTAACATTAACATGCTTAATTTTCAAAAATGTAATTTAAATTTGATACCTTACTACCAGGCCGCAACAACAGTTAAAAATAGCTAACTAAATAAATATATAAATAGAATATATTTATATATGTCAGAGAGTTTAATTTTCTAGGGATTCCCTTGTGACTCAGATGGTAAAGAATCTACCTCCAGTGCAGGAGACCTGGGTTTGATCCCTGGGTCAGAAAGATTCCCTGGAAAAGAGATGGCAACCCACTCCAGTATTCTTGACTGGGAAATGCCAGGGACAGAGGAGCCTGGTGGGCTGCAGTCCATGGGGTCACAAAGAGTTGGACCTGACTGAGTGACTAACACTTTTACTTTCATAAGACAGAAAGTCTAATTTTGAAGGGACAAGTAGGAACTCAGTTACATTAATCATTTCCAAAGTAAAGATGTAGACAGGAGCTATGGGAATGAGACAAGTGGGATGAGGATGGTAGGATTCCACTGCTTGGTGATTCAGGGTAGGTGAGGTTACTGCTCTCTGGCACCCTTTTTTGACCTCAGTTATCATTTCTCATCAACAGGGAGATGGAACAAAGGTTTGCTCCACATAGTCACCGAGGGACTCAGGATTCTTTCATCTCATGCTTTTTTTTTTTCTCTTTTTTCCCTCCTTGGAGTCCTAGAATTTCTTTCCATCTAAACTGTTTAATCAGAAGTGAGATGAAGAATTGAGTAAGAGAGGTTTTGTGATATAGACTGAAAGTGTCCCATTTCATATTCTTTTCCCCACACCTAATTCATGTGAGGATAAAACAAGTAAATTAATTCAGCACCTTTTTCAACCACTGCTTTTATACAATCAGATTTTTTTTTTTTTTAATCATCTGAACCATTTCAGTGGCTTCCTCTGCATCCTCCTCTTCTCTTGCCCTCTGCAGCAATCAGACAGCGAGTCCTTACCGCTGGCCTGTGATACCTTCCGTCATTCTCTCCCTTTTCATCTCTCTTTCTGCAACACTTCCCTTGCTCTCCATTCCCTAGGAGATTGTTTCCTCTCTCCCACCTGAAGTCCCCCTTTTTACTACTTAACCCATAATAATCTGCAAATCACAGCATCTAATAATTACAGCACTGAGATTATTAATAATAGTAGTGTTTATAGTGTCTACTACATGCCAGTCCTAAGTAGCTTACAAATATTGATTCCTTAGATCCTCATTATAACCCCATTGGCCAGCACCATCATTCTCTGCATTGATGAATGAGGCACCTGAGGGTCAATGAGACTAAGCAACTACCCAAGCCACTCTGCTAATATGTAGCAAAGTCATGATTTCAATCCAGGCAGTCTGGCCCCTGATTATACACTTGCAATGTTTATGCTATACTGTCCAAAGGATATTTCCTTATGGAAGGCTCTTGATGACCTAGTTCGGCTCAGATTCCCAAGTTACATGCCTTCACAGTCCTATGCACTTTTCCACTTTGCATTAGGGTCAGTCAAAATTTCACATGTGTGTGGTTGGCCATTTGTTCATTGACTGTCTCTCCTCCTGGGTAGCAATCTCCATGAAAGTGAGAACCATTAACGCTTAGGCTTACTGCTAATTCCTGACACCCTAGCCTAGTAGCTAACATATACTGCGTGCTCAGTTAATCTCTCCTAGAAAACAATATCTTCCCAGACCAGGGATCAAACTTGCATCTTCTTCACTGGCAGGTGGATTGTTTACTGCCAAGCCACCAAGGAGGTCTCTGGTTAGGAAACAAGCCTAAGCATTTTCTGGGTTGAGAACTCCAGAACTCATTTTATTGACAGCTCTAATTGTGTGACAGGCACTTTGTTGCATGGATCTTTCTTATTTAATTTTTTTGAGAAACTGTGATATAGATTCACTCTCTTATTAATTCCTTTTTACTCAAGAGGAAATGCAGTTAGTTTGGATAATTAAATTACCCGAATTCACATAGACACTGAGGTATAACAGGCAGCTCAAGCCGTACAACCAATTAACACAATCAATTAGCTCTCTGCATCACATCAGCCCTTAGTATGCAAAGATCCTGGGAGAAAAGACAGGGATTTAGGGGGCAGTAAAACATAAAAGATTGTGAGTGAGGGGCTGGCTGGGGTGGGGATAAGACAGAGAGAATCCATGTCATCTAGCCTGTGTTTCTCATAAGCCTTCCCACTCCTTGCATGTTGGAGAGAAGATAGTTATTGGTCTTTGGCAGAACCAAGATAAAGAGCAGATCCCCCCTCTTTGAGGCTAGGGCTTTCTAAGTTTCCTATCAATTACTCTTTTCACATACTTTCAACTCATAGTCAAATTCAAGCCAAGACAAGCAGTTGGTTTCCAGGTCTGGTATAAGGGGCGGGAAAAACATAAGGGTCATTCTATTTCTCACCCTCTGAACTCTGTTCTCATTACTCAAAATCTGGAAAGAGAAGCCTCTCTGGAGAGGCTAATAGCTCAGAGATATTATCCATTCTGGACGCACTGATAGCCCATGCAGGCTTACAATATAGACAGACCACCCAGGACAGACAGACAGACAGACTGTCTCAGAAGGAAGGTTCTCTCCTACAGCCTGGTTCTCTCTTGATACTCTGAATGTCTCAATTCTCTTATATACACATGGACAACTTCATACATAACACCATGGCCATCTTCAGATGTACCAACATCTCTGGCACGCTGAGTTCTTCCCCAGTCTATGTGGGGAATGGAGGAAATGTCATGTGGATAATGTCACATGTTGGATTACATCTGTCCTCATTATGAATTTATATGTAATACATATGTAATATGTATTTTAATATGTAATACATATATAATAATATATGTAATACAATGTACAATGCTTTATATGTAATACAATAATACAATGTCTAATACTGCTTCAGCAGTAGTTTTACACTGCTTGTATTTCTTGCTGCCCAAAGAGCTATGGACACTGGCCCTGGAAAAATTAGACTGATACAATACCTGTAGCGCATATCTGCACATTTTGTGTGGATTCACTTTGCACATCAGAAAATCCAAAACAACAATGGCAAAAACACTGAAACCAAAGATCTCTAACTCAGATTTTTTCCCTTAATTTTGTATTTAATACCTCTTAACACGAAAGAGATCAGTCCTGGGTGTTCATTGGAAGGACTGATGCTGAAGCTGAAACTCCAATTCTTTGGCCACCTCATAAGAAGAGTTGACTCATTGGAAAAGATCGTGTTGCTGGGAGGGATTGGGGGCAGGAGGAGAAGGGAACAGCAGAGGATGAAATGGCTGGACGGCATCACTGACTCGATGGACATGAGCTTGAGTAAACTCCAGGAGTTGGTGATGGACAGGGAGGCCTGGCGTGCTGCGATTCATGGAATTGCAAGAGTCAGACATGACTGAGCAACTGAACTGAACTGAACTGAACATAGACTGTATCCTTTTATAAGAATATTTACGTTTTTTGTTTTATTTTTATTTTCAATCCAGAGAGTCAGATACTGTGGCCATTGACAAAAATGTATAGTCAATATACTCCATCAGAAATATCTTTAAACCATTCTGTAAGAATATTAGTTCAATGAAAACTCACAAGTCTCATATTTTTCAGATTTTTAACTGACACACTGAACATAGAAAAAAATTTATTTTCTTCCAATACAGCTTTAACAATTCACATTCATTTTATAATAGAATCATTTCTTAAAATATCTAGAAGTTTTAGTCATTGGATAAACAGCTAATAGCTAACATGAATTATAGGACAAAATGAAATTGTATGGATTTGCTTAATCTTTAAAAATATTCCCAGTATAGCTGTAAGAAACTTATAATATCTCAGTTCAAACTTATACCAGTTCTAGGCCTCTAATAGGAATTCTAAATCTAACTACCTAAATATGCAAATTTATTGAAAATTAACTTATCAAATATAAGAGCAGCAGCTAATTTAATGTTAAAATATTTAAGATGTTAAAATTATGCCTCATTTGAGAACTAATTTTAAAAGGTTACAGAAAAAGACAGAAGCCATGTTCTCTCTCCTCTATCTCTCCCAGAGTGGTGGAAATCTAAGAGGATTTGATTGGATAATATTCAGTGTGTGTGAACACCCTAACCCTGGCAAAAGTCTGCTTCTTCACCTGATGCTCAAAATTAACAACTGAAGAAGCACAAATAGAGATATAGTTTTCAGTTCGTCACAAGTAGTAATTTATACTGAACTATACAATGAGTTTTTTGCCAAAATAAAGAAAACTTATGAAAAGTTTTCTTAAAATAATCCAAGTAATCACGAGGCATTATTTTGGACAAAGGCCCTGCATATTTCAAAAAGTATGGCTTTGAAATTTGATCCCCTCTCTCAGTCAGAGATCTCATATTATCACAGTAATATTATTGCCTAGCTATTGAGTTTCCCAAATGTTTCTTGAACATTTCTTTGAAGCCAAGGTAGTATATTGAAGGCTTCCCAAGCATTTCTATTCATCTATCTTTTTAGAGTTAATCTTCTTTTATTATTATTTCTTAATGATACATTTCCTTTCTATTGTATTTTTTCAGCTTTATTGGAGGTAGAAGTTGTAAAAGATATGGATTTGAAACCTGGCTCAAGAAGAACCCCTGTAGCAAAGCATGGCAACCTACTCCAATATTGTTGTCTGGGAAATCCCATGGACAGAGGAACCTGGCAGGCTGCAATCCATAGCGTGGTACAGACTTAGACATTACTGAAACAACTTAGCATGCACATATATATGCCTTTTCTAAACATTTCCTATAAATGGTATCATACATGATGCAGTCTTTTATTGGAGGTATACTTAATATACAAAAATGTGTTTGTGTTTAATATGTCCATTATCCCGAAAATGGTTCTTTTTTTTTCCTTGAAGTATAAGTGGTTTCCAATGTTGCTTGAGTTTCTCTTGTACCACAGAGTGAATCAGATATGCTGCTGGTGGTGTTCTGTCTCTAAGTCACATCCAACTCTTTGCATCCGCACGGAATGCAGCACTCCTCTGTCCTCTACTATCTCCCAGAGTTTGCTCAAATTCATATTCACTGAGCCAGTGATGCTATCTATCATCTCATCATCTGCCACCCCCTTCTCCTTCTGCCTTCAATCTTTCCCAGCATCAGGGTCTTTTCCAACAAGTCAGCTCTTCCCATCTGGTAGCCAAAGTATTGGAGCTTCAGCTTTAGCAATAATTCTTCCAATGAACACTGAAGGTTGATTTCCTTTAGGATTGACTCATTTGATCTCCTTGCAGTAAAAGGGACTCTCAAGAATCTTTTCCAGCACAAGTTGAAAGCATCAAGTCTTTGACACTCAGCCTTCTTTATGGTCCTTACCAGCTGAATCTTTATCAGCTGATTTGCGGCAAATAGAAAGGGAAAACACACATATATCTCCTCCCTCTTGAAGCTCCCTCCCACCCTCCCATCCTGCTCATCTGGTCACCACAGAGCCTTGATCTGGACTCTCTGCCCTGTATATATATTCTTGTATATAATGTTTCATCTGTCTGAAATGCTCTGTCTCACCAAACACCTGCCTCCCTCTCAACCCTGTCATTTTTCATCTAGTGTCCGTATGCTCTCTTGTAGGCCTTTTATGAACACATTTATGCTCATGTGTCTAACTCTCTTAACTATCAGGTTAATTGTAACCTCACATCCTTGTTGCATTCTTTATGCTTTTTTTTTTCCCAATTTAAATCTCCAGTCTGAATTTTTAATTTTTGCTTAAATTCATTGTTTAAATTTTGGCAACGCTGGAAATATGTCACCCATATCTGTGCTCCCCATCCTCATCCCCACACACATAGTACAGACTCTGCTTGCGTGTCTGCTCAGTCTCTCAGTTGTGTCTGACTCTTTGCATCCCCATAGACTATAGCTCTTCAGCCTCCTCTGTCCCCAAGATCTTCCATGCAACAATCTTGGAGTAGGTTGCCATCTCCTCCTCCAGGGGATATTCCAGACCCAGAATTCAAACCTGCATTTCCTGCAACTCCTTCATTGGCAGGCAAATCCTTTAACAGCGAGCCTCCTGAGTAGCCCAGTGCACATAGTATTCACTCAGGAAATACTGTTTTCTCATTTATGAATTTTAATGGCGCTTCCTTTATATTATTTATTTTCTGAAGTTTTCTTTTACTTCCTCTTGTTACCTTACTATAGTTATCCGTTTTTCTGATAAAGGTTATTTTTAAGCAACACAAAGGAACTAGGGACTCTTTATAGCAAGAGTAGTATCCATGAGCATGAAAGTTTCAAAAGCAGTGGAATGAAAGGAGTACATTACTCACATGTAACAAGGCCGGATTTACAAGTAGCAAATCCCAACTCATCTTGGTTGGATTCACATTTGTATTACATGACCCTGGAAATCTGGTAGGAATAATTTCCTATTCATTGCCTTCCCTTCATTCAAATGTCCATCCAATAAAACTATCCATAAATCTCTATTAAGCTTTGCATTTGGAACCAATAATGCCTCATGCAAAAGCTCGAGTGGACAGATATTCTGAACAACTGCTTTTTCGTGAAAAGATCAACAGCATATTATGAGGTGCAGAAACGAAGGATCTGAGTACATTCTGGTTTTTAACAAGCAACAGGAAAATTACAAACTAAATCAATATGTCCAACAGAATGTCTGTTCATTTGCTACTGACTCAGACTATTCCTGGAGATTCTGGTGCAGCTGTCGTTTTTATCTGTATTTAGTTTTCAGAACTGACACATGGAAACTTGAGGACTGAAATCCTACGACTTCAAAGCTCCCACTCTATGTGGGAAATATCGTTCCCTGGCATTAAGGATGACACAATCGCTTTCATCACTGGGTTGAATAATCAGACATCCTCCAGCAGCCAGCTCTTGTGAGGAAGTTCCTTGAACCGGTTATGTCAGACTACAGTTTAGCAACGTGAGAGATCATGGCCCAATTGCACATAAGGCATTTGTGTTTTTCTCAGGCTTTCATCCAGATGATAATATTAGAGTACATTTTGAGGTGTGTTTTTTTTTTAATACCATTTAAATTTTTTTTCTCGACACATTAAAAACACTCAGTCCTACAAAAGGATATAATTGTTTTAGTGCTAGTTTATTACTTTTATTATAAGTTTTCCTACAGAGAATATAACAGGCATAGAAAAAAAACTATTTCCCAGGCTTTTGAAATAAAAGTTTATTTTTTTTTAGTGTAATAAAATAGAAAAAGATGATAGAATACTGCTCTTAAACACATTTACCTCACAACTAGCAATTAGAGTAATAGGATTTTCTAGATATTGCATTGTAGTCATAATTTTGGATTACATAAATACAGGTATTGCTTTTAAACAGCTACTTCCAAATATATATTATTAGCAAAACTTCTCAGTAATGTAGCCTTTTATGGAAGTTATGATAAGTGCTTGCACTTAAACATTTTTCAGTTTCTCTATAGCATTCAAATATTTTGCATGAGCCTAAATCACAAAGAGAATGATTTCTGTTACTTTCTTGTCACAAGCCTGCTGTCTACAAATTCATTGAACCTTGATACAGGACTGAATATGTAACCTAGAATTATGACATACAGTCAGTCTCCTCATGGTGGCATGGTAGAAGCATAATTTTCTTTACACAGGTCCTTTTAAAGTGCTTTCTTATGGATTCATTGGTTGGATTTTCCAGCATGATAGAAGGTCCCCAGTGGTTATGGAGGCATTGGGCATTTTCTCTGCAACAAATGCAAGAATTCTTTATCAAGAGATGAGCAGCCTGCCTATTATTCACATATCATAGAAACATTGGTATATTAAGGAATTTCCACTTGAAAAACCATAGCATATTTCAAAGCCCTGTTAAATTGGAGAACCTTAAAGAAATAGCAATTATAGGAAAATTATACATGGAAGTGAAGAAACCACTTGCTATCTAGGATGAACGGATGGACATTTTGATGGTCACATAAAGTATATAAAAAAGGTTAAAATAATCATAATTTATGAATTTGGGAGTATTGAGACTGATTTAAATGTGGCATAATTGGTGCTGAATTAATGTATGGATCAAATTTGTCACTACCATACATTGCAGTGATAATAATAATAGTGATAATAGCAATAATATATCATAACAATAATAAAAATAAGTTTTTAGAAATTCCTTTTTCATCATTGTTATCATTACCAGAATCATCATTATCATCACCACAACCAATTTTATGAAGCTATTTACTCAATAAATATAAGAAAATCTTAATATTCAGATACAGCTAATGTCTCATATGAAGTTCACTTAGAATGAACATCAGATTCAATTTTTATGTGTTCAGTGACTGGTAGTGATTGGAGTCAGCTACCTAACAGCATGAAATTACTAGAAAGAGAGGAACCATGAAGACTTTAAAATGTTGCCTGGAATTTTAACTTAAAATTTAGGTCTGATATCTAGGTCTTCCTGTTTGTGCTTACTTTGTCTAAACTTTCTGGCCTCTAACACACCTGATCTGGAGGCTCTTAGATCTGACAAACATTTGTGAGACTTGTAATGAAAGGTTTTAGTTTATTTAATAAATTTTAAAAGTTTTAAAGCATAGGCATATACACATTAACATATATTGACATAAAATATATTTTGAAGATTCTTTTCCATTTCTCAAAATCTCACTGAAATCAAACTGTATGAAGATACAAATTGACAAATGTGATGCAATTAAGGTCTGTTAAGAAAGTTTCTTCATGTTACACTTAGTTTGCTGTTCAAACACTCAGTCATGTCTGACTCTTTGTGACCCCCTGGATTTGTAGCACGCCAAGCTTCCCTGTCCTTCACCATTTCCCAGAGCCTTGCTCAGATTCATGACCATTGAGTTGGTGATGCCATCCAACCATCTTATCCTCTGTCATCTCCTTCTCTTCATGCCTTCAATCTTTCTCAGCATCAGGGTCTTTTCTAATTAGTCGGCTCTTTGCATCAGGTGGCCAAAGTAGCAGAGCTTCAACATCAGTCCTTCCAATGAATACTCAAGCTTGATTTTCTTTAGGATTGACTGGTTGGATTCCCTTGCAGGCCAAGGAACTCTCAAGAGTCTTCTCCAACACCACAGTTCAAAAGCATCAATTCTTTGGTGCTCAGCCTTCTTTATGGTCCCACTCTCACATCCACACCTGACTACTGGAAAAACTATACCTTTGAGTCCACAGACATTTTTGGCCAAGTAATGTCTCTGTTTTTTAAAATGCTGTCTAGGTTGGTCACAGCTTTTCTTCTAAGGAGTAAGCATCTTTTAATTCCATGGTTATAGTCACCATCCACAGTGATTTTGGAGCCCAAGAAAATAAATGTCACTGTTTCATTGCTTCCCTATCTATTTGCCATGAAGTGATGGGACCGGATGACGTGATTTTAGCTTTTTGAATGTTGAGTTTTAAGCCAACTTTTTCACTCTCCTCTTTCACCATCATCAAGAGGCTCTTTAGTTCCTCTTTGCTTTCAGCCATAAGGGTGGTGTCATCTGGGTTTCTGAGGTTGTTGGTATTATTCCCGGCAATCTTGATTCCAGCCTGGCATTTCACATGATGTACTCTGCATATAAGTTAAATAAGCAGGGTGACAATATACAGCCTGGATGTACTCCTTTCCCAATTTTTAACCAGCCCATTTTTCCATATCTAGTTCTAACTGATGCTTCTTGATCTGCATCCAGGTTTCTCAGGAGGTAGGTAAGGTGGTCTGGTATTCCAGTCTCTTGAATTTTCCAGTTTGTTATGATCCACACAACCAAAGGTTTTAGCATAGTCAATGAAGCAGAAGTTGATGCTTTCTTGCAATTCTCTTGCTCTTTCTGTGATCCAGTGAATATTGGCAATTTGATCTCTGGTTCCTCTGCCTTTTTCAAATTCAGTTTGAACATCTGGAAGTACTTGGTTAATGTACTGTTGCAGACTACTTATACTGCCCTTATAATCAATAGATACAAAGCTGGTTTTACAATCTGTATTCTTTTACCAACTGTTGTATGCCCACCACCTAGAACATCAGCTGACATGTAATAGGCACTTAGCCTATAGCTGTTTAATGAATAAAAAAATGCTTTCATATTCTTTTTATTTTAACAAAAAGTATGTGGTATTTCCAGTCATTGCTCTACACACTTACTGCTCTATTCCTATTTAATTCTTATAACAATCTTATGGGTGAAAGTTGTAACATGGTATGGGGTATGGTTCTGACATGAATCAACCTTGCCAATAGCTTGCTTTCAGACCTCTGGTCTCATAAATTGTGAAAAAATAGATTTCTTTTGTTTTAGGTCACCTCATTTGTGGTAATTTGTTACAGGAAGACCTAGGACACTAATACAATATGTAACTGTATTTTTAAGTATTAAAAATAGTGAATTAGCTAATTAATTTCAAATATGCAACCACTCATAGTGCACACCAAAATCCATGACTCAACAGTCATAAAGTTTTGTTTGCTTTCTCTTTTTGGCACTGACCATTTGGAGTATATTCCTTAATTAAGATTTATAAGTGCAAGAGTAACAAACTATTCTAAACATATTGCTGTGATTTAGTTGTTGTCATATCCAAATCTTTTGCAGCCCCTTGGACTGAAACTCCAATACTTTGGCCACCTGATTCGAAGAGCTGACTCATTTGAAAAGACCCTGGTGCTGGGAAAGATTGAAGGCAGAAGGAGAAGGGGATGACAGAGGATGAGATAGTTGAATGGCAACACTGACTCAATGGAGATGAGTTTGAGTGGACTCCGGGAATTGGTGATGGACAGGGAAGCCTGGAGTACTGCGGTTCATGGTGTCGCAAAGAGTCGGACACGACTGAGTGACTGAACTGAACTGAACTGGACTGTAGTCCATTAAGCTCCTCTGTCCATGGGATTTTCTAGGCAAGAATTAGAAGTGGGTTGCCATTTCTTTCTGCGGGGGATCTTCCTGACCCAGGGATCGAACAGACATCTTCTGTTTGGCAGGCAAATTCTTTACCACTGAGTCACCAGGGAAGCCTATTCTAAACATAAGCCATGGTATTTAGTGAGTGATAGCTGCATAGGCATTTTCATAAGCACTGACTTTTGGAGTTAGTGAGGAGCTTTAAGCTTATCTACTGAAACTCCTAATTTTGGAGAAAGTTCAGTGGCTTGTTTATAGTAGTTGTTTATAATATCTAAATAATATGGTTAAGAATCCATATTCCCCAATTTCCAGGCCCACAGTCTGACTGTAAATTAAAATAAATTTGGGCAATTAGTAAAGGCTAGTTAGTAACTTGTGACTCTTGGTTCTGTTTGTACACTATAAAACAACTCTTTTTTTTTAACTTTTATAAAGATAGGTTCCCTGGGAATTTTATTTTTAGAGATCTGTTGCTTCTCCTTCTTACTCACCTTCTCTCTTATCCTCTATCTCATTTTAGCTTTTCTCCATCCTCTGGGCACAGTATTCCCTGTATTTTCAAGACTGTTAAAACTCATCAGTGACCCTTCAATCTCAGAGATTTGGGCAGAAGAAGGAGAGAGCAGAAGATGTTCAAGGGCAAGGATATCCTCTACATGTTTGGGTGACCAGTGAGCTGATAGCTTTAACTAACATTCATGATTCTAAAGTGCTATAGACAGTATTCTGAAAACATACATCACCTGATTCTGTAGATACTGTCATTTCAAATTGAAGTGACATTTCAAGACTTCCAGTCTCATTCATATTGAAAGTATTTGCATACTTACTTTCCAGTTAATTCTTTATTAAAATGACCATTCAAAAATACACTCTACTAATTAAGTTTAAATGGTGCCAACTAAGTATAACCCTTTCCTCCTTCTCCAGCCTCATCTATAAGAAAGAAGGCATTTACAAACTTGACTGATAAGGGATTTTTAATCTATGAAAATATTCATTTTTACTATTGTAATTCTTTTAATTTACAAACTGAGCATATAAAGTTTTAGCATAACTTCTATAAGGGTTTTAAAATAAACGCAGGAAAATTTCCCTGCTGAGTCTCTTCAGTCATGTCCGACTCTTTGCAACTCCATGGACTGTAGCTCACCAGGCTAGTTTGTGCATGGGATTCTCCAGGCAAGAATAATGGAATAGGTTGTGACGCTCTTCTCAGGAGATCTTCCTGACCCAGGGATTGAACCCACATCTGTTCTGTCTCCTGCATTGGCAGGCCAATTCTTTACCAGCAGAGCCATCCGGGAAACACATAGGCAAAGTTAGTGAAATCATTTAAAGGTTTTTCTAGTCATCATATTTATGGACATTTTTCTCCTCTTAGCTTCATCTAAAATATTCTTTATAGTTTTTTTTTTATCACATTGTGCAAAAATTATATTGACTGCTATTTTGAATGAGTCACTACCATTTTACATGCTAGGTGTAAAGTAATGCTCAAAATTCTCTAAGCTAGGCATCAACAGTACGTGAACTAAGAAATTCCAGATGTTAGAGCTGGATTTAGAAAGGGCAGAGGAATCAGAGATTAAACTGCCAACATTCGTTGAATCATAGTAGAAGAAAGAGAATTCCAGAAAACAGCTATTTCTGCTTCATTGACTATGCTAAAGCCTTTGACTGTGTGGATCACAACAAACTGTGGAGAACTCTTCAAGAGATGGAAATACCAGACCATCTCACCAGCCTCCTGTGAAAGCTGCATGCAGGTCAGGAAGCAACAGTTAGAACTGGACATGGAAAAATGGACTGGTTCAAAATTGGGAAAGGAATATGTCAATGATGTTATTGTCACCCTGCTTATTTAACTTATATTCAGAGTACATCATGAGAAATGTTGGGCTGGATGAAGCAGAGTCTGAAATCAAGATTGCCAGGAATACCAACAACCTTAGATATGTACATGCCAGCACCCTTAGGGTAGAAAGCAAAAACGAACTAAAGAGCCTCTTAAAGGTGAAAGAGGGGAGAGTGAAAAAAGCTGGCTTAAAACTCAGCATTCAACAAAGTAAGACCATGGCATCCAGTCCCATCACTTCATGGCAAACAGATGGGGAAACATTGGAAACAGTGACAGGCTTTATTTTCTTGGGCTCCAAAATCACTGTTGACAGTGACTGTAGCCTTGAAATTAAAAGACACTTGCTCCTCAGAAGAGAAGCTATGACCAACCTAGACAGCATATTCAGAAGCAGAGAAATTATTTGCCAGCAAAGGTCTTTCTAGTCAAAGCAATGGTTTTTCCAGTAGTTGGACCATAAAGGAGGCTGAGTGCTGAAGAGTTGATGCTTTTGAACGGTTGTGCTGGAGTAGACTCTTGTGAGTCCCTTGGACTGCAAGGAGCTTTCACCAGTCAATTCTAAAGGAAATCAACCCTGAGTATTCATTGGAAGGACTGACACTGAAGCTGAAGTTCCAGTACTTTGGCCACCTAATGCGAAGAGCTGACTCAATAGAAAAGACCCTGATGCTGGGAAAGATTGAAGCCAGGAGAAGAAGGGGATGACAGAGGTTGAGATGGTTGGATGGCATCACTGACTCAATGGACATGAGTTTGGGTAAACTCCGGGAGTTGGTGATGGACAGGGAGGCCTGGCATGCTGCAACCCATGGGGTTGCAAAGAATCAGGCACAACTTAGCTACTTAACAACATAAAAAAACATTTTAGAAAACAGATTGCTACATATGAACAATATTCAAATTTCACTTTTAGATAAGCCTCATTTCATCTAAAAGTTGATAAGTAGGAAAGTTATAATTAGAATATTAGGAAAAAACCTCTTATAATTAGATTTGAGCTATCCTTTAAATTCATCTCCACAATTTTCATATATATTCATTAACTTCAGATATAATTGGAAGGCACATAATTAATGCAATAGTTCTGAATGCTTCGCAAATTACCACCAATCATCATAGGTTCTTGATTATGCTTAGCAACATGGTGCATGGACATCAATAAAATACTAATTATGAATTACTCATTGTAATGACTCCACAGGCCTAAAAAACAGCATCGCTGTTTAAATTAAGTTGGTTTTATTGACTTAATTACTAGAAGATGAACTGTTTTGAGCTGTAAAATTTTGAACTGACATTTTAAATACCTCTTGTTGTTCTGTCGCTAAGTCATGTCCGACTCTTTGCGACCCTGTGGACTGCAACACGCCAGGATTCCCTGTTCTTCATCATCTCCCAGAGTTTGATCAAACTCATGTCCTTTGAGTCAATGATGCCATCCAACCATCTACTGTTATAATCAACATCAATTCTTCTGAAAGTTGGGACTGCAGACAAAGGATGCTAAGGATAATAGGTTACATGAATTAGCACATGCTTATGCACTAGATGCCATACAGGAAGAGAACTGTTAAGCATATTCATGCATTTTTATTTTAACTGTTAACTTAAAAAAAAAATAAAGCACGTGGATATGTAGAAGCTGTGATTTTTCAAGAATTTCTAAGCAAAACTTTCTTACTTTCCACAAATATAAATGTATCTAAAATATGTAAATGGGGCTTCCCTGGTGGCTCAGAGGTAAAGAATCTGCCTGCTGTGCGGAAGCCACAAGAGACATGTGTTTGATACTTGCATCTGGAAGCATCCCTGGAGAAGAAAATGGCAACCCACTCCAGTTTACTCGACAGGATAATCCCATGAACAGAGGAGCCTGGCAGGCTACCGTCCATAGGATTGCAAAGAGCCAGACACAACTGAAGTGACTGAGCACACATGCAAAATGTATAAACCCAACAGCAGAGCCCACCACTGATTTTCTATTGGTACTAGTATTACGTACAACACTGTTACAGCCATTCTGCTTCTCTCCAAGCTTGAAGTCCCTTTGCTGTGCATCGGCAAGGTGATCATTTTCTGATAAGTCTTTTTATATTACAAGCTCTAGAAGAATAATCTTTTAAGCAATTGAATTGTGTATTTAAGGGAGCATTCAAACTTAATTAATTTCAGAACTTATCAGATTGAAACTTGTTCCAGAAACACATGAATCCAAATTGTTTCCAACTTCAAAACATTACTTTTAGTAAAAAAACACATGTAATGACTTACATGAAATTAATGTCCTAATTATCTTTTGCACAATCACACTGACATAGTGGAGTACTTATGTAAATGAAGACTGTGTCAAAGTACACTTCAGTCAGTATCCACATATTGTTTCCTTTAAGGAGTGATTAGCTCAGGGGAACCCTAGCCATGAGACCACGCAATACTGTGGCAGAAAAGCAAAACAAAACAAGTGCAGTATGGATAACACTTCCTGATTTTATTGTTGATAGTTTTACCACTACCAAATATGTTTAAAAAAAGGGGGGGGGGGGCTTCCCTGGTGGCTCAGATAGCAAAGAATCTGCCTGCAATGTGGGAGACCTGGGTTCAATCCCTGGGTTAGGAAGATCCTCTGGAGGAGGGCATGGCAATCCATTTCAGTGTTCTTGCCCTGGGAATCCCCATGGAAAGAGGAGTTTGGAAGGCTAGAGTCCATGGGTAGCAAAGAGTTGGACATGACTGAGAGATTAAGCACAGCACATATGCATGTCATAAATATTTGGAATTTCCAAAATATCTACATTGTGTTTCATTAAGACAAATGTAAGAAAATATTTTCTAGAACTTGTGAAACTAAAAGATGGTTGCCAGTTTATTTGAAAAGTGCCAGTGTCCTTCTTCATCATCTACATGTTTCTCAAATTATAAGAAAAATTGCATTATCTACTGCCTGTTTGTATTCACAGTGATGAAGTCAGTTTGAAAATATTAGTGTCTTATAATTCAGATTGAATCCATTAAAATTCTAGGCCATAATCTTGGTGATTTCTTAAAGCTTCATTGCAAACTTTTAAGGCGCCTACTTCATCCAAAATAGATGCCAGTAGGTATCATATTTCAAAGCATGAAACCCTCAGACTTCTCAAATAATATGGATTATTTTTTATTCCTTATTTCCCTATTTTCTAATTTGCTACCTCTCTTTTTATATTGCATCAGTAGCTTAGAAAAGGAAGTTTTAGCCCAATAAACACCCTACTGGCAAGTGATACCATCATTTCTCTTCTTTACTTCCACCCTTATTCAGTGAGGCCAAATGTGTATAACTATGCCTTAAACAGCACAGCTCCAAAATACCCAACCAAACATCAGTAGTTGTGGTTCTCTCAACTATACTGTTCTGCACAAGGCTTTGAGTTAATAAGCTTCTAGCTGTTGTTTCTTCCATTTTTGCTGTTGTTTGTTCATTTGTTTTGTTTTGTTTTCTGTTGTTGTTTTCTACCTGAAGTGGTTTTCGTTTTAACTGGAAATAATGGCATTCTTTTGAGTGCCAGTTTGTGAAAACACTACCTTGGTGTGAGTGGTAATACTTTTCAAATCCATCACTTCACCAGGTATACCATCTGCCTTAGGGAGCCCAATAATACCTCTGATGACTAATCCAAGAAAGACATGGAACTGGCACTATTTCAAATGCTCTAATTACTATGAGCTTTCAAAATATCTTGTTCTGTATGGAAAAAAACTGTTTTTGGAGTCAGTGCTGTAGAGCTTCCAGAAGAGTACTTTACAAGTACACCATAGATATACCTTTAATTTTGTTCTAGAAGAGCTTTGCTGCTATCTCTAAGGGTACCTTAGGATGAATGGCTTTGACAAAGATGGCCTTAATGTTCCCTTCAGCTTGACTAAAATTTAAACCAATTCCTTCTTGCTGTCAGATTCCCTCCCTCTTATCCTGAACCTCACACAAACCAGATAGCCTAATCACAAAGAAAAATATTTCATGCCAGTTGACCCTAATCATTAACTCCATAAACAACTCAATGCACTTGACATAACCAACTGATCAACCCTCCCAAACCCTTTAGTACTTTTCTGCTAGTTCATCCCAGCTCTTAAAAACTCTGTCGTTCTTTGTATTAGCAGAGTTGAATTCAGACTCAGTAACGTCCTGTCTCCCTTATTGCAATAGTCTTGAATAAACTCATCCTTGTCCATTTAACATTGGTGTAATTTTCTTTGACAAATCTGAGCAAAGGCATGGATGTTATTGTACTTGTCGTGTGCAGTGCTTAGCCAGGATGTACAATTTTTTAAGTGACAGACTTTGAGTGACATCTTGTCTGTAGTCACTGCAACAGTTTGAATAATGATGACTTCTTTGAGAGAATGCTATTTCAATCTAACAGGTAGTTGCAAGTTTTTTTCATTGCTGACATTAAAAGACTAAGGCTGATACATACAATAAAAGATATTCAGAAATGGCCAGGAAGTAATGCATATGTCAATTAATATAAATTGTCTGCGTTAAATTCTCATGGGACATTTGAAAACTGATGAAATGTGAGCATGTATATAAAGTAGGATGGCCAGGCTATAACTGATCAACTAATCTCTTCAGGTAGTGTAAATTACTGCACAGGGCTGCATCAGTACAGCCCTGAACATTATTGGTAACAATGGGCACTCATATACTATTTGTTTTTAAAGTTAGAGACTTGGTCATCACTTCCTTACAACATGGTAGCCTGTCCTATAAGTGTCTGCTCTCCCTGCACTACCCTACAATGCTTGTGTTATAGGGTTACCTCTCAGATCTTTTTCCTTTTCTAACTATAGGATAGACTGTATTCTGATGTTAATACTAATAAGAATCTGGTTCCATTCACTCTGTAAATGTCATAGATGCTGGGGAGAAGAATCGTCAATGCATATATGTAGGGTTGATGACATTTATTTGTTTGTTGTACTTTTTCAGTGGAATCCATATCTCTTAGCATGATTAGAATAGCAAATGAAATATGTTTCTAGTAAGTGAAAATAAAGTGCTATAAAAATGTTTCTTCTAACTATATTATGTCCTTGGATCTATACATCTACACTTCCAGAATAACACTATTCCTTTTACTATTATACTGAACAGCAACATGATTTTAAGCTGATGGCAAGTCAATGCATATTTCCTTTAGAAATGCTCATGTGATTTTTTAAAGGTAAATATTGATATAAAATGGGCTTATCCAGAGATTCAGAGATAAAGAATCGGCCTGCAATGCAGGAGACACAGATGATGTGGGTTCTATCCCTGAAATAAGATCCCCTGGAGGAGGAAATGGCAACCTATTCCAGTTTTCTTTCCTGGGAAATCCCATAGACAAAGAAACTGGTGGGTTACAGTCCAAGGGGTTCAAAGAGTCCGACATGACTCAGCACACATACATGCATAAATTCATATAAAATACCTACTACAAAAGCCCAGCAAAGAATTTGGAAAAATATTAATAACCAAATCTTAAGGAAAGGACATAGTATAATATATCAATTTAAAAAAATTATAATGAAAATATCAAACTGGACAATCTGACTCCAGAGCCGTTGCCCTTAATCATTTTATTCAGGTCTATTTACATCTTAATAAGTAGCAACAATAGTAACATCCAGACTAAGAATTGTGGGAATAGTGATTGCTAACATTTGTTGAATGCTTATCATCTCTTGGGACTTTTTCTAAACACTCTACCTAAAACTTTTACCTTATTTTTTGTTGGATTTTTAATAGAGCTATGTGAAGTATACAGATGATAAAATGGATAAAAGATATGCCAGTTGCCCAAAGTCACATTCATAGGAAATGACAATGGCATTTATTAGATTTTGCTGTCTTTTTTTGTTTCTTTTGACAGAATATTGATGTTAGTTGGGGTGGGTAGATATCTACTCTTATTACATTTTTACCCAAGAATTCATCTTTTGATATACAAGAAACTTTATGTATATATGAAATACTAGCATATTTCCTCTAGTGAGGAAAAGCAAGAATTCACTGAATTCTATGGAAATAGGCTTTTGCCAAAAGTTTGAGATTAAGCTATTTTTTAAAAAAGAAGTCTGAGTCAGTTTTACTTGCTTTTCTATGAACTATCTGGTTACATACTTGCCAAATGTAAAAGCCACATTGCTGTTCTGTTCTTTACTAAATTTTATAAGCTATCACATATTTTAAAAAGTTAAGTATTTGCTATATAAGAGGAATTATGCTTAATGAGATTCACTTACATGTTTTGAGTTTCAGATGTTTAACAACATGCAGAAAAATAAGATGATTTTTCAGGAATTGATGGTTTCATGGATATTATTCAGCTCAAGATAGAAATTGTCAAATTTGCCCTGCAGAAAGTCTTATCAATTTAAGTGATCTCCAACAATTTGCATGCATTCTTAAATATATCATTATTTCCCATGCCCTAATTTTTAATATTTAGCAACATAATAGTGTTCTGTTATAATAAGATACCTAAGAATGGGAATAAAGCATAAAACTAATTGGAGAACAATTGAGTGCAACAGAGGCAAAGATGATGAATAGAAGGTTGTGACTTGTGGAAGCCTTGGAATGCTTGTAAAACCTGTAAAAATGTAACCGTGACTTGGAAGGGATACATTTAAACCCTCAGGAAAAAGTAATTAGGGCATTTCTGGTTCTGCAAATGGATAAGCAAAACCATGACTACAGGGATAAATGTATTGTGCTTGTGGATCAATGAGGAGCCCAGCCTGATATCTGTTAAAAATATTGATGAATGGCACTGAATTATGAAGACCTTGAATATATTAATGTTTTAGGCAAGAAGAGATCATTGGGGATTCTTGGATCAGCAATTCTTGAATCAAGTGATTGAAGAGATATTTCCAAAATTATGTATGCAATTTTCATTAAAAGAGAGAAGAAACAGAAACCCCAGACAACGATCAATACAGTATGACAATTTAATGATTCCTCTACTTAAAAGAATCATTAAAGTTCAAGTGGTTCCATAATACACATCCAAAACAATAAAATCGATTCCTATTAAGGCCAAGTCTAGAGCCATCAGAACAGATCACATCTTTAGATTATCACTGTATAGTTACATATTCCAATAAAATTCAAGGAATATTCTAATAGTGTACTGATAGAAGAGAAAATATATATTTTTCAGCTTTTGATTATGCCAATATTTAATTTTGGGTGGAAAAAAAAACGTTAAAAATTTAATACCTCAACTTAGGTTTAGTACCTTTATGCTGGGTAATTTTTGCAGAGGAAGAATCTTTTTTTTTTTTTTTTGCAAAACTTTACAATTTAGATTTTGAAAAGTATGGTTTTCCAATCTAATTTTGCCTCTACAACATCCAGTCTACATTGAGATTTTTGCACAATGTTAGTAACCTCTTTTTCTTTAAAAGATGAAATATTCAGTCACCTAGAATATTAAGGGAAACTGCAGTGCTCTTTCTCTAATGAGAAGCAGAAGTTCAACCACACTGGTCAGAAATATCTAAAGGAGCAGGTTCCCTTTTCTTTGCTGGGAAGAAGGAGAAGCTGTGACTGACACTAACTCCACTTGCCTTAATACAAAATCATGGAGATGTGATTTCTAGGAATTCTCAATTTGCTGTCTCATTAATTCTCATTTTTATTTGATAGGTTCCTAGGCACTAGTGCTTCTGTTCCTTCCAACAATACCATTTTCTCTTTGGTTTGTCAATGATGTTAGCCACTCGAAGCTTTATACCACATGAGTATTGATGGATGTTCATGGAAATAAATCAATTCATCAGACCTGTAGCAACTGGATACTCAACATCAATTTTCTCTTTGTGAGAAAATGAATAGGTTTGGTAAAGAAGTGGCTGAGAAGCAGTAGAATAAGATTTGCAGTTTATTTTTCTCATTCAACTCAGTGATTTCCATTAAAGTATGTGTCACAGTATTGAGAGAAAGTGTTTAATATAAAATTGACTTTATCATAACATTGCATGCATACTCAAAGTTCCATTGATAAGGTAATGATTTATTTTGATGTGAACTATATATATAAGAAAAATAGTAATAAGATTGCCTTATTTCTAGATAATAGCACTTTATAAACTTGAATCAATAAATACTACAAATCCACCAATAATTATTTAGTTTTAGGCAATTGAGCAGTAATTAGTAATTGAGCAGTTTTAGGCATTGAGCAGTTTTAGGCAATTAGTTTCTTATCAAATAAGATCAAAGAACTTTTTCTAAAATTCTGATGTAGTAGATTGCTTGTTGTTGTTATTCAGTCGCTCAGTTGTGTCCAACTCTTTGCAACATGCCGGGCTTCCCTGTCCCTCACCATCTCCTGAACTTTGCCCAAGTTCATGCCCATTGCATCAGTGATGCCATCCAGCCATCTCATCCTCTGCTGCCCTCTTCTCTTTCTGTCCTAAATCTTTCCCAGCATCAGGGACTTTTCCAATGAGTCAGCTATTTGCATCAGATGACCAAAATACTGGAGCTTCAGCTTCAGCATCAGTCTTTCCAACAATATTCCAGGTTGATTTCCCTTAAGATTGACTGGTTTAATCGATCTCCTTGCTGTCCAAGGGATTCTCGGGAGCCTTCTCCTGCACCTCAGGTCAAAGATATCCACTCTTCAGTGCTCTGCGTTCTTTACTGTCCAGTTCTTACAACTGTATGTGATCACCGAAAGGACCATAGCCTTGACTGTATGGACCTTTGTCGGCAGAGTAATGTCTCTGCTTTTCAACACACTGTATAGGTTTAGCATAGCTTTCCTGCCAAGAAGCAATCATCTTCTGATTTCATGGCTGCAGTCACCATCCGCAGTGATCTTAGAGTCCAAGAAGAGGAAATCTGCCACTACTTCCACCTTTCTCCCCTCTATTTGCCATGAAGTAATGGGGCCAGATGCCATAGTCTTAGTTTTCTTAATATTTAGTTTTAAGCCAGTTCTTTTGCTCTCCTTCCTCACTCTCATCAAGAGACTCTTTAGTTCCTCTCCACTTTCCGCCATCAGAGTGGTATCATCCACGTATCTGCGGTTGTTGATGTTTCTCCTGCCTGTCTTGATGCAAGTTTAGATTCTCATCCAGCACAGCATTTCTCATGATGTCCTTAGCATATAGATTATATAATCAGGGTGACAGCAGACAGCCCTGTCATACTCCTTTCTCAATCTGGAACCAATCAGTTGTTCCATACAGTGTTCTAACTGTTGCTTCTTGACCTACATACAGGTTTCTCAGGAGACAGGAAAGGTGGTCTAATATTCTCATCTCTTTAAGAGCTTTCCACAGTTTATTATGATCCACACAGGAAAAGGCTTGGTGTCGTTGATGAAACAGAGGTAGATGTTTTTCTGGAATGAACTTGATTTTTCTATGATCCAGCAAATGTTGACGATTTGATCTCTGATTCCTTCTCCTCTTCTAAACCCAGCTTGTACATCTGGAAGTTCTTTGTTTGCATAATGCTAAAGCCTGATTTTAAGCCTGACCTTACTAACGTTGGAGATGAGTGCAATTATCCAATGGTTCCCTGGTGACTCAGAGGTTAAAACATCTGCCTGCAATGCGGAAGACCTGGGTTTGATCCCTGGGTCAGGGAGATACCCTGGAGAAGGAAATGACAACCCACTCCAGTATTCTTGCGTGGAGAATCCCATAGACGAAGGAGCCTGGTAGGCTACAGTCCATGGGGTCGCAGAGAGTCAGACAGAACTCAGTGACTTCACCTTCACTTTAGGACATTCTTTGGTACTACTCTTCTTGGGAATTGGGATGAGGATTGACCTTTTCCAGTCTGTGGCCTCTGCTAGGTCTTCCAGATTTGCTGACTTATTGAATGAAACACCTCGATGGCATCATCCTTTAGGATTTTGAATAGTTCTATTGGAATTTCATCACAGACCCTAGCTTTATTAACAGCAGTGCTTCCTAAGGCTCACTTGACTTTTGTTATCCAGAATGTCTGACTCTGATAACTGACCATCGTAGTAATCTTTTTTGTGCAGTTCTTCCATGTATTCTTTCCATCTCTTCTTAATCTCTTCAGTGTCTCCTAGGTCTCTGACATTTATGTTCTTTATTGTGCCCATCTTTGGGCAAAATATTCCCTTGATATCTTCAGTTGTCCTAAAGAGATCTCTAGTCTTTCCCCCTCTGTTGTTTTCTTCTAGTTTTATACACTGTTCTTGGAAGAAAGCCTTCTCTCTCCACGTTGTTCTTCAGAAATCTGCATTTAGTTGGATATACCGTTCCCTTTCTCCCTTTTTGCTTCTCTTCTTTCTTTAGCTGTTGTAAGGCCTTCTCAGATAACCACTTTGCCTTCTTGTTTTTCTTTTTCTTTGGGATGGTTCTGTTCACTTCCTCCTGTACAATAGTTACAGACCTCCATCCATAGTTCTTCAGACACTGTTTACAAGATCTAATCCCTTGAATCAATTTGTTACCTCTACTGCACATTCATAGGGGATTTGATTTAAGTAAAACCTGGCTGGCCTACTGGTTTTCCCCACTTTTTTTAGTTTCAGACTGAATTTTGCTGTGAGAAGCTGATGATTTGAGCCACAGTCAACTCCAGGTATTGCTTTTTTTATGACTGTACACAGCTTCTCCATCTTTGGCTGTAAAGAATATCATCAATTTGATTTCAGTATTGGCCATTTGGTGACGTCTGTGTGTAAAGGTGAGTTGCTTACTAACCATCAAATATATTTTCTTTTCATTCTGAGCATAAAGCTTGTTTCCCAACTTCTCTTGTAATGAGGAGGCTAAGTTCTAGCTCGTAGAATGAGATGTGATATAAAGCATGACTATAAACTTCCTACAGACTCTCATCCATGTACCCCGTCCCTTCCATCATGGCCTTGAAAGATAGGCTTTAAAGATGGTGGATCCAAAAATACTGAAGCAACTCAAGCCTTTAATCATCACTCAGAGTTGAACTGTCTACCAATGAAGAACATTCATTTGAACTTTCCATGAACAAGTGTTTACATTGTAAACCACTGTGGCTTTGCAATTTATATGTTAAGACAGTGAGTTTAATCTAAGGTAAAATACTTAGAAACCAAAGTTGGAAAAGATTTAAGAATGGAGAAAACCTTCAGAATTACTGAGATTGCATATTTCCATCAGCTTGGAAAAATAGGTAACTCTCAAAATGGAAATTGTGATTTAGAAATAAAATGAAGTGCTATGTATTGTACATATGAGTTTAAGTACACGGATTTATTGAATTCCATTTTCTAGAGCATGTACTTCTTTACTATTGAGTGTTTTCCACTGTGGTCAATATCTAATAATAAAACAAAGAGAAGAAATAAAAAAGAAAATAAGAAGGAAGGCAGGAAGAAAGGAAGGAAAGAAAGAAAGAAGGAAGTAAAAGAGGTGAAGAAGGAAGAAGGCAGAAAGAGGGAAAGGAGAGAGAATAGTAATAGTAAAATTGAAGCAAAATAGAACTTCATACTTCTCTTTCATTATTTTTATCAGGATTTATCAGACACTTATGTAGGAAGATAAATTAAGGGAAGTATCTCCTGTCAAATCCATGGTATGAATGGTTGATATTTTCCTTAAATTTTTAATATAAAATTTAAAATTTATATTTTCATGCCTCTATATATGAAATCAGAACTCGAAAGTTTCAGTTGAATTGAGACACAGCTAAACCTTCCTTGCATTAGGCATGTAAACACCAAAGTCTCAAGTAAAGACAGCAGAATAGACAAATATATTTATTCTCACCTCATTTGGGATCTCAAGAAAAAAAGAACCTTTAATAATTTACTTATTTAAAGCCATAATGTTATAATGACATGAAACATTTGAAAGAAGGGAAACAAAAAAAAAAAACAAGAAAATCTTGAATTTTGCATACAGAGGGAGGGTTAGTCAACACTGGGTCAGCTCAGTGAATGGTCGGTGAGTGGAATCACACAGGTACCCACACGTAGCCACATCCTGCAGTTAGTTTAATGGACTGCTGTCACCATACTGACAGTTTTAATGATTTAGGACCAAGAATTCTCACTTCATTTTGTGTTTTGACCTGAACATTGTGATACTGGACTTGAGCATAAGCTTTGACAAATCTAGGAAAACTGAACTGTAAGCCAAAAGTATGGAAAAACATGAACCAAATAAATGTATGTTGCAAACCCTCAAGTGGCTGAGGTACTAGGTCAGCAGAGCTAAAATGGTGGTGGTTTGGGGAGTTCTAAAATAATGAAATATGTAGAAAGTTTGTGAAAGAAGCAGCCGGAACTGTCTCTACTCAGTGCAGTAGAGTGTCCCACTCCAGGGGACGCTGCTTCCTCACCTAGCAGATGCTTGTAGTTTTCTGGAGAATAAAGAAACAGAGGGTCTCTGGACTCAGAAAATGAGCAACATAGTAGATAGCAGTTAAAGAGCATCAGGACTGAGTATACCAGTTTTTAATTCATTGCCTTCAGGGCTCAATCCATACTTCAAGACTTATTATAATGGAGCTGAACTCTGTTAATATTTATCCTTTGCAGCAGGCACAGTTTTAGACTTATTAGTAGAGGGCATCATGGGGACACTGGAAGAGAAAGAGCTTCTTTCTTGTCCTGAGGTTCTTCCCCCCGCTTTTTTTTTTTCTATTACACTTATCAGTGCCTCTCATAAGTCAGACACCCAGTGATGATCATGGCCAATCAAGTTTTGGCAGCACCACAGTGAGTAGCTTTCCAGTAAGTTTCAGCAACATCCCCTCAGGTAGATGCCAACTGAATACATTTTAGCAGTGCCAAGGGGTCATCTTCATTGGATCATCCTTCTGTACCTTAGAGGAGTATTTCCTCTTTGACTCTCTAGGCCTCAGCTTCTTGCTCATCTGTACCCAGAAGTAATGTAAACTAACTTGCCAGTACTGACTGTGGCTCCTCTGTGCACCAGCCTCAGCAGCTACATCCCAGAGGTATGTTTTCTGTTGGCCCAGCAACTGTGAACTAACTTTGATGTAGACCACACCAACTTCACCATTATCCAGTAGGGATGCAAGCCCACCTTCTCCAGTGAGATCTGAACTTCAGTTTGACAATGGGGCCTCCTTTCCAACCATGTCCCTTTCTTTGGGATTCTTCTCCTGCCAAAGGATATTCTTTAGAATTTTCTTTACCCTTTATAGTTAATAAGTCTTTGTATATCACCTTCTCTGTTCAAAGTACTATGTGATCTCTGTCTCCTAATTAGCTCTATTGACACAGCAGGATGAAATATCTAATTAAGTATTTTATTTTCTGAGCTATCCAGACAGAGTTCTACATGATTCTCCAACTGCTAGGAAATATATTTTTTTTCTGCAGATAGGAAATTGCCAGATTCTCCATGGGGATATCTAATGAGGCCGAAAGACACAAAGAGCCTAATAGCTAAGTTCCCCTAGATAAATAGGTCAGCCACATCACAGGAGACGAGTTGCAGCCAAGAGCCCAAAGTTTAAAGTCAGCTTTCCAGTTTCTACTTTAAATAGGAGCAGATAATAAAAGATTACCAGATATCTGAGGGAAGCCTTTAATAGGAAGAGAATAAATCAGGAAGAAACTATTTGAATGAAATAGAAATTATTTAAAGAGTAGAAAAGTTAAAAAAAAAACTGCCATTAATAATAACAAGGAGTTAAAAGATTATACTACAACCATGGGGGAAGAAATTTACTATATAAAAGATAAAACAACACTCTTGTAATAAGTTAATGGAATACTTAATGGACCTCCATGTTTTCAGAAGAGTTTTAGACATGAACTAGTATGGTAGAAAGTGTCCATTGAGAACTCAGCAGATAAACCAAACCAGCAACAAAGAAAGCAACTTGGAATTACAAGACTAATAAAAAAAATTCAGTGAAAAATAAAAAATATTCACAGTTTACCTCACTGCTAGGCACACATTGCATTTGAATTATTTTTATGGAATAAGCATTCATCTAACCAAAACTTCCCTGGGGACTTAGATGGTAAAGCATCTTCCTGTCATGCAGGAGACTTGGATTTGATCCCTGGGTCAGGAAGATCCCCTGGAGAAGGAAATAGCAACCCATTCCAGTATTCTTGCCACAACTGAGCTAGTAACACTTAAACATTAAATCAAAACTACTGTGTAACTGAACTGGGAGGATGAGGGCTTTTAAGTGGGTGATGAGGAAGGAAGCAAAGAGAATTAAATCTTAATCTCCTTTGTTGGGAAATTACAATAATGTTTAAACCTAAAAAGTCAAAATATAATCACATAATTCAGCCTTCAAGGGGTAAATTTTTTTAAAAAATGGGTTAATTGAAAGAAAAATTTAGAAGAGTGGAAAACAGGGGGTGGGTGGCAAAAAAACAATTTTTCATTAGAAATCCTGTGGAATTATTTTTCTCTTTAGATTGTATGTATACATAACTGCCATTAAATACAGTTTAAAAATATTAATGTCACAATTTCAATGGGTTAAGATTGTTTAAACCACCTTCCAGTTTGTTTCACTTTTTTTCATAAATTATGTAGCAGCAATTTGGAGAAATGAAATATTGACTATGCTAATGAACTAATGTGAATTACCATGAAAAATAATGAGAGAAAAAATATAATGTGTGGTATAGGAACACTTTTGCTATTTACTCTAAACATAATTTCTCTATAATTTAAATATAGCCTGTCCATCATTCTGCCAGAGTATTTGTTTCCTTAAAATATCACCTAAAATGATGGAAAAATACTTCTTTACTTGCTGCTCCCTAGGACATATTTATTTTTAAAAGAATTTCACTTTTTGTAACAAACATCTCCTTCAATTTATTATTAGTGAAATCTAACATCTCAATAAATCACATGCTGTCTTCAAGAGGTATTCCTTTCGAGAAGGATTGCATTTCTTAAGTGCTTTAGTTTGAATTAAATGTGGATGGTATTTCATAAACTGGAATCATTAAGGTTCCATAACAGTTAAGTTGAGTGTGCTTTCATGCTCATTAGACCAGTCAGTAAATAATAATTTGGTGGGAGATGAAAGGGAATAGTTGACATTGTTGTTGTTTAGCTATCAGTCCTGTCCAACTCTTTTGCTACCCATGGACAGTAAGCTGCCAGTCTCTGTCCATGGGATTTCCCAGGAAAGAATACTAGAGTGGGTTGCCATTTCCTTCTCCAGGGGATCTTCCCAACCCAGTAACCAAACCTGTGTCTCCTGCATTGTCAGGCAGATTCTTTACCACTGTGCCACCTGGGTATACCAGCACATTCTTTGTGACTCTCTGAAATCACTGATCTAGGGTTCTATATAGACATTGTCTATAAACCTATTGCTATTCATATCTTAGAGTTTTTATGTAGTCTATTGTGAATTACTAGACTCTAGCTAAAATTATGCATTTTTATTTTTTAATTTTTCAAGGGAGACATTGATCAGAGGTGATAATTTAAACATTCAGACATAAGTGTGGAGTTTGTTGTTTTCTTTCATTTCTTTTATTTTTGTTAAAAAAAATAACAACAAAAGCTCACTAAATGTGTCCCACCAAGTTGAAATTTTACTGTAAATTAAAAGTCTGGCAGTTTTTAACTCATGTAAATAGTACCCCAGCCGTCATTTCCCAGAAAAAGGATAAAGAGAGGTAGTTTTACTGCTTTCACTTTAACATGTTACCTTCGATCCATGAAATAAAACCTAATTAAAGATGCCTGTAGAAAAACAAGAAAACAGGAGATGCAATTGCTGCCAGGTTGTTCTCTTTACAGAACTCCCTGAACTTAAACTTTTTTTTGTCTCCTCCCATGACAGTCTCTCTCTCTCTCTCTCTCTCTCTCTCTCTCTCTTTCAAATAGGGCATAATTGCTTTGTGTTGGGTGCTTAGTCATGTCCTACTCTTTGTGACCCCATGGACTATAGTCAACCAGGCTCCTCTGTCCATGGAATTCTCCAGGCAAGAATACTAGAGTGGTCATCCATTCCCTTCTCCATCCCCTTCCTGACCCAGGGATCAAACCTATCTTGCATTACAGGCATATTTTTTACCATCTCTAGTTGCTTTGTAATGTTGTTTTAGCCTTTGCTGTACAAGGAATTGAATCAAACATATGTATACATACATCCCCTCCCTCCTGAACCCGTCCCCACCCATCTCACCCAGCAAGCTGAGCTCCCTCAGACCATTCCTGACTGCCAATGCCAACTTTGAAAGACAAGCTTGTGTTCATCTCTAAACCCTACACATAGTTCTACATTTTGGTCCTGTCCCTAAACTCTGGGAATGTCTATCTTGTTTTGAAGTCCAATTATGATAGTTTTTAATAGTCTTATGTTAATTTTCTCTATCAATCTGTGCATATATAGCAGCGTTATACAGATCCAATGGCTCAGATGGTAAAGAATCTGCCGGGAGTGTGGAAGACCTGGGTTCAATCCCCGAGTAGGGGAGATCGCCTGCAGGAGGGCATAGCAATCCACTCCAATATTCTTGCCTGGGGTATCCCCATGGACAGAGGAGCCCAGCAGCCTCTAGTCCACAGGGTTGCAAAAAGTCGTACATGACTGAGAGGCTAAACATGCATACAGATCGAAAGCATGAGCTTACCTAGCTAGCTACAAATAAATTTGATGTAAATGTTTTACTATATTACAAACATCCTTCAGAAAAGTGTACTGACTTATCCACGAGCTGTTTATGAGTGTTCATTTGCTTCACTCACAGTACACCAACAGTTACCATATTTACAAATATTTCCAACATGATTGAGCAGGCGATTGAACCTCAGCATGGTTCCAACTTATAAAATTATATAATGAACCATTATATTATTATCTGTGATTCAAATAAAGGCTAATGTGATGTAAAAGAGGGGTACTGTTGCCAAAGCTTGGCCTCTTTTCACCAATGCCAAATTGAAACTCAGAGACAGACTTTTGGGTGAATTAAAAAAGAATAACTTTTGTTACTTTGCCAGGCAAAGGGGGCCATAGTGAGCTAGTGCTCTAAAGACCTTTTGACCCATGGAGGTAGTAAGGAGTTTCATAGTGTTTAAGGAGCAGGGTGTGATCAGCTGGTGGAGGATTCTTGGATTGGTTGGCACCAAGATGAAGTTTCAGGCATCAACAATCTTCTGGTTTCAACCACTCTTAGGGTTAATGTTCTTGTGGTCAGCAGTTTTCATCTGGTGGTGCTCTACTTCCTGTAAAAAACACTTAGCAATGTGTGTCAAGCTTTCAAGGAATCGAGAGTTTGGGAATTTTGCTATGTGGCAGAATTATAGTCAAAATTGTTACCCATTCCTTGCCCCAACAGCTATTCTTTGTTTCTACAACTTCACATTACCCAATCATTAATTCTTGAGTCAGCCTTTTACTTCAAAAACAAGGACACAGAAAATTGTGCATGGTCTCCATGCAGAAGCTAAATTCTGGAAGCAGAGCATTAAGTACCAGAACATTACTGGTCTGGAAATATTTCTGAGGAAGATGCTACTAGTAGAAGGCATACATTATGAAAAGTGGAGATATGCCCACCTTTGAGATTTTCTTAAAAAAAAAATAGTTACCTTTGAAATAGTCCTTCTGGGAAAGTTGTTGGGAGTGTGGCTTGAAAAGATGCAATGCTGAAGCATAGGGAACTACCTATCCCTCTGTGGATACAGCTGTTTGTTTCTTTACTGGTTCTGCTATCAGGATTGTAAATATGCTTACATTATATTGGAAGATGTGTTCACTTCCTAACCTGCCTGAAAATGCCATGACTTTTGTTTTCTAATGGTGAAGAAAATATGTGAGTTGTTCCCTTGAGTCATGGTTGCCTTTCTTTATTTTTTAATTCAGAAGGACAGATCTCTCACCTTTGGTATTTAAATCCTCTTACTTTTATCAGCTCATGATTTACTTTTTCTCATGCCACATATCTTTTCATTTTTCTATAATGTTTCATTCAGATTTTTTCTCCATATTTTACTCATTCTCTTTTCCTTCAGCCTGCTTATTGATCCTCAGTTGTTCTCAAAGGTAAATCATCTGAAATCTAAAACTTCTTGGCAGCAGAGACAGCAATTTTGAAATCTACGAGAGCAGCACTTTAAATTTTAGAGCCCCCCCCCCTTCTTTCTGAGGAAACTTAAATCTGATTACTGTCAGTTTTAGACTGTTAGCATTAAAGCAACTTGGAAGATTGCATTCATTAAGTACTTTTGATGAGAACGGAGTTTTTTTAAATCCATTTTCACAATGGATAACTTGAAATGTACTCAAACAACAGAAAGTAAGCATTGTTCTCTAGAGAAAATAAATTATTTATGGTGGAAGAACATGTAAAAATATTGGAGCAAAACTGGTAAAAAAAAAAAAAAAAAGGTGGGGGAAAGCATGAGATGAGGGAAAGAGAGAGAGAGACAGAAAATGATGAAATGTTCAGAACTCAAACCACATCTAGAATACTGTTTGATTCTGGGAAATTCTAATTCTTTAGGCTTTAATATTTCAGTCTATAGAACTAAGGAGTCACATTTGTTAATTAACAAATTTTCCTTCAATTCAAGAAGTCTATAATTTAGAAACTACTTCTGGCAAAACTTGTGTAGATTCATTCTTTGGAATGATGAAAATGGTTAACTCTCTTTTCTTACAGAAATGCATTATGTTAGTGTTAAAAATGAAATAAATTTTAAATTCGTGTTTAATACAGCAGGTTCTCAGTTAGCACATACACATATTCAGGCATCCTTAGAAGTCCCCCAAGAATTCATTAAAAGAGAAAACACAAAATAAAGAGAAAAGACAAACTATACTTCAATATATTATTATCTTTTGCAACAATACTGAATATAAAAGAGTCTAAAGAATGTTCATTTGGTTTATATTTAGGTGTTTATTGTCAAAAAAAATCATTAAATGTTTGGAAACTGCCTTTAGTTGAAAAAAAGATGATGGTGGGATAATTCAAGCAGATAAATACTTCTAATTCCTTGGAACTAGGAAATGCCCAAATGCAAAAACATATTTAGTATGAAATTGATGCCAAATGTTAATTTTATAGACTGATATTGAAATGATGAATAACTTCTGGTTTCTTTATTTCACTTATGCCATTTATAATTCAAAATATTTCATGTGAATTTGAACTCTAAAACAGTGAGAAGTCTCACAGGAAATTCAGAAGTGTTATTTTACACCCAAACTCCTTAAACCTATAGTTCTATCTTAAGCAAACTGTCCTTAAGTCAATCTTACTTAAACCGATACTCAATTAGGATTATATTGTACCTCTGTTTTAAAGTGTCATGTTTCCTGAGTTAAACTGTAGACATTATCTTTGAGATACAAATGTGACCTCTGAAATCTTAAGGAACTTACTTGATGCCATGCAACTAGAACATCATCAAAGGAAGAAGAAACATCTTTCTTCCCCAGTGTCCAAACTCTTTACCATATATGTCCAAACTCTTTACCACTCATACCAAACTTCCATATATGCCCTGCCTCAGATGCATATATGGAAGAAATGAAGCTTCAAAATTTTTTTGCATATATAACTCAATATCAAAGTATAGTCTGATCATGGATAATTTTATTAAGCAGGGAGACCTATATGGCACAGTGGGCAAAGAATCCACTTGCAGTGAAAGGGCTGTAGGAGGCATGGGTTCGATCCCTGGGTTGGAAAAATCCCCTGGAGGAGGAAATGGGAACTCACTCCAGTATTCTTTCTTGGGAAATCCCACGGACAGAGGAGCCTGGTAGGCTACTGCCCAAAGGGTCAGAAAGAATTTTATACAAACTAAATATGCATCAGGTGACACCTCATTTCATGATGGAAACTCAAAAGCTCAGATAATATAGCAGGCATGCTAAGGATCATCTAAACCAGAAAAAAAAAAAAAAAGAATATTTGCCCTTTTCTCTTTTCAGGTAAAGTTTAAAATGAACCAAATTCAAGTAAAATGGAAGAATAAGGTAGGATAAGTGGTTCTCATATGGTCCAGTGTTTACCCCATGGCTGAGACTTAACACTTACTCCTACAAATAATGTAGGAGGTGTGTCCTTTGAGAAACAGAGAAAGCCAAAGGGTAATTTTGTTCTTCAATTTAGAACAGGAAGGCAATGGAGTGAGGGATTCATCATAAAAGAGAGGGAAGAAAAAAGGAGAGGAAAAGAAGAAATGATGGCAGAATTTCCCAGAGCACGCATTAACAACCAGAATCCAAAAACTTCTGGATTATATTTTTAAAGGACTACCACCAGGAAAGGAGAGAATAATGTGTGAGAACTGATGAGATAAATGGGGGCAAATTCTGAATTGTGGGCACTTGATGTGGGTGACTGTGTTTGATTAGTTAAAGCAATATCTTTCATTCTGTGAAACTGTCATGACAGCGTATTGACTCATCCTTTATAAATGAAGAAAACTATCTCTATGAATATTTAATATTTCCCTAAAAAAGTGCAAAATCCTTCTGATGTACATTGTTATGATTAAATCAAAAAGTGAGAACCAACAAAAAAAATGAACATCAAATTTCCCCTTGATGATTGCTGTAAGAAATGTGAGGGTGTGAACTATCAAATAATAGATTTGCTGACTTAGGCATCACTTTGTTTCCGTGATTATACTAAGAAGGTTAAGTAAGGTCTTCATTTTATTTGATAATTACCGGCAGTAGACATGACATAGTTATTAAAAAGTCAGAAAGGTTATGCATTAAATTTTATGACATCCTTATGGAATATTAAGAGTATTTTCACCTTATTTTTAAAGTTCATTTATCTGGTATAAAAGGATTTAAAAATACACGGCTTAATCATATTTTAAATGACAAATAATTCATGTTCTATAACAGAATACAATCTTGCTCATTTTCCCTTGATCTAAGTATGAAAGCATTTATGTACCATAAATCAGTGGCATGCTGTAAAGCAGTTAAGATCTGAGCAGACGGAAGTAGGTACACTTTCATCCTTGGTGCCCGCACTGCATGGCACAGTGGACCTCTACAATGTCACCTTTGGATAGTGGCCTTCCTTAGAGGTCTAACGGAACTAGAACTCTGAAAACAATGCTGTCTTCTGCCAAAGTCACATTCGATCGTCCGGGGGACAGGCACAAAACAGAGGTTACCAGCTATGACCTGAGCACCATCGTATCAGAGTTCTCTGGGGGTGTTGCTAGGAGAATATAGAGATTATAATAAGCACCACCAGAAAAAAAAGTGTTGGGGATTCTTAGTGTAAAGCACATATGTAAGGCAAATGGTGTGACTGGTGGGTGAACAAAATGTTAAAGAGCTTCCCTGGGGGGTTGTGAAATCCCTTCTTATCCTGTATATTGAGTCTGGAAACTGTGTTGATGGTACCTCTAAAACCCATATATCTTCTTCTACATTCCATCTGTGTTTCCTTGCAGTAAATCCGTGTTATCCCAATGTGCCTCTTCCTCTTGGCCCTAAAATATTTTAACAAATTACACTGAAAAATGTCTAAAATGCTAAATTAGCAGCCAGAAGATTGAAAGTATAACCTTTTTCTCTACAATTGAATAAGAAGGTAACATGAGGCAAAGAGTATTAAAGCAAGCATCTTTGCCTCAATTTTCTTATGTTTAAAATGGGAACAATAGTAACTGCACCACTTTAGTTCAGTTCAGTTGCTCAGACATGTCCTTCTCTTTGCGACCCCACAGACTGCAACATGCCAGGCTTCAGCACCAACTCCCTGAGCTTACTCAAACTCATGTCCATCGAGTTGGCGAGTCATCCAACCATCCCGTCCTCTGTCATCCACTTCTCCTCCCACCTTCAATCTTTCCCAGCATCAGGGTCTTTTTCCAATGAGTCAATTCTTCACATCAGGTTGCCAATTCTTCATATCAGGTGGAGTTTCTTCAGCTTCAGCATCAGTTCTTCCAATAAATATTTAGGACTGATTTCCTTTAGGATGAACTAGTTGGATCTCCTTGCAGTCCAAGGGACTCTCAAGAGTCTTCTCCAACACCGCAATTCAAAGGCATCAATTCTTTGGCGCTCAGCTTTCTTTATAGTCCAAATCTCACATCCATACATGACTACTGGAAAAAACATAGCTTTGACTAGATGGCTTTTGTTGGCAAAATAATGTCTCCTTAATACCAAAACCAGACAAGGATGCCACAAAAAAAGAAAACTAAAGGCCAGTATCACTGATGAACATAGATGCAAAAATCCTTAACAAAATTCTAGCAAACAGAATCCAATAACACATTAAAAAGATCATACATCATGACCAAGTGGGCTTTATCCCAGGAATGCAAGGATTCTTTAATATCCACAAATCAAACAATGTAATATGCCACATTAACAAATTGAAAGATAAAAACCATATGATTATCTCAATAGATGCAGAAAAAGCCTTTTAATTCAACATCCATTTATGATTAAAAAAAAAAAAATCTCTCCAGAAAGCAGGCATAGAAGGAACATACCTCAACATAATAAAAGCTATGTATGACAAACCCACAGCAAGCATTATCCTCAATGGTGAAAAATTGAAAGCATTTCCCTTAAAGTCAGGAACAAGACAAAGGTGTCCATTCTCACCACTACTATTCAACATAGTTTTGGAAGTGTTGGCCACAGCAATCAGAGCAGAAAATGAAATAAAAGAAATATAGATAGGAAAAGAAGAAGTAAAACTCTCACTGTTTGCAGACGACATGATCCTCCACATAGAAAACCCTAAAGACTCTACCAGAAAATTACTACAGCTAATCAATGAATACATTAATGTTGCAGGATATAAAATTAACACACAGAAATCCCTTGCATTCGTATATGCTAACAATGAGAAAACAGAAAGAGAAATTAAGGAAACAATACTCTTCACCATTGCAACGAAAAGAATAAAATACTTAGGAGTATATCTACCTAAAGAAACAAAAGACCTATATATAGAAAACTATAAATCACTGATGAAAGAAATCAAAAAGGACACAAATACATGGAGAAATATAGGGTGTTCATAGATTGGAAGACTCAAAATTGTGAAAATGGCTATACTACCCAAAGCAATCTATAGATTCAATGCAATCCCTATCAAGCTACCAATGGTATTTTTCTCAGAACTAGAAGAAATGATTTCACAATTTGTATGCAAATACAAAAAACCTCGAATAGCCAAAGAAATCTAGAGAAAGAAGAATGGAACTGGAGGAATCAACCTGCCTGACTTCAGGATCTAATGCAAAGCCACAGGCATCAAGACAGTATGGTACTGGCACAAAGAAAGAAATATAGATCAATGGAACAGAATTGAAAGCCGAGAGATAAATCCATATACCTATGGACACCTTAACTTTGACAAAGGAGGCAAGGATATACAATGGAAAAAAGACAGCCTCTTTAACAAGTGGTGCTGGGAAAACTGGTCAACCACTTGTAAAAGAATGAAACTAGAACACCTTCTAACACCATACACAAAAATAAACTCAAAATGGATTAAAGATCTAAATGCAAGACCAGAAATTATAAAACTCCTAGAGGAGAACATAGGCAAAACACTCTCCGACATAAACCACAGCAGGATCCACTATGACCCACCTCCCAGAATATTGGAAATAAAAGCAAAAATAAACAAATGGGACCTAATGAAACTTAAAAGCTTTTTCACAACAAAGGAAATGATAAGCAAGGTAAAAAGACAGCCCTCAGAATGGGAGAAAATAATAGCAAACGAAGCAACAGACAAAGGATTAATTTCAAAAATATATAAGCAGCTCCTGCAGCTCAATTCCAGAAAAATAAATGACCCAATCAAAAAATGGGCCAAAGAACTAAACAGACATTTCTCCAAAGAAGACATACAGATGGCTAACAAACACATGAAAAGATGCTCCATATCACTCACTATCAGAGAAATGCAAATCAAAACCAGAACGAGGTACCATTACACGCCAGTCAGGATGGCTTCCTTCCAAAAGTCTACATGCAATAAATGCTGGAGAGGGTGTGGAGAAAAGGGAACCCTCTTACACTATTGGTGGGAATGCAAACTAGTACAGCCACTATGGAGAACAGTGTGGAGATTCCTTAAAAAATTGGAAATAGAACTGCCATATGACCCAACAATCCCACTCCTGGGCATACACACCAAGGAAACTAGATCTGAAAGAGACACGTGCACCCCAATGTCCATTGCAGCACTGTTTATAATTGACAGGACATGGGAGCAACCTAGATGCCCATCAGCAGGCAAAGGGATAAGGAAGCTATGGTACATGTACACAATGGAATATTACTCAGCCATTAAAAAGAATTCATTTGAATCAGTTCTAATGAGATGGATGAAACTGGAGCCCATTATACAGAGTGGAGTAAACCAGAAAGATAAAGACCAATACAGTATACTAATGCATATATATGGAATTAAAAAAGATGGTAATGATAACCCAATTTGCAAAACAGAAAAAGAGACACAGATGTACAGGACAGACTTCGGGACTCAGTGGGAGAAGGCGAGGGTGGGATGATCTGAGAGAATAGCATTGAAACACGTATACTATCAAGGGTGAAACAGATCACCAGCCCAGGTTGGATGCATGAGACAAATGCTCAGGGCTGGTGCACTGGGAAGACCCAGAGGGATCAGGTAGAGAGGGAGGTGGGAGGGGGAATCGGGATGGGGAACACATGTAAATCCATGGCTGATTCATGTCAATGTATGGCAAAAACCACTACAATATTGTAAAGTAATTAGCCTCCAACTAACAAAAATAAATGAAAAAAAAAAAAAAGCAAAGTAATATCCCTGCTTTTTAATATGCTGTCTAGGTTGATCATAGCTTTTCTTCCAAAGAGCAAGCATCTTTTAATTTCATGACTGCAGTTACCATCTGCAGTGATTTTGGAACCCCCACAAAAAAATAAAGTCTTTCACTGTTTCCATTGTTTCCCCATCTATTTTCCATGAAGTGATAGGACCAGATGCCATGATCTTAACTTTCTGAATGTTAAGGTTTAAGCGAACTTTTTCACTCTCCTCTTTCACTTT
Source organism: Muntiacus reevesi (assembly GCF_963930625.1). NCBI lineage: Eukaryota > Metazoa > Chordata > Mammalia > Artiodactyla > Cervidae > Muntiacus > Muntiacus reevesi. Next base: position 37,491,630 of record NC_089269.1, read on the forward strand.
CATCAAGAGGCTCTTTATTTCTTCTCTTTCTTCCATAAGGGTGGTGTTATCTCCATATCTGAGGTTACTGATATTTCTCCAGGCAATTTTGATTCCAGCTTGTGCTTCTTCCAGCCTGACATTTCACATGATGTAGTGCATCCCTTATCTACCCTATAATTATGATGCAAAAAGAATACTGTATGCAAAAGATTTTTATTGTGTATATGATAAAGTTGTTAGCTTAACTCTTTTATGAATCTAAAAGTTCTAGTATTTCAAAGATCGCAAATCAAGAGATCTTCTTTGTATAAAGAGAGGAGGGCAGGGAATTATTTTGCTTTCTATTTATAATCTGTCAATTCGTTTACATGTCTATCTTTGTTTTTGAAAGATAAGACATACTATAAATTTTAAGACAGAAAATGCTAATATAACTTTGTAAACAGCTACATTTTTAAGCAAAATGATAAGAATCTACACATAGAAATTAATCTTATGGTTTGGAATTAGGAACCCAAGAGTATAAACTATACGTTTCATCAATAAATTTAGATTTCTGGTCATGTGTTCCCTGCAGCTTTTAAATAATAGCATATTATTATACCTCACAGGGAAAAAATCTCCATTCAGGCGAATCGTGGGCATAATATTGGGTTGGCCAAAAAGTTTGTTCAGTTGTTTCTGTAAGATTTAAAAACTCAGTCAAAATTATTTTGGCCAACCTAATATATAATTTGGGTCAAGGTCTTCCCAATCTTAGAAGCTCTAGAACTACTGGGACATGTAGGACAGTTACTGTCTTACAGATCATTCATATTTTAATAGAGAAACCATTATTGAATATGTTAATAAAAATAGCTTATTTAGAACAAAGTTGTGATTTAGAGGCATGCAATGTATGATAGATAATAAGACTAACACACTGACTTTTTGTGTGATAGAAACTTCTAAATGCTTTACACGTATTAACTCAATCTTCATTGCTACCCTGGAAATAATGTATTAGTTTCTTTTTGCGGCTCTAACAAATGACCAAGTTCTTAATTGCCTAAAACCACACAAATTTATTCTCTGTAGTTCTAGAGAGAGAAATTTTAAGTGAGTTATATGAGGTTAAAATCAAGATGTCAGCAAGGTCAGCTCCTTCTGGAGGCTTTAAAAGAGAATTCCTTCCTTGTTTCTCCCAACTTATATAGGGCACTGGCATTCCATTGCTTCTGATATTACCCTGATATCTGTCTCTAGTGTCACATCACCCCTTCCTCTTTTCTAGTCAAATCTCCCTCTTCTAAGAATGCTTACAATTTTATTGTGCATGCGAACTCTGTCGCTTCAGTCTTGTCTGACTCTGCAACCCACTGGACTATATAGCCCTCCAGGGTCCTCTGTTCATGGGATTTCCCAGGCAAGAACACCGGAGTGGGCTCTCATTTCCTTCTCTAGGGGGTTGCCCCGCTGGGATTGAATCCAAGTCTCTTATGTCTCCTGCATTAGCAGGCATATTCTTTATCACTGAGCCACCATGGAAGCCCAAAGCTAATTGCATTGAACCTACCCAAATAATCCAGTATAAGCTCTCATCTTGAGATTCTTAATCACATCCCCAAGGTTTATTTTACCATTAAAGTTGCATATTCTTAAGTACTGGGAATTCAGATGTCAATCTATTTGGGGGAACATTTTTCTGTTAATTATAGATAACTATATGAATAAATGAGAAAATATATGTTTAGAAAGAAATTAAGCAATTTATAGGAGACTATTCAGCTAGGGAGATGGTACAGCCTGAAAACAAATACAGTGAAGTCTCAAGGTCTTAATCACTTGGCCATTCTGCCTTTATGCTAACTGAAAGGGAATAAAGCCCTAAATGTGAATCCTTGGCTGACCTATTGTGACCTCATACCTAGACAGGGATTCCATGTCACAGTATTGGGTCCAGCTTGAAACGGGCTCTCTGAGAGTGGACAAGTTAGATTATATTTTCTCTTTGTCCTCATTAATACGTACATCAATAGTCCCCAAAATCCTTTTGTGACTCAAATATCTCCCAAACTTATAGGTCCTTAATAATACGGAGCAACCACTCCAGACTTCTTGTGATGCTTTTACTACAGAGAGTCTATTTTTGTGTCCCTGAAATAGCAAATCTGCATGTTCCCTGTTCTCCATAGTGGTATTTATCCATCTTTGTGTGTGCCCAATCACCTGGGGATTTAGTACAGAAGTGATTACTGGACCCACAGCAGAGCTGTGTAATTACCATCTCCCAATGTGGAGCCCAGCTAAAGAGGGTTTTGGAACAAGCCTTTCTGATTGTTCTGTCATACACCTAATTATGAATATCACCCTAGAATTATGTCTTGATTCATCATTAAAAAGCATTTGTTCACCATTTTGTTTTCCAAAGGATATTGGCCAACATTTTTGGAGGCATTTTCTGTTGTCACAATTGAGGTGGTGCCACCATTATCTACTGGGTGGAGGCCAGGGTTGTCACAAAAAAATCTACAATGCACTGAACAGACCCCACAACACTAGTTACCCAGTCCCAAAGAAATCTGTCCTAAAATGATGTGAGATGAGGGAATCTTTTTTTTTTTTTAATCTCAGTTCAATCTTTCTATATTCCAATACGTTTCCTTCATGTCAAAAACTGCATTCAGCGTCAATTTTGAAGTTTCAAAAAAGGAGAAAACAGAATAAAGTTTGAGAAACTTTCTATATGTATTGTACAGGGTTAGGAGATAGCGTAAATTTTATGTTAATAGTTTAAATATATTTTATAAAGACTAACACAATATTCTTCTGCCCCCTCAAAAGCAAAAAGAGTTCTAGGAAATAGTTGAACAAACCATGCTTCTCTAGTTCCAGTTCGCTAGCATCCTATGAAAGGTTTTCCATCTTTGTTATGATCAGTACCAGATTGAATGAGCATTTACCAACTTTTATAGCCATTGGCCATTGACAGAATAGTTCAGCTTGATTTTCAGTCTTGATTCTATTTCTTACAAACTGTATGTTTATTGGCAAGTTGATAAATCTCCTCAACTCTTAGTTCCCTCGTTTATGAAATGTCAGCCAATCTCCTGAACTCAGTCAGTTCAGTCCAGTCACTCAGTCATGTCCAACTCTTTACCACCCAACGGACTGTGCACACCAGGCGTCCTGCCAAGCACTAACTCCCAGAGTTTACTCAAAATCATGTCCATTGAGTAAGTAATTCCATTCAATCATCTCATCCTCTGTCGTCCCCTTCTCCTCTGGCCTTCAATTTTTCCCAACCTCAAGGTCTTTTCCAATGAGTCAGTTCTTCACATCAGGTGGTCAAATTAATGAAGTTTAAGCTTCAGCATCAGTCCTTCCAGTGATTATTCAGGACTGATTTCCTTTAGGATGCACTGGTTGGATCTCCTTGAAGTCCAAGGGACTCTCAAGAGTCTTCTCCAAGACCACAGTTCAAAAGCATCAGTTCTCAAGATTGCTTTGGCTATTCGAGGTTTTTTGTATTTCCATACAAATTGTGAAAATATTTGTTCTAGTTCTGTGAAGAATACCGTTGGTAGCTTGATAGGGATTGCATTCAATCTACAGATTGCTTTGGATAGTATACTCATTTTCACAATATTGATTCTTCCAATCCATGAACGTGTTATATTTCTCCATCTATTTGTGTCCTCTTTGATTTATTTCATCAGTGTTCTATAGTTTTCTATGTATAGGTATTTTGTTTCTTTAGGTAGATATACTCCTAAGTATTTTATTCCTTTTGTTGCAATGGTGAAGGGTATTGTTTCCTTAATTTCTCTTTCTGTTTTCTCATTGTTAGTGTATAGAATGCAAGGGATTTCTGTGTGTTAATTTTATATCCTGCAACTTTACTATATTCGTTGATTAACTCTAGTAATTTTCTGGTAGAATCTTTGGGGTTTTCTATGTAGAGGATCATGTTATCTACAAACAGTGAGAGTTTCACTTCTTCTTTTCTTTTTTTTTTTTTTTTTTTAAATATTATTTTATTAGTTGGAGGCCAATCACTTTACAACATTTCAGTGGGTTTTGTCATACATTGACATGAATCAGCCATATAGTTACACGTATTCCCCATCCCGATCCCCCCTCCCACCTCCCTCCCCACCCGACTCCTCAGGGTCCCCCCAGTGCACCAGGCAAGAGCACCTGACTCATGCATCCAACCTGGGCTGGTGGTCCGTTTCACCATAGATAGTATACATGCTGTTCTTTCAAAACATCCCACCCTCACGTTCTCCCCCAGAGTTCAAAAGTCTGTTCTGTACTTCTGTGTCTCTTTTTCTGTTTTGTATATAGGGGTATCGCCACCATCTATCTAAATTCCGTATATATGTGTTAGTATACTGTAATGTTCTTTATCTTTCTGGCTTACTTCACTCTGTATAATGGGCTCCAGTTTCATCCATCTCATTAGAACTGATTCAAATGAATTCTTTTTAACGGCTGAGTAATATTCCATGGTGTATATGTACCACAGCTTCCTTATCCATTCATCTGTTGATGGGCATCTGGGTTGCTTCCATGTCCTGGCTATTATAAACAGTGCTGCGATGAACATTGGGGTGCACGTGTCTCTTTCAGATCTGGATTCCTCAGTGTGTATGCCTAGAAGTGGTATTGCTGGGTCATATGGCAGTTCTATTTCCAGTTTTTTAAGAAATCTCCACACTGTTTTCCATAGTGGCTGTACTAGTTTGCATTCCCACCAACAGTGTAAGAGGGTTCCCTTTTCTCCACACCCTCTCCAGCATTTATTGCTTGTAGACTTTTGGATAGCAGCCATCCTGACTGGCGTGTAATGGTACCTCATTGTGGTTTTGATTTGCATTTCTCTGATGATGAGTGATGTTGAGCATCTTTTCATGTGTTTGTTAGCCATCTGTATGTCTTCTTTGGAGAAATGTCTGTTTAGTTCTTTGGCCCATTTTTTGATTGGGTCGTTTATTTTTCTGGAATTGAGCTTCAGGAGTTGCTTGTATATTTTTGAGATTAATCCTTTGTCTGTTTCCTCATTTGTTATTATTTTCTCCCAATCTGAGGGCTGTCTTTTCACCTTACTTATAGTTTCCTTTGTTGTGCAAAAGCTTTTAATTTTCATTAGGTCCCATTTGTTTATTTTTGCTTTTATTTCCAATATTCTGGGAGGTGGGTCATAGAAGATCTTGCTGTGATTTATGTCGGAGAGTGTTTTGCCTATGTTCTCCTCTAGGAGTTTTATAGTTTCTGGTCTTACATTTAGATCTTTAATCCATTTTGAGTTTATTTTTGTGTATGGTGTTAGAAAGTGTTCTAGTTTCATTCTTTTACAAGTGGTTGACCAGTTTTCCCAGCACCACTTGTTAAAGAGATTGTCTTTTTTCCATTGTATATCCTTGCCTCCTTTGTCAAAGATGAGGTGTCCATAGGTTCGTGGATTTATCTCTGGGCTTTCTATTCTGTTCCATTGATCTATATTTCTGTCTTTGTGCCAGTACCATACTGTCTTGATTACTGTGGCTTTGTAGTAGAGTCTGAAGTCAGGCAGGTTAATTCCTCCAGTTCCTTTCTTCTTTCTCAAGATTACTTTGGCTATTCGAGGTTTTTTGTATTTCCATACAAATTGTGAAATTATTTGTTCTAGTTCTGTGAAAAATACCATTGGTAGCTTGATAGGGATTGCATTGAATCTATAGATTGCTTTGGGTAGAATAGCCATTTTGACAATATTGATTCTTCCAATCCATGAACACGGTATGTTTCTCCATCTGTTTGTGTCCTCTTTGATTTCTTTCATCAGTGCAGAAGAAGGTAAACTTCCAAACTCATTCTATGAGGCCACCATCACCCTAATTCCAAAACCAGACAAAGATGCAACAAAAAAAGAAAACTACAGGCCAATATCACTGATGAACATAGATGCAAAAATCCTTAACAAAATTCTAGCAAACAGAATCCAACAACATATTAAAAAAATCATACACCATGACCAAGTGGGCTTTATCCCAGGAATGCAAGGATTCTTTAATATCCGCAAATCAATCAACGTAATACACCACATTAACAAATTGAAAGATAAAAACCATATGATTATCTCAATAGATGCAGAGAAAGCCTTTGACAAAATTCAACACTCATTTATGATTAAAACTCTCCAGAAAGCAGGAATAGAAGGAACATACCTCAACATAATAAAAGCTATATATGACAAACCCACAGCAAGCATCACCCTCAATGGTGAAAAATTGAAAGCATTTCCTCTGAAATCAGGAACAAGACAAGGATGCCCACTCTCACCACTACTATTCAACATAGTGTTGGAAGTTTTGGCCACAGCAATCAGAGCAGAAAAAGACATAAAAGGAATCCAGATAGGAAAAGAAGAAGTGAAACTCTCGCTGTTTGCAGATGACATGATCCTCTACATAGAAAACCCTAAAGACTCTTCCAGAAAATTACTAGAGCTAATCAATGAATATAGTAAAGTTGCAGGATATAAAATTAACACACAGAAATCCCTTGCATTCCTATACACTAACAATGAAAAAACAGAAAGAGAAATTAAGGAAACAATACCATTCACCATTGCAACAAAAAGAATAAAATACTTAGGAGTATATCTACCTAAAGAAACAAAAGACCTATACATAGAAAACTATAAAACACTTCTTCTTTTCCTATCTGGATTCATTTTATTTCTTTTTCTGCTCTGATTGCTGTGACCAAAACTGGAGGAATCAACCTGCCTGACTTCAGGCTCTACTACAAAGCCACAGTGGTCAAGACAGTATGGTACTGACACAAATAAAGAAATATAGATCAGTGGAACAAAATAGAAAGCCCAGAGATAAATCCACGTGACTACGGACACCTTATCTTCGACAAAGGAGGCAAGAATATACGATGGAAAAAAGAACCTCTTTAGCAAGTGTTGCTGGAAAAACTGGTCAACCACCTGTAAAAGAATGAAACTAGAACACCTTCTAACACCATACACAAAAATAAACTCAAAATGGATTAAAGATCTAAATGCAAGACCAGAAATTATAAAACTCCTAGAGGAGAACATAGGCAAAACACTCTCTAACATAAATCACAGCAGGATCCACTATGACCCACCTCCCAGAATATTGGAAATAAAAGCAAAAATAAACAAACGGGACCTAATGAAACTTAAAAGCTTTTGCACAACAAAGGAAACTATAAGCAAGGTGAAAAGACAGTCTTCAGAATGTGAGAAAATAATAGCAAATGAAGAAACAGAAAAAGGATTAATCTCAAAAATATACAAGCACCACCTGCAGCTCAATTCCAAAAGTCTACATGCAATAAATGCTGGAGAGGGTGTGGAGAAAAGGGGACACTCTTACACTATTGGTGGGAATGCAAACTAGTACAGCCAATAGGGAGAACAGTGTGCAGATTCCTTAAAAAACTGGAAATAGAGCTGCCATATGCCCACTCCTGGGCATACACACCAAGGAAACCAGATCTGAAAGAGACAGGTGTACCCCAATATTCATCACAGCACTGTTTATAATAGCCAGGACATGAAAGCAACCTAGATGCCCATCAGCAGACGAATGGATAAGGAAGCTATTGTACATATACACCATGGACTATTACTCAGCCATTAAAAAGAATTCATTTAAATCAGTTTTAATGAAATGGATGCAACTGGAGCCCATTATATAGAGTGAAGTAAGCCAGAAAGATAAAGACCAATAAGGTATACTAAAGCATATATATGGAATTTTAAAAGATGGTAACGATAACCCTATATGCAAAACAGAAAAAGAGACACAAATGTACAGAACAGACTTTTAGACTCTTTGGGAGAAGGCAAGGGTGGGATGATCTGAGAGAACAGCATTGAAACAAGTATACTATCAAGGGTGAAACAGACCACCAGCCCAGGTTGGATGCATGAGACAAGTGCTCAGGGCTGGTGCACTAGGAAGACCCAGGGGGATGGGATGGAGAGGGAGGCGGGAGGGGGGGATCGGGATGGGGAACACATGTAACTCCATGGCTGGTTCATGTCAATGTATGGCAAAAACCACTACAATACTGTAAAGTAATTAGCCTCCAATGGAGAAAAATAAATGGGGGGAAAAAACAAACTAAGCTTGCAAAATATTTTTTTAAACAAAGCATCAATTCTTCAGCGCTCAGCTTTCTTTATACTCCAACTCTCACATCCACGTATGACTACTGGAAAAACCATAGCCTTGACTAAATGGACCTTTGTTGGCAAAGATATCTCTCTGCTTTTTAATATGCTGTCTGGGTTGATCATAACGTTTCTTCCAAGGAGCAAGCATCTTTTAATTTCTTGGCTGCAGTCACCATCTGCAGTGATTTTGGAGCTCCCCAAAATAAAGTATCTCACTGTTTCCATTGTTTCCCCATCTATTTACCATGAAGTGATAGGACCAGATGCCATAACCTTAGTTTTCTGAATGTTGAACTTTAAGCCAACTTTTTCACTCTCCTCTTTCACTTTCATCAAGAGTCTCTTTAGTTCTTCTTCACTTTCTGCCATAAGGGTGGTGTCATCTGTATATCTGAGGTTGCAAGAGAGTTCCAGAAAAACATCTGTTTCTGCTTTATTGACTATGCCAAAGCCTTTGACACTGTTGATCACAATGAACTGTGGGAAATTATTAAAGAGATGGGACTACCAGACCACCTGACCTGCCTCTTGAGAAACCTGCATGCAGGTCAGGAAGCAACAGTTAGAACTGGACATGGAACAACAGACTGTTTCCAAATAGGAAAAGGAGTATGTCAAGGCTGCATATTGTCACCCTGCTCATTTAACTTATATGCAGAGTACATCATGAGAAACTCTGGGCTGGAGGAACCACAAACTGGAATCAAGATTGCCAGAAGAAATATCAATAACCTCAGATATGCTGATGACACCACCCTTATGGCAGAAAGTGAAGAAGGACTAAAGAGCCTCTTGATGAAAGTGAAAGAGGAGAGTGAAAAAGTTGGTTTAAAGCTCAACATTCAGAAAACTAAGATCATGGCATACATTCCACTCACTTCATGGCAAGTAGATGGGGAAATAGTGGAAACAGTGGTTGACTTTACTTTTTGGACTCCAAAATCACTGCAGATGGTGATCATAGCCATGAAATTAAAAGATGCTTACTCCTTGGAAGGAAAGTTATGACCAACTTACACAGCGTATTAAAAAGCAGAGACATTACTTTGCCAGCAAAGGTACAGCTAGTCAAGGTTATGTTTTTTCCAGTAGTCATGTATGGATGTGAGAGTTGGAGTATAAAGAAAGTTGAGCACTGAAGAATTGATGCTTTTGAACTATGGTGTTGGAGAAGACTCTTGAGATTCCTTGGACTGCAAGGAGATCCACCCAGTTCATCCTAAAGGAAATCAGTCCTGGGTGTTCATTGGAAGGACTAATGTTGAAGCTTAAACTCCAGTATTTTGGCCACCTGATGCAAAGACCTGACTCATTTGAAAAGACCCTGATGTTGGGAAAGATTGAAGGCAGGAGGAGAAGGGGTCAACAGAGGATGAGATGGTTAGATGGCATCATCAACCCAATGGACATTGGTTTGGGTAAACTTCGGGAGTTGGTGATGGACAGGGAGGGTTGGTGTGCTGTGGTTCATGGGGTCACAAAGAGTCAGACACGACTGAGTGACTGACCTGAACTGAGCTGATTGATATTTCTCCCAGCAATCTTGATTCCAGCTTGTGTTTCATCCAGCCCAGCATTTCTCATGATGTAATCTGTTTATAAGTTAAATAAGTAGGGTGACAATATACAGCTTTGACAAACTCCTTTCTCAATTTGGAACCAGTCTGTTGTTCCATGTCCAGTTCTAACAGTTGCTTTTTGACCTGCATTCAGATTTCTCAAGAGACAGGTCATCTTGAAGAATTCCATCTCTTGAAGAATTTTCCACAGTTTGTTTTGATCCACACAGTCAAAGGCTTAGGCACAGTCAATAATACAGAAATATTTGTTTTTCTGGAACTTTCTTGCTTTTTCAATGATCCAGCAGATGTTGGCAATTTAATCTCTGGTTCCTCTGTCTTTTCTAAATCCAACTTGAACATCTGGAAGTTCACATTTCTCATACTGTTGAAGCCTGGCTTAAATTCTTATATCTCTACACAACGAAAAGTTTCTTGTTTACATAACTCCATCTGTTTTATGGGAAATAATTTTATTGAGAACTTTCTGTATATCCAAGCAACGTGTTTACCATTTTATAGAAAATATTCCCCCAACTCATACACATTTTTTATACAACAATCTAAAGGAAGACAGAATTTTTTTTTGTTCTAAAACATTCTCCACATGTTCTTGCATTCTAAGAGCATGTGTGTGTGTGTGTGTGTGTGTGTGTGTGTGTGTGTGTGTGTGTGTGTGTGCTCAATCATGTCTGACTCTCTGCAACTGCATGGACTTTGTAGCCTCCCAAGCTCCTCTGTCCATGAAATTTTCCAGGCAAGAATACTGGAGTGGGTAGCTATTTCCTTCTCCAGTCTTCTAAGAGGTGGGAGGACAAACCACAACAGTGAGAAAATAAATCTCCGAGCTGCTGACTCTCTGGTGATAGGAAGAAGATGATGTGATCTTATATCCTTTGCCAGTTATATGGTTAAAAGTTGAGAACCTCTGTAATGATTATTTTTATTTTGAACAGCAGGGAGTTTATTATGAATTAGTCTGTTAATTAAGTCATGCAACAAAAATTGCATCATTGATTTACAGAGTTTGGGATACTGGAATACAACAGCGAATAGAACAGCAAAAGTCCACACTTTCTGAGTGCTAATGTTCTGGTGGCAAAAAAAAAAAAAAAAAAGATTCTTTCTGGAACAGAAAGATACAAGTCAAATCAGATTCTGGGAATATTTGCAAACCCTGGGAAAGGCCTTGGACTTCACACTGAATGTGGTTTAGACTGACTGATTTTTTCCAAATTACAAAGGTCTGAACGGCATGCAGGTTTGAGGTTAGGTTTGAAGTGCCCATATGCTACAGATGAGGAAACTGAGATTTGGTGATGTGGACAAAGACATTTGTCCATAAACACATAATTATTCAGTGTTACATGAAAATATGCAATTCAGTTTACCTGCTCTCACAAGCCAGGATTCTAATCACCTTTCTATAATATATTCAGTTGCAGTGAGGAGAGCATTGGAAATTAAACTGATTCCCTCAGCAGTATTTTGCTTGTCAAAAGATGGGCTATTCTTAAGAAAACTTAGTGTAGTCTATAACTAGAAGTGTCATGCTATTGAACAATACTTTTCATTGTGGGTTTCACTTACACGTTACTATCTCCTCACATGGTCTTATTCATCTATTGTGTTTCAAATAAAAGAAAACCAAATGAATAATTTGCAAAAGTAATTATAATGCCTAGAATTAAGTAGCATCTACCAAGTTTCAGACCTCATTGTAGAAATTGCATATAGGTTTTTATAAATTTCCATAGAAACCCTGCAAGGCAGTATCACTAGTTTTTTGTTTTTTGTTTTTTTTTCCATTAGAGATAACTGGTATTTTCTCCAAATCTCCACATGTAGTAGCAGAATTAAGATCCAAGTCTACAAATAATCTGGATTCCCTTGTGGCTCAGCTGGTAAAGAATCTGCAATGCAGAAGACCTGGGTTCAGTCCTTGGGTTGGGAATATGCCCTGGAGAAGGAAAAGGCTACTCACTCCAGTATTCTGGTCTGGAAAATTCCATGGACTGTATAGTCCATGGGGTCGCAAAGAGTAGGACATGACTGGGTGACTTTCACTAGGTTTATAGGTTGTGAAAGATAAAAACAGAAAGTTTTGGATTTTGAAATAGAAGTGCTTTATAAAATTTTGTATATTTTGGTCAATGTCACTATCCTCAAATCTGAGGGCCCCAAACAAAACCATAATAATATAGAATATTGTTATTAAAATTAACAAAACTAAATGAATATTCAAGAACATTTAAATACCAATCTTTATTTTTTTTAGGATTATGTTGTTTATTCCTTGAAGTCATCAAAGCTTAAATCTGCACCGAGACTTTTGGGATGACTATATTACTATGTTACTGCCTCTCCTTATTGTTCAGAGTAATCAACTGATAGTCAAGCATTGCTCCTTACAGAAATTAATTCAAAAAATGTAAAAGTGGTAGAACATGCCTGGGGCTTCCCTGGTGGCTCAGTGGTAAAGAATCTGCCTGCCAATGTGGGAGACAAAGTTTTGATCCCTGGGTTCGGAATATCCCCTAGAGAAGGAAATGGCAAGCCACTTCAGTATGCTTGACTGGGAAATCCCATAGACAGAAGAGCCTGGCAGACTATAGTCTATGGGGCTGCATAGAGTCGGACATGACTTAGGGACTAAAGAACAACAAAGAATATGCCTAGGGTGACCAAGCAGCCTGGACACTTACCTTCCCCAAAGAATATGCCCTGCATATGATCTTATTTTGACATTAAAATCATTTTATTATTAAGCATAGCGTCGGTTGCTGTTTTAATAGAGGTAATAATGCTTTGCATATGACTCTTATTTTTAAATGTTTAGGTTCATAGAGACTCTAGATACCTGCAATATGTAACTTAAAAACATTTGACAGCAGTGCAATTCATTCTTTGTGGAAAGATGCCACAGGCGAAGCTATTAAAATCTCTGTAACTCTGCACACTACACCTGTTTGTAGTAAGGTAGATCATTAAAAGCCAATTTGCTACATGTGGGTTAAATTGCAAGACAAATAATATTTACAAATATGAGCAATTAAATTGAAAACTGCTCATTTTAGTTATAGTACTATGCCGTATGGCATTCAATCCATAAAAATAAAACTTAAATTCTGTTTAAGGGCAACCAAATTTTTTAGGGTGAAGGGGCAATTCCCTGGAGTACAATTGAAAGCAAAATCTATGAATGGGAAAACCTACTTGTGGAAAATCATTACTTAAGAAAAATACTTTGTGATTTAAATACCAATCTTTATTTTTTTAGGATTATGGAAATAGTATTCATAGTTTGTAGTGAACTTCAGTGAATATTAAATACTCTCAGCATAAATGTTTACTGTCATGTCTCTATGTTTTATACACTAGGAAGTGAAGAAGAACAGAAAACAAAGTTCATAGGAAAATGCTAAAAATGTTCATTTTACTAACATATATAAATTATATATAAATACACACCCATATATAGTTACATTAATATACATATATTAATATATGCATGCATATGTGTTTGTATTTAAAATCACATATGCATGTATTTCTTCTCTTGGAGTCTAGCATCTTCTCTTCAAAGTAAAAGACATATCTATCTCTTTATACAGGCACTACTATAATTATGATACAATGAACAAGTAAAATATTTACTGAGAATATTCAGTTCAGTCACTCAGTCATGTTTGACTCTTTGCGACCCCATGAATTGCAGCACGCCAGGCCTCCCTGTCCATCACCAACTCCCAGAGTTTACCCAAACTCATGCCCATAGAGTTGGTGATGCCCTCCAGCCATCTCATCCTCTGTCGTCCCCTTCCCCTCCTGCCCACAATCCCTCCCAGCATCCAATGAGTCAATTCTTCGCTTGAGGTGGCCAAGGTACTGGAGTTTCAGCTTCAGCATCAGTCCTTCCAATGAACACCCAGGACTGATCTCCTTTAGGATGGACTGGTTGGATCTCCTCGCAGTCCAAGGGATCTCAAGAGTCTTTTCCAAAACCATAGTTCAAAAGCATCAATTTTTCGGTGCTCAGCTTTCTTCACAGTCCAAATCTCACATCCATACATGACCCCTGGAAAAACCATAGCCTTGACCAGATGGACCTTTGTGGGCAAAGTAATGTCTCGGCTTTTAAATACGCTGTCTAAGTTGGTCATAACTTTCCTTCCAAGGAGTAAGCGCCTTTTAATTTCATGGCTGCAATCACCATCTGCAGTGATTTTGGAGCCCCCCAAAAAATAAAGTCTGACGCTGTTTCCACTGTCTCCCCTATTTGTTTCCCATGAGGTGATGGGACCAAATGCCATGATCTTAGTTTTCTGAATGTTAAGCTTTAAGCCAACTCTTTCACTCTCCTCATTCACTTTCATCAAGAGGCTTTTTAGTTTCTCTTCACTTTCTGTCATAAAGGTGGTGTCATCTGCATATCTGAGGTTATTGATATTTCTCCCGGTAATCTTGATTCCAACTTGTGCTTCTTCCAGCCCAGCGTTTCTCATGATGTACTCTGCATATAAGTTAAATAAGCAGGGTGACAAAAACTTTATCCCATTCTCCACACACCAGTTCCCTATCAAATCAGCTTAAAGTGATTTTTTTTCTATTTTTTTAGATGCAAAAATATCCTCTTAATTACGATGACTTTTTGTATGATCAAAACTTGTTGTAAGGATGGAAATTGAGGGATCCTGGGTATTGAGTAGGAACATCTGGTCCCCTAAATGACCATGGCCTCATTTACATAGTTTTCAATGTACATGTTAATCTACATGGAACACATCTTTGCTCTGTCTTCTGCACAAATTTTTCTTTAATAGATTGAAATAGCTAAAGTGTGTATTTCTCTCTCTCCTCTTTGCAATTCAAGACAGTCTCAAACTTATCCACTTTAGAAATCTGACCTCTTCTTCTTTCTCCCACATGAGACCTGGTTAAGTGCCTCTTACTGAAAATTTCCTAATGTCCAGGATTTATAACTATGATAACAGTTATTACACTGAGTTATAAACATGTTTTAAACTTCTGAATTAAAATTAAATGCCCTCTAAAATTAAAACAAACTCTTTGAAGATGAAAGTTATTTATTTTATATCAGGAACACTAGTAGCTTATCACAATATTTGACATTTTGAAGAAGCTTAGAATTTTAGGATTAATAAGAATACTTTTTTCTGTTATGAATGTTGTTGCACTGCCCATGCAACTGATAATATTTAATAGGTGTACGTGTAGATAGATACTTATTTCTATTTCTATATGTATAGATAGATAACTTTGTATATTATCAGTTGCATAGGTAAAACATACATTTATATAAATACATATCCATATATAATTTCATTCATATACATATATTAATATATGCACACATATGTGTTTGTGTATAAAACCACATATGCATATATTTATTCTAAACTGAATATTCACTTTTTCTTGTTAAATCAGGTTACCTAGCATGTTCTTAGTTTTTGTATGGCCTCCAAGAGATGGAAGATATCAGTGATAAGGTTGAAACTCATTTTTAAAATGTTAAATAAATTTTTTAAAAGCACCATGACTGCACATAAAAATTGAGTACTTACCTGGATAAGCATTATAAGAATTATTATTTGGGGACTAATGAACAAATTTATTCACTTGGATGAAATATGTGAGGAATTGCCATTCACTGTAAAATTAATGAAACAGAAAAATTTTCCCTTTGCAATCCAATGCTTTTTTTAACTCATCGCAGATATTGAGATTCTAGTTTTTAAGTGTGGCTCGCTGTGTGCATGCATATATCACTGTTGTGCATCAGTAATTGAAGATTTTGTTCTCTTCAAATTTCATGTGAACAGGAAAATGAAGAGAATGAATATGAATAGGATGGTTGATACAGCACCTCTGAAGGGGCCAAGCTTTTGGTTCTCATAAGCACTTATTTTCTGATGCCCCAAGAAGGTTAAAATGCTTTTCAAAACTTATATTACAATTTGAATTTCAGAAAGCCTATCCTGTAAATTAATGTACCAATCAGATCTTCAAAAACCCCATTGTAAAGGAGATCTCTCCTAGTGCCCTTTGTCTCATGACTGCCGAGAGTAAAGTCTTACAGGTAGACTAAGAAGAGAAATCATTATTTGATGTATCCAGTGAAGTAAGATCCCTCTATGCAAATGAAAATAGTTAATTTGTTGAATTCTTTCCATATGTTTGTGTGTGTCTCCTTGGGCCTCATTTTGGGAATTAAGACCATGTTTTATAGTATGTTGGACTTACAAAATTAAAGCATAGGAGTAAAGGCATGATTTGTTTACCATAGGCAAGCATTTGGATATTTGTGCTAAAATGCCAATGAATATTACTGAGTATATAACATAGACTGAATGTTAATCTGGTCAAAAAAAAAAATTCTAGTTGTTGATTAAAAAAAAATGGTTCATATTTCAGCACTACTCCACAAAGGGGAGTTCAGCTTGTTCCTTCATTACATAGACCATGGTCCTCTTCTGTATCACTTAGAATGAATCCAATCAGGTTCTCATACCAGTCCACAGCAAGGAAAAGAGATCATGGTTTACCTCTTTAATATTCTGTGCCCGTTTTCAATGACTATTTTTTTCTTCTCCCCCTACCCAACCAAGCAACTCTCAGACACCAGCTGAACATTTCACGATTCAACTTAATCCTCCTTCCGTCTACGTTTACCTGAAATAGCGTCAGATCCCACAAGTTAAAGACTCAGTCCCATGGGACTGCACATACCCACCTCAGAAACAGTCATAAATCCAGGATGTCACCTGTCCTTCCGACCTACTGGATATAGACTGCAGATTTCTACAGCCTCATTCATGGGTCCGGAGAAGGCGATGGCATCCCACTCCAGTACTCTTGCCTGGAAAATCCCGTGGACGGAGGAGCCTGGTAGGCTGCGGTCCATGGGATCTCTGAGTCGGACACGATTGAGCGACTTCACTTTCACTTTTCACTTTCATGCATTGGAGAAGG
This sequence comes from Muntiacus reevesi, assembly GCF_963930625.1. Classification (NCBI taxonomy): domain Eukaryota; kingdom Metazoa; phylum Chordata; class Mammalia; order Artiodactyla; family Cervidae; genus Muntiacus; species Muntiacus reevesi. The sequence goes on from NC_089269.1 coordinate 37,508,352, forward strand.
AAATGGCAACCCACTCCAGTGTTCTTGCCTGGAGAATCCCAGGGACGGGGGAGCCTGGTGGGCTGCCGTCTATGGGGTTGCACAGAGTCGGACACGACTGAAGCGACTTAGCAGCAGCAGCAGCAGCAGCATTCATGAGTGTGATTAACTTGCTAGAGCACCTCATAGAACTGAGAGAAACATTTCACTTACTGTGTTACTGGTTTATTATAAAAGGATAGAACCCATAACAGCCACATGGAAGAGACGCACAAGCAAAAGAAGGATGAGGAGCCTCCACACTGTCTCCAAACAGGGCACTCTCCCAGAACATCCATGTGTTTATCAACCCAGAAGCTCTCTAAACCCCATCCTTTTGGGTTTTTACGCAGGCTTCATTACACAGGCATGATTGATTGAATCATCAGTCACTGGAATTGATTCAGCCTCCAGCCTCTCTTTTGTCACTAGAGGTCAGGAGGATAGAACTGAAAGTCCGCCCCTCTGATCACCAGGGCTTACCAGGTGGCAGAGTATTAAAGAATCTGCCTGCCAATGCAGGAGACTCAGGAAATGCAGCTTTGATCCCTGTGTTGGGAAGATCCCATGGAGTAGGAAATGGAGACCTAACACAGTACACTTGTCTGAAAAATGCCATGGACAGAGGAGCCTGGCGGGTTATAGTCCATGGGGTCACGAGGAGTCAGACACGATTAAGCAACTGAGCGTACAGCCAAACCCTTGGTCGGTTTTCCTGCCAACCAGCCCCCTTCCTTGAGTGTGGGGTCCAAAGTCATCTCATTAATATAACAAGAGACATTTTGATTGCTCTCCTCACTTAGGAAATTCTAAGTGTCTTAGGAACTCTGTGCCAGGAATGGGGACAAAGATCAAATACATATTTTTTACTATAAATCACAGTATTGTATTCATACATGATATTTTAAAGTCAAGGCTTGAAAGTGAACATGTCATTTCTGTCCACCAGCAGCTGGCCTGAATTCATTTATGAGACTGCTCCTAACTGCAAGGAAAATTGTGAAATGGAAGCTCTGGATCTGTGCTGAGTTTAAACTCTAGATGGGAGAGTCATCAATTAAAAAGAAAGAAATAGAGAATATATGCTGAGAGATAAGTAAGTGTATCTGTCTCTATGGTGTCTGGCAAAGGTTTTAAAATTCTCTGATTTTTTTTTTTTTTAACTTATAGTCTGTTCCCACTAAGAATTACTTAGAGAGAATAGGGAATATCACTATAAGTTGAATTCAGAATGTTATCATTCAACTGTTCTATAATCAGTAGTCTAAAACACTATGCTTCTAACTATGTCTACATACTCTTTTATGAATTAAATCTCAGAAAGCAGAGACAGTTATCTATCTCTGTAAGAGTTACCAATTTCAGTGCTAGGCGTATTTTCTAAAGTGATCTTTTACGCTTCCTATCATCAGCCTGAAATAAATGGACAGCCAGATACTTCCTCAGTGAAGATGGGTTTACTTAGGATCAACAGAGAATTGCAATTCAGGGTCAACAACTATGTTATGCCTTGTGCAAGTTCCTATAGATCAAAGGACAGAAAACATTTTTACAGAACGGAAACAAAAAATTGGGATGTACATGGCTTTTCATTGACTGAGTCCTTGACAGTGAAGAAGAGGAGTCTTTCTTCTTCCTGTTGGTTTCTGCAATTGTGACAGGACATAGGCGCTCCCCCTTCTGGTCTCCCACCTCAATTTGGTTGAGGCTTCTGTTTATTAATTTTACGTTTCCCCCTTTTGACTAAGATCTTTCTCTGAAAGCATCTCTGATCAAGAGTCATGTTTTCTAGTTTGAGTCCTTTTGTCCCGTGATACCAGGAAGGAACTTTCTTAGGTAAAATGCCCCATGCTAAAGGGAAAGCACCAATTGAAAACATTTTAAGGTCAAATTCTGGTAAGAAGGAAGGTTAGAAGGAAGAACTCTTAGGCACATTTTGTCTAAAGTCCATATATTATCAAGATCATAGACACTGGAGATCATCTGAAGAATTATGTCATCATCAAAGGTTTTGTAACAGACTGTCAATAGGCATAGTCTGGATATCCTGAGAAAGCTGTCTCATCAGATATCATCTGTCTCATTTCTTGAAAATATTTGCTTTCAGATCATCATATGTTATGTAGATCCAGTCATGGCTCCACACTTCTTCAGGCATGTCATGCGAATTCAAGAGTTTATTCTTTGGGACTTGGCAGAGCAAGGGTTGGTTAAAAGTGCCTGAATAGGGCCTTATCAGTGAGGTAGAAGAGGGTCGTTCAGGGGTGTCTTTTCCGAGAGATGAAATATGAGAATATAAGATATGATGCTTAAGATCTTTGTCTTCCAAGAGTCATGATGACAAGATTGATCTACAAAAGCACAGATATTTTTAATGGGTATAACTAGGCCTTTGCAATATTAGAACACTTCTCCTTTTATCTATTGTGTGTCAAAAGAAGCCAGAGTCAAGTGCACTGGGCATCCCACAGCTATGAAGGGTGAGAATTTATGAATTCCAAAAGGGATAGTTCTGAGATTTAGAAGGATCAATGGCAATGCTGTTGGACAAGGTGTCTGGGAGGCTTCTACAATTTTTACCAATTGAGTCTTAATAACTCTTTTAGGGTGTTTGACTAAACCAGAGAATTGAGGGTGGTAAGCAAAAGTATTATAAAATCAGCCAAACATCACAGACTCGTCAAAACACTTGTCAAGTGGGTTCCTAGATCACTTTGATGTTCATTGAGAACTTTCCCAGGTAAGGGATAATCTGTTCCACAAAGGCTTTAGTCACAGAGGAAGCAATAGCTTGTCTTCCAGGGAAGGCTTTGGTCCAGTGTGAAAACATACAGATCATAACTAAAACATATCTATATCCACTAGACAGAAGAAGTTATGTGAAATGCATTTGCCAGAACTTGAATGGTCCATTCAGTTCAGTTCAGTCACTCAGTCATGTTCGACTATTTGCAACCCCCATGAACCGCAGCATGCCAGGCCTCCATATCCATCACCAACTCCCAGAGTCCACCCAAACCCATGTCCATCGAGTCGGTGTGCCATCCAACCATCTCATCCTCTGTCGTCCCCTTCTCCTCCTGCCCTCATTCTTTCACAGCATCAGGATCTTTTCAAATGATTCAGCTCTTTGCATCAGGTGGCCAAAGTATTGGAGTTTCAGTATTGAATGGTCCATTAGGCAGTTTAAAATGTCTGGGAGCACTACAAAGGTTCCTTGGGTTGTATTTGGACAAGTGGCACAAGTAAGGTAGGCACATTTTGTGGCTTTGTTAATGTTTCCCCACCAATACTGATTAATAAAGGTGACCATTCTGTGAGTAGACCAACAGTTTAATGCACGCACAGCAGTAATCAGTCGGAATTTTAGAGTCTCCAGTAAGACTCTAAATGCTATTTTATCCAAACCAGTGCTAATTTTTTTTTTTTTTATCAAACCAATAATTGATGAATTTCCAATCTCATTTTTCCTTTTCTGAGGCCTATTGTTGGAGCTTGCTAGCCAATTTTTCTAAGTTATTATTGGGGGAAATATCCTTTTGGACTATGACAAGGGTCTGGCTCCTACTGATTCCTTTAAAGGCAACATTCCTTGTGAAAATATCATCCAGATGATTTCACATAGTGTCCAGAGAATCAAGTTTAGAATGACTCAGAACCTTAAGGTAGTTAAAGCAACAGGTTAAAGTATGGCCTCAAACAATTCCTGAATAGAGAGGTCATTTTAAATTTTATTTCAGCTGAAAGTAATGAAGCTAACATTTCTTCCCCAACATTCCAAAATCATGAAGTGCTCTGAAAGCCTACCTACTATCAGTAGCTATATTGGCAGCTTGGTACTTGGCTAAAGTGCAAACCCCTGTAAAGTGTATAATTTAGCCCTTGGGCTGAAGTCACCAAAGGTAAAGTTATGGCCTCAACAACATCAAAAGGAATCATAATAGCATACTCTGTACAGTATTTGCCACTGTCACCTTTTAAACATGAACCATCAGCGAACCATGAGACGTCACCTTACCCAATGGAATTTTCTGTTTATCATCACACGGAGTCAATGTTTCAGTGTTAAGCAGTCACAAAGGACTTTGTAGGTGATGGAGAATGTTGGAGAGGAGAAAAGAAGAATGTAAAAGAATTACGTGAGGATTAGTTAACAGAAGTAATTCATAGGCAGTTAGACTTCTGGCTGAGAAATGTTGAGTGTGATGAAAATTTAGGAGAGTTTCTACTGCATGAGGTACAAAAATGGCCAGAGGGGATCCCATAATGATTTTCTCTGTGGTTTTAACCAAAACAGCAGTGACTGTAATGACTCTAAGTTAAGGTGGGATATCCCCATGCCACAATGTCCAGTTACTGGACATACCTTTTGGTTTGATAATGGTCCTCCTATTTTTGGTGAGTAACCCAAGGACATTCCTTTTCTTGATAACAAAATCATAACAACTACTAAAAGTTTTACATGACAGAAGAATCTGCCCAAAGTTGGATAAAGAGAAAGGATTTTCTTAAAACCCGGCAAGTACCTCTACAAACACCCCATCACAAATTAGACCGTAGTCAACTTCCTGAACCAAACATGACAAAAGGTGACCTTATGACCCAGTTTTCCCCAAAGTGTTGTTATCTATCATACTTAAATGCATCCTCTTTCAACCTTAATATTGTCACAGTTTAGATAATTATATTGCTATTTTATCTAAAGTCAATCTCAAACCCTTAAATTTAAATGGGATCAGATTTTGTTAGCGCATACGTGCATCATAAAAGAGGGGGGAAATTTCTGAATAAAATAAGATTCTTTATGGGAGAGAAAAAAAATGCCTTTAAGAAATCACCAATGTCCTTCAAGGGATTTTTTCTTGATGTTGTGGGCTAAATTGCTTCCCCTCCAAATTGCTATGTTGAAGTTCTAACCCTCAATTTTGAGATACTAAGAGTTCGTCAAGGTCTTGAGGATGGAAATTTAATCCAGTAGGATTAGTGTCCTTATAAAAAGAGGAACAGGCAACAGAAATCCTTCTCTTTTTGTGCACACAGAGAAGGCAAGTGAAGGCACAATGAGAAGGTAGTCGTCTACAAACCAGGAACAGAGTCCCCTCTCTCCCAAAACTAATCCTGAAGGCATCTTGATCTTGAAACTTCCACCCTCTAGAACTTGCATAAAGTAAAATTTTTGTTCTCAAACCACACAAGCATGCATGCTCGCTTCAGTTGTGTCTGACCCTGTGTGACTCCATAGACAGCAGCCCACCAGGCTCCTCTGTCCACAGGATTCTCTAGGCAAGAACACTGGAGTGGGTCTCCATTTCCTTCTCCAAGGCCACACAGTCTGTAGTATATCTTCATGCAGCTTAAGCAGTGAAAAGAAGAGAAGTGAAAAGCAAAGCAGAAAAGGAAAGATATACCCACTTGAATGCAGAGTTCCAAAGACTAGCAAGGAGAGATAAGGAAGCCTTCTTCAGTGATCAGTGCAAAGAAAGAGAGGAAAATAATAGAATGGAAAAAACTAGAGATCTCTTCAAGAAAACTACGGATACCAAGGGAACATTTCATGCAAAGATGGTCTCAAAAGGACAAAAATGATATGGACCTAACAGAAGCAGAAGATACTAAGAAGAGGTGGCAAGAACACACAGAAGAACTGTACAAAAAAGATCTTCAAGACCCAGATAATCATGATGGTGTGATCACTCACCTAGAGCCAGACATCCAGGAATGTGAAGTCAAGTGGTCCTTAGGAAACATCACTGCAAACAAAGCTAGTGGAGGTGATTAAATTCCAGTTAAGCTACTTCAAATCCTAAAAGATGATGCTGTGAAAGTGCTGCACTCAATATGCCAGCAAATATGGAAAACTCAGTAGTGGCCATGGGACTGGAAAAGGTCAGTTTTCATTCTAATCCCAAAGAAAGACAATGCCAAAGAATAATCAAACTACCACACAATTGCACTGATTTCACATGCTAGTACAGTAATGCCTAAAATTCTCCAAGCCAGGCTTCAGCAATATGTGAACCATGAACTTCCAGATGTTCAAGTTGGTTTTAGAAAAGGCAGAGAGGCCAGAGCCCAAAATGCCAACATCTGCTGAATCATCAAAAAAGCAAGAGAGTTCCAAAAAAACATCTATTTCTGCTTTATTGACTATGCCAAAGCCTTTGACTGTGTGGATCACAATAAACTGTGGAAAATTCTTCAAGAGATGGGAACACCAGACCACCTGACCTGCCTCTTGAGAAACATGTATGCAGGTCAGGAAGCAACTGTTAGAACTGCACATGGAAGAGCAGACTGTTTCCAAATAGGAAAAGGAGTACATCAAGGCTGTATATTGTCACCCTGCTTATTTAACTTATACGCAGAGTACATCATGAGAAATGCTGGACTGGAGGAAGATCAAGCTGGAGTCAAGATTGCCAGGGGAAATATCAATAACCTCAGATATGCAGATGACACCATCCTTATGGCAGAAAGTGAAGACAAACTAAAGAACCTCTTGATGAAAGTGAAAGAGGAGAGTGAAAAAGTTGGGTTAAAGCTCAACATTCAGAAAACTAAGATCATGGCATCCATTCCCATCACTTCATGGCAAATAGACAGGGAAACAGTGGCTGAGTATATTTTTTTGGGCTCCAAAATCACTGTAGATGGTGACGACTGCAGTCATGAAATTAAATGACACTTGCTCCTTAGAGGGAAAATTATGACCAACCTCGACAGCATATTAAAAAGCAGAGACATTACCTTGCAAACAAAGGCCAGGCTAGTCAAGGCTATGGTTTCTCCAGTAGTCATGTATGGATGTTACAGTAGGACTATAAAGAAAGCTCGGCACAGAAGGATTGATGCTTTTGAACTGTGGTGTTGCAGAAGACTCTTGAGAGTCCCTTGGACTGCAAGAGATCCAACCAGTCCATCCTAAATGATCCTGGGTATTCATTGGAAAGACTGATGTTGAAGCTGAAACTCCAACACTTTGCCCACCTGATGCAAAGAGATGACTCATTTGAGAAGACCAAGATGTTAGGAAAGATTGAGGGCAGGAGGAGAAGGGGATGATAGAAGACGAGATGGTTGGATGGCATCAACGACTCGGTGGACATGAGTTTGGGTAAACTCCGGGAGTTGGTGATGGACAGGGAGGGCTAGCATGCTGCAATCCATGGGGTCACAAAGAGTCAGAAACTACTGATTGACTGAACTGAACTGAAGCAGATTAAATTAAAAGATCAAGGCACTTACTTCTTGAAAGGAAAGATTTGACAAACCTAAACAATGTATTAAATAGCAGAGACACCACTTGGCCAACACAGGTCCTGATAGTCAAAGCTATGGTTTTTCCAATAGATATATACAGATATGAGGGTTGAACCATAAAGAAGGCTGAGCACAAAGAATTGATGCTTTCTAATTGTGGGACTGGAGAAGACTCTTGAGACTCCCTTGGTCTTCAAGGAGATCAAACTAATCAATCTTAAAAGAAATCAACCCTGAATATTCATTGAGAGGACTGTTGCTGAAGCCTTAGCTTTGGCCACCTAATGCAAAGAGCCAACTTATTGGAAAAGACCCAGATCAATGGGAAAAGGACAAGACAGTAGCAGAGAATGAGATGGCTAGATAGCACCACTGATCCAACGGACATGAATTTGAGCAAAGTCTGGGAGACAGTAAAGGACAGGGAAGCCTGGCATGCTGCAGGCCATGAGGAAGCAAACTTTCAGACATGACTTAGGGACTGAACAAGAACAACAAGCTGTTGAATGGGCTTTCCAGGTGGCTCAGTGTAAAGATTCCACCTGCTAATATAGGCAGCATGGATTCAATCCCTGGCCTGAGAAGATCCCCTGGAGAAGGAAATGCCAAGCCACTCCAGTATTCTTGCCTGGAGAATGCCATGGACAGAGGAGCCTGGTAAGCTATGGTTCATAAGGTTGCAAAGAGTTGGACACAACAGAAGCAACTTAGCAGATATGTATGCATGCTATATGTTTATTCTTGTAAAATTGTAATCCACTTTAGACTTCTCCTACACCCCACTTAGGCATTGACTGATGTGTGGTAAATTGGATGGGCTCAATATAAATGCCAGCTGTCTTGTACAGGAAAAAACAGAGGAGATTTTAATATGAGACAAACAAATATTAAGGACTTAAAAGAGAAGGGTTTAATCAGAATTATAGTGAAATTCATGTTCCACATTCAAGAAAGGGATGAATTTCAAAACTAACCTTAACTTGGAGCTTCTTAATATTTGTTCTAATGTACTTATTTCTACTCCCTTTTTTTCCCCCTCTCCTACTCAAAAAGCCTTTTTGATGGAGAGCATCACTTCCTGTACACTATATTCATCCTTAAATAGAGAACCTCAGATTAAATTCTCTTAGGTCTTTCTGTCCTTCAAGGTTGTTACTAAGGCCTATTTACCAAGACTGGGCATTCATTTTAAATGTAGTGTACACGTTCTGGAAAATCCAGTGCAGGAGTAGATGGAAGGCATCTGTTGGGTATACACAATTAGGCTGGGCCGGTACTGTCCCCACCTAATTATTAGGGGCTGCAGTTTATTGGTTTCTAAAGCTTTTATTTACAGACCACTATTGATGATAGTTGGCTTAAAGCTTAACATTCAGAACACTAAGATCATGGCATCTGATCCCATCACCTCATGGGAAATAGATGGGGAGACAGTGGAAACAGTGTCAGACTTTATTTTTTTGGACTCCAAAATCACTGCAGATGCTGACTGCAGCCATGAAATTAAAAGACGCTTACTCCTTGGAAGGAAAGTTATGACCAACCTAGACAGCATATTAAAAAGCGGAGACACTACTTTGCCAACAAAGGTCCGTCTGGTCAAGGCTATCGTTTTTCCAGTGGTCATGTATGGATGTGAGAGTTGGACTGTGAAGAAAGCTGAGCACTGAAAAATTGGTGCTTTTGAACTGTGGTGTTGGAGAAGACTCTTGAGAGTCCCTTGGACTGCAAGGAGATCTAACCAGTCCATCCTGAAGGAGATAAGTCCTGGATGTTCATTGAAAGGACTGATGCTGAAGCTGAAACTCCAATACTCTGGCTACCTCATGCCAAGAGTTGACTCATTGGAAAAGACCCTGATGCTGGGAGGGATTGGGGGCAGGAGGAGAAGGGAACAACAGAGGATGAGATGGCTGGATGGCATCACCGACTCGATGGGCATGAGTTTGAGTAAACTCCGGGAGTTTGTGATGGACAGGGAGGCCTGGAGTGCTGCGATTCACGGGGTCGCAAAGAGTCGGACACGACTGAGCGACTGAACTGAACTGATTGATGATGCAAAAATAGTTTTTTAAACATATCTGGGGGATCTGGACGAGCAACCTGCACTAAAATACTTCTGCCGTAAAATATGCATATTCTAAGAGTGATAAAGTTTATAAGGTCAGTTTAGGTCAGATTTTGCTTCTCAAAGAGCTTGCTGCTGCTGCTGCTGCTAGGTCGCGCCAGTCGTGTCCGACTCTGTACGACCCCATAGATGGCAGCCCACCAGGCTCCCCGCCGTCCCTGGGATTCTCCAGGTAATAACACTGGAGTGGGTTGCCATTTCCTTCTCCGATGCATGAAAGTGAAACGTGAAAGTTAAGTCGCTCAGTTGTGTCCCACCCTTAGCGATCCCATGGACTGCAGCCTATCAAGCTCCTCCGTCCATGGGATTTTCCAGGCAATAGAACTGGAGTGGGGTGCCATTGCCTTCTCCATCTGAAAGAGCTTAGGTCACCTTGAATTTGCACCCATCTGAGTTAACCTTTTTGTCAATTTCTTTTGTTCCTTTAAGCTATCATTTCTTCAAAGAGCTTTGCATTTCAGGGGCTCCCCAGATGGCACTAGTGGTAAAGAACCTGCCCGCCAGTGCAGGAGACACAGGAGACATGAGTTCAATCTCTGGGTTGGAAAGATTCCCCTGGAGAAGGGAATGGCAATCCACTCCAGTATTCCTGACTGGAGAATCCTATGGACAGAAGAGTCTGGCATGCTAAAGTCCACGGGGTCACAAAGAGTCAGATACTACTGAGTAACTAACACTTTTGTCTTCACTTTGGATTTTAGAATTAGGTAAGGGATTATAAACCTGAAAAGTGGTCAAAATCCAAATTTATGAGAAAAAAGCTGAGACGAAATGAGTAAAGCAACATGTTCAGGGTTCCACAGCTGCTCCCTGATGAAGCCATGATAAAAATTCCAGGAGCATAGATTTAGTAGGTCATCTCAGTGAAATGAATAACAAAGCAGGAAAATTCCACTTTCTTTATTGAGGTAAGAAAGGTGTTGTAGAATAGGAGGCATTTGAGTTTTGCACAGTTGATTTTAATAAATCTGTTACTTACTCTTTGCTTTTCCTCACCAAGTAAATTAAACACAATTAACAAGGGAAAGGAATTCAAACACGATCTTTGGATGAGTTTGGCTGGGCAGACATTTAGAAATGGACCAGAAAGAGAGGAAGGACCAGATTGCAGGCTCTAAGCATTACATTAAGGCTTGGAAATGAGGCACTCTTCTGGAAATAAGAAGAAACTAGATTGAATGATGAAATGGTATGTCAGAGCTGTGAGGGTTAATGAGTTAATATATAAATTGCAAATGAGGTAAGGATCTTTAAATATGCATATATGTGGACATCTTCATATGTGTAACTTTCACGTGTGCGTGTGCTCACTCAGGCCTGTCCAACTCTTTGCGACCCCATGGACTGTAGCCCACCAGACTTCTCTGTCCATGGCATTTCCCAGGCAAGAATACTGAATTGGCTTGCTGTTTTCTCTTCTAGTGAATCTTCTGGATCCAGGGATTGAAACTGCGTCTCCTGTGGCTCCTACATTAGTAGGCAGATTCTTTATCACTTTGCCACCTGCGAAGCCCCCATAGCTTCCATAACTAAACCAAAAATAGTTATCTGTGGCCCACATCAAATGGCGCCTTCTAAATCATTGCATAAGTTTACATGAACTCTTGTTCCTATTTTTAACAAGTCAAATTTGTACCATGTTTATTAAAATGTGATATGACTGTCCTTATCAGTGACTCAGATTGTGGTACAGACATAGCAGGCACTTAAAATTTATAAGTTTGAAACTACTTTGAAAGTTTTTTAAGAGTTCTAGTCAATATTTTGTATTTATTAGTATTTTGATTAGTTTAAGGATTCACTATTAAAAATGTTAGAAATGATGCCATTATTGGAAAAGGTCAGAGATAGTTGGTTATCTCAAAAGTTTCCAAACTGTAATCATATGACATAAACACAACCAATTGGATCAATATGAGGATCCCATCTGAAGATATCACTTGCTGAGTAAAAACACAATACACTGAGCTAACTAAAAACATTGCATTTTTATGAGGGAAGAAAAGGAAAGGGAGAAATATAGATCAAATAGAAAATATTCCTTCCAATGTATTGAAATAAACCAGGACTGAGTACAGAAAAAGAGTCAGGCAAAATAAGGTGTCAAAATCTATAATGAAATATCAAAATTGTAGGAGTTAATAAAAACGTGTTAGCTGCAGGACAAGTTGTTGTCGCTTTTGTTATCGGTATATGAGAGAATTAACTACAGTAGCACTCAAATAATACCAGGATAATTAAAGCTCTGTCAGGTTCCCTATTATAAACCCAGTCTTTCGTGCTCAGCCATATAGCTTAGCTCAGGAATGAAATTTAGGGTACAACTGAAGACTAAGAAATCTTAGTATCTAAGTGGGATATCTAGGATAAAAAGGTATACATTAGCTATATATAAATGTGTATGTACCTATATATGTGTATTTCTCTATGTGTATGTGTGTATAAATATTCTAAAAGATAAAGAAAAATAATTAGCTTTACCCTACAATTTTCAGAAGTTAACTTGGTGTGAAAACTTCCAAAAGTTTGCACAATTAGTAGTCATACATTTGTCTATGAGCTACTGAATCCAGGTTTTTGTCTTTTACCAGAAGCCTTTTGTGTGAGTTTGAGTGTGTGCATGTGTGTGTGACATCATTTCTCTTAAAAAGTAAGTTCATTTATATTAAGTCCATTTTGCACAGTGTGTAGTCATGCTTTATCTAGTCTTCCATTTATCTTTATTGTCTCTCACTTTCCCACCAACCCTGAAGGGTGTTTCTGAGCTTAAACATTAAATTGTCACTGCTGTTTAATATTGTAAATGTGCAGGCAATGTGCTAATCATTCCCAGAAGCTGACAGACCTTTGATAGACCTTGAATGGACACATTCTATGAGTCCTGTTTGTGTGTAATCCATTAAAGGCTCTTATCTTAATCCCAAATTCATTTTCATGTTCTACTTTTCATTATTTTTTTTACTTTGATGATTAAAAACATAAGAAATGTATGGGACATAAAAAATATAAACTTTGTAGTAAAAATTGATATGGGCAAATAAGAAAAAGGAAGATCACCATGCTAAGTAATTTTTTCTTGAGTACTTTCATGCTTGTCTTATGTCCCAGTCCCTCCAAGATGGTGTTTCAGAAGAGTGAGACATTTTTTATGCAACATTCTTAGCGAAATCATGTGTTTTGCAAAGCTAAGCTTCTTGATTATGTTGAAATTCATGTACAAGCTAAATATAATTCCCAGATGAGCATATTTATGCATATCATCCATTATTAACTTCTGTACAATATTAAATAAAAAACATTTCCAGTCATCCTGGCAAAAATTAAAAATATGGATGCCACCATGCTATTGATTATTGTTCTACATGGTTACACTTTAATATGCATAGTAATGAAAAATAAATATTCTAAGAATCCTTCAATGATACACACCATTCTTCTGAAAATGCTAAGATACATTTTGCACAAACTTCATACCCTATTATCCACTATCCCATGAAAAAAATGTGTCTATTTCAAATATAATTCTCTATCACACTGTATATTTAGGGCTTCTCTGTGGAGTAGTCTCAGGTTTTTTACATACATTGGAGTAGTAAAAAGATTTCTATAATACAGAATGCATCTCACTATTATTAATAATAATAGTCTCTACTACAAACCACATCACTGTGTAAACATTTAGGACATGCTGTCTCTAATCCACAGAAGAGTCCTGCTTGCTAAACTACCTCAATAATTTCGATCATGATACTATTGTTGAAAATCTGTCAATATGCAAGCCTCTGAGCCTGGTGCAGGAGAAAGTAAGGGATAGTAAAACCATTTAAGTTCTCTCTGACCTCAAAGAGCCTGTCATGTAACTAAGGATATTGATTGCAAACAAAACAATGTCTACCAATTCAAGGCTTGTCTTACTATGATGTCTAAAACATTTTAGTGGCCTCCTAGCAAATCATTTCTCCCTGAGTCAGGAAGATGCCCTGGAGAAGGCAATGGCAACTCACTCCAGTATTCATACCTGGTAAATCTCAAGGACAGAGGAGCCCGTCCAGTTACAGTCCTGGGGTCACAAAGAGTTGGACACAATTGAGCAAATGAGAATGCATGCACAGCTAAACATTTCACTTTTATTAGTCAGAAAAATGCAGTTTACATAATGCTTGTGTACGTGTGTATAAATTTTTACATAAGCACTAAAATAATTACTTTTATTAATCTTAATAGAATCAATATGTGGAGCTATGTTAACCTCAATGAAGATGCAATCAAACAATATCAAAGTTTAAAATTTCCATGTAAACTTCTTAGAGAAAACAAGGACCAGCATTCTGAGTCTGAAATTATGGTCCCTGAGATAAAGAATCACTATTGGGAAGGAATCATTTCTAAATATGACCAACCTTATTTCCAGTCAGAAAATAATAACTATTTCCAAGCTACATTGGGCTGAATTTCCTGCTAACAAATGTGATAATATAGAACTCTATGAAAATTAATGTTCCACTGAGAGCTCCAAAATGATCTTCTCAAAAAATAATATTGGTGCATTAAAATAAAGAATTACACATTAAGTTTCAAGTTAAAACTCATGGCATTAATGCAAAAATAGGCTGTGATGTATCTTCCTTATTTTTTTAGAGCAATTTTTAAACTGTTGGAAGATGTTTAGTGAAATTAATCTATACCAAGGTTAAGATCATAGTGAATCTCATTTCTCAGAAATTCTCAGAGGTATTTCAAGCAGCCGAAACATAGTTTTATTTTGTTATTTTAAAGAATTTCAGAAATAGTACTTAACTCCCATTATTGATAGAAGGCAACCATTTTCACTGCTATTCATTATTTTATACATATTCTCTATTTGAGCATGTGTGTCATTATATACTCGGTTTAATTATGCATTTTCCTACATCTTCTTTCTTTTTTTTTTTTTTTTTTTATCTTCTTTCCTTTTATTGAAAAAAGCTCTTAGAAAATGGCAGTCTCTATCAATGGGCACAACAAATCAATAGGACTATATCAGTGGAAAACAAGCTAGATGAAATAAAGATGCACTGGCTTCTTAATTTGGATAAGAGCACACAATGTCAGTAGCTTACTTTTCTTTGTTTCATTCTTTTTTTTTCCTTTTGCTTTTATTTCTACTTTAAAGACCTATTAGATTTTGTTTGTAATGTTCTTTGCAGTTTGGAAATGAGCCAGAGGCATACAAGCTCTGAAAAAGTATCTTTTCACATTACTCACTACCCCACTTTCAACTTATATATGTAAATTTCTATACTGGTGATTCTTACCCTTTAGGATGTTCTCTTACTAAGAAGGAAAGTAAAATGTGCCCCTACATTTATAGAAGCGTTATTCACAATAGCCAACACAACACATGGTAATAACACAAATGTCCATCAACAGGTGGATGGATAAAAAAGAGGTAGTACATTATACAGGGGAATACTACTTGGTCATAAAAAAGCATGAATAATGTTATTTACAGCAACATGGATAGACCTTGAGATTATCATACTAAGTCAAAGACGTTAGCGGAGAAGGCAATGGCAACCCACTCCAGTACTCTTGCCTGGATAATCCCATGGGCAGAGGAGCCTGGTGAGCTGTAGTCCATGGGGTCACTAAGAGTCGAACATGACCGAGTGACTTCACTTTCACTTTTCACTTTCATGCATTGGAGGAGGAAATGGCAACCAACTCCAGTGTTCTTGCCTGGAGAATCCCAGTGATGGGGGAGCCTGGTGGGCTGCCGTCTTTGGGGTTGCACAGAGTCAGACACAACTGAAGTGACTTAGCAGCAGCAGTAGCAGCAAAGAAGTTAGAAAGAGAAAGACAAATGCAATAAAATATCACTATCACTTGTACCTTGGAATCTAAAATATGGTGCAAATGAACTTATCTATGAAAAAGAAATAGACTCATAGAGAACAGGTTTCTCATTGCCAAAGAGGAGGTATGTTGGGGAAGAACAGAGAGTTTGGGACTAGCAGATGCAAACTATTATACATAATTATTTTATCATATATAGAACAGATAAGGTCCTACTGTAGGTAAGGTACTTCTGTACAGCACAGGAAATTCTTCAATATCCTCTGACAATAATGAGAAAGAATATGAAAAAGAATGTATAACATTGTAAATCAACTATACCCCATAACATACATTTTGAAAAAAGAAGAAAATTATAAAATAGTGACTGTCTCGTGTTAAAGACACCAGTTCTAGCTATTATACAAGTACCCACAAGAGAAGCAGGCAGAGGACCAGTTGTGCTGGTGCATAATTTGCAGCATAGCAAGCTACTGAGATGTGGTACAGTTTCTGCAGAAGGAGGGGTGTTTATTCTCCATATATTAGCTTGGCTGTGCTCAGTGACCAGTGACTATTCTTATTAACTGATGCCCCACTATGACTGGTTGATGCCCACCTATACAAGTAGATGAATATTTATTTATTCATTTATGTATTTATTTATTTATTTTTAAATATTATTTTATTAGTTGGAGGCCAATTACTTCACAACATTTCAGTGGGTTTTGTCATACATTGACACGAATCAGCCATAGAGTTACGCGTATTCCCCATCCCGACCCCCCCTCCCACCTCCCTCTCCACCCGACTCCTCTGGGTCCTCCCAGTGCACCAGGCCCGAGCACTCGTCTCATGCATCTCACCTGGGCTAGTTTTTTAAATATCACCCCTCCTCTGCTGAGGGACTTGTGGGCAAACGAATCCTCTCTGTTTCATAGAGAAGCGAGAAATTTGAGCAGTATAGTCTCCCAAGTTCCTTTCGGCCATTACAGTCAATCATTTGGGATTAGCTATACACATGATGGACAGGGAGGCCTGGCGTGCTGCGATTCATGGGGTCACAAAGAGTAAGACATGACTGAGCGACTGAACTGAAATGAACTGAACTGATACACATGATAGGGCTTCCCTGATAGCTTAGTTGGTAAAGAATCTGCCTGTAATGGGGGAGACCTGGGTTCGCTCCCTGGGTTGGGGAGATCCCCTGGAGGAGGGTATGGCTTCCTACTCCAGGATTCTTGCCTGGAGAATCTCAGTGGACAGAGAAGTCTGGCAGGCTATAGTCAATGGGGTCGCAAAGCACTGGACACAACTGAGCAACTATGCATAGCACAGCACATTTACATGCTCAGTAGACGTCAAGATGGAGGGTGAAAATGCCGGAGAATGAGATTTCCAGAAAATCACAACTCAGCCACTGGGTGAGAAGATACAGTATCTTCTGCAATTTAAATGGAAATTGAGAGCAGACACTACAGTCTTAAAGAGATGAGTTTCTGTATTAGACAACTTGGGACTATGTAGAGATAGGAGCCAGCTGGTTTTATAAAATCAATTCTGTAGAGTATGAACACTAATGTTAAATACTTTCCTCTTTTACAAGCTTGCTCCAGGTTTCTTGAACAGAACTGCAGAGCTAGGAATTTCAAAATGTTAAGTCTACATTTTTGTCTGTCATTTATTAGTCCTTTTTAGTAAAAAGGTGGAAATTGAGTCCCGCTGTTGAGTATACAAACACTTTGGTGGTGTAAGCAGATTAAGTGAATGTTGCTAATTTATTATTTTATCATAGGCTATCAATCTTTGATTCATAAACACATGGGATACAGCATCTACTACATCCCAGGTGTTTTATTACCTCTTGGGAACACAAATAAACTACTCATACTCAAATCTTTTTTTCAGGGACTGCCTCTAGGAAAATCTAGTTTAAATTATTGTGTGTGTGTATGTGTGTGCATGTGTGCATACACATATACACATATACATATGCACATGTTAACATGTTGGGGGGAGGGTATGAGATGACATATAGGGCATTCCAGACAGTTGGAACATTATATATGGAAGCATGAAACTGGAAGATAAAGAGAATTCTAGCGAGATCTAATAATTTACAGATTGATTAGAGGATGCAACATACATAGAAAGTGGTAAGAGGATATCTTCTGGTTGACGTTGAAGCAAGAAAATAAACAGCTTTTTGCTGTTCAGTTGTTCAGGCATGTCCGACTCTTTGTGACCCCGTGGACTGCAGCATATCAGGCTTCCCTGTCCTTTACAATCTCCTGGAGTTTTCTCAAATTCATCTGTTGAATCAGTGATGCCAGCCAACCATCTCATCCTATGTCATCCCCTTCTCCTCCTGCCTTCAATCTTTCCCAGCATCAGGTTTTTTTTTCCAATGAATTGACTCTTTGCATCAAATAGCCTTCTGTGACCCATTTAAAAGATCTTGTAATTTTCATGAAGGACCTTAGGAACACACTGAAGAAAGGATATTCCAATCAGAGGCATTCTCTTGCGTACACATGTTTTGTTTAAAGAAGTTTTACATATTCCTTTAAAACAATAGAGAAGTCTAAATATACTAATGGGTAGATGATAAAGGGTCAAGATGTAGGTAACAGTTATGAAGCTGCTTAAAACTGATTTATTTTATTTGATTAACATATTTTGATTTTCAATAGTAGAACAAAACAAAAAATGGAACATCTACTCTCCCATCATGTTAACAATTGGATAGCAAGGTTTCCACGGCCTTGTGTATGAATACACTGAGCCTTTATTCTGTTTAATCTGGTCTGCTGTTGAACTCCTCATTGATTTTTTCAATTAAGTAAGTTCTTGTATTCGCAACTCCATGATTACTGTTTGAGGCTTCCTTTTTTTGTATTTTCTGTCTCTTTATTGAAATTCTCAGTTTTTCATGCATTTCTCTCTTGACCTCTATGGACATCCTCATAAATTTTATTTTTCATTCTTTAGTGACAAAATCATTTATCTCCATTTCATTAGGGTAGATTTCTAAACAGTTATATTGTTCTTTTTTTTTGGTACATCTCCCCTTGTTTATTCTCCTTGACATTCTGTGATGGTTTCTATGCATTACAGAAAGGAGTCACCTCTTGTAGTATTGACAAAGTAGTCTTGTGTAGGAGACAAATCTCATCAATCCATCTGGCTGGAGCTCCTGGTTGCCTCTCAAACCTACCTTTATGATTGACTATATCACCATCTTTGCTCTTAGCTCAGTGTTTGCCAAGACTCATCCGTCCCAAAAGCTCAGACAATGCTTGTACACCTGATGCTCAGGATCCCAGCAGATTACTAACTTCTTTCTCCTTCAGCTTCCTAATGTGGGTTAATTGGAAGCCCAAACTTCAGGCAGCACCAGGGAAAACCAGAACAGGAGATAGCCAATGTAGCCCCTATCAGGAAGAAACTGGAACTGGGGGGTTTGCTTACTCATCATGTGCTACGCCAGGGGAATAGTTGCTGGAAATGCATGTGATCTAATATAATCTCCTCTTTATTTTGTGCGATCCTTAGAGACCAGTGGTTACTGAGGCTCTTTAGCACCCAGAGCTAGGTGATTTGAGAGCCAGTCCCCCTAGTGCCAGCCACAAAAGGATACTGTACATGTGGACAAGCTCCTTCCAGAAAGAGGCTGGAGACGGCTTTACTGTTGGATAAGCTGGGAAGGAGACAGCAAAGACCAGACCCACCAGCTTCTACAGGCTGTTAGGAAGGAAGGTATCTTTCAGACTCCCCACACAGCTGATTAGAAACTTGAGCATTTGGCAGCAGCTAGGAAAGAATGCAGTCATCTCCTTTCCAGAAAGAAACTGGGCGGTGGGCATTCTTGCCTGTGCCCTCTACACTGACCTCTGGTGTGTAGCTGCAGGAATTGTTCCTGCACCCACTTAAAACTGCTTTGTTTACTCTTGCTCTACGTGATTGGTGAACGCAAGCCCCATTGCCTATCAGAGATGGGTGGTTTGGGTGCCCATCCGGCAGGGGGAAATGTTGTGGGATTAGATGGACAAGTCCTAGGCTGACGCCGGAGGTTTGGTTTTACTATGAAAGCAAGCAAGAGGGAGGATGTGAGAAAGTGCCTTTTGGCTCTTTTGGGCTGTGTGTGTGTCTGTGTGTCTGTGTGTCTCTGTGTGTGTGTCTGTCTGTATGTGTCTCTCTGTGTCTGTCTGTCTGTGTGTGTCTGTGTGTGTGTGTCTGTCTGTGTGTGTCTGTCTGTGTGTGTCTGTGTGTGTCTGTGTGTGTGTCTGTGTGTGTCTGTGTGTGTGTGTCTGTGTGTGTGTCTGTGTGTGTCAGTCTGTGTGTGTCTGTGTCTGTGTGTGTCTGTCTGTGTGTGTCTGTGTGTGTCTGTGTGTGTGTCTGTGTGTGTCAGTCTGTCTGTGTCTGTCTGTGTGTGTCTGTGTGTGTGTCTGTGTGTGTCAGTCTGTCTGTGTCTGTCTGTGTGTGTCTGTGTCTGTGTGTGTCTGTGTGTGTCTGTGTCTGTGTGTGTGTCTGTGTGTGTCAGTCTGTCTGTGTCTGTCTGTGTGTGTCTGTGTGTGTGTCTGTGTGTGTCAGTCTGTCTGTGTGTGTCTGTGTGTGTCTGTGTCTGTGTGTGTCTGTGTGTGTCTGTGTCTGTGTGTGTCTGTCTGTGTGTGTGTGTGTATGTGTGTGTCTGTTAGTCACTCAGTCGTGTCTAACTCTTTGCAACCCCCACACACTGTAGCCCGCCAGGCTTCTCTGTCCATGGAATTCTCCAGGCAAGAACACTGGATTACCATTTCGTTCTCCAAAGGCACTTCCCAATCCAGGGATGAGCCCTGGTCTCCTGTGTCACAGGCAGATTCTTGACTGTTTGAGCAACAGGGAAGTCCAAACCACCCATCTCTGATAGGCAATGGGGCTTACATTCAAGAATCACGCAGGGCAAGAGCAAACAAAGAAGCAGTTTTAAGTGGATGCAGGAACAATTCCTGCAGCTACACACCGGAGGTCAGTGTAGAAGGCACAGGCAAAAATGCCCACCGCCCAGTTTCTCTCTGGAAAGAAGATGACTGCATTCTTTCCTAGCTGCTGCCAAATGCTCAAGTTTCTAATCAGCTTGTGGGGAGTCTGAAAGGGACCTTCCTAAGAGCCTGAAGAAGCTGGTGGGTCTGTTTTTTACTGTCTCCCTCCAGGCTTCTCCAACAATAAAACCAAGTCTCTAGCTTCTTTCTGGAAGGAGCTTGTCCACATATAGAGTATCCTTTGGACTTCATGGAGGATCCCAACCAGCAGCATCTAGGCACAGGCTAATTATTAACAGAAACTGTATTCTCAGCAGTAGCTGATAAAGTACACAATCAAACCCTTCCAGGGAAAAACTAGGAGATGAGCATTTTTGCCTGCTTCCTCTGTACTGAGCCTGGGGAGAAAGCATGGGCAGTGCTTACCTGCTTATTTCATCCCACTTTTTCTGTAGTCCCGTGGGACTCATGAATGCAAGCCTCGTTGGCTATTAGTGTTGAGTGATGTGGGGACCCATCAGGGTGGCAGCCTTTAAAGTTGGGATGCTGTATGTGTGGTCCAAACCCTTGGCTTCTCAGGGAGCAGCTGGGAGTTGGGGTTTCCCTCCCCATTGTAACACACGGCCTGGAGTGGGCATTATGGGGAGAGTGTGTCTCAGCCATTCCTACGTGTTTCCATGTGAGTGTTTTCTCAGTTGTTTAACGTGTGGGAGTCAGTCAGATATAGTTGCTGAATTTCTCTCAAAGGGAATCATTCCAAGTTTAGCTCTATAGTGTGTTCATTGGAGGAGAGACGCTCAGGAGACTCCCATGTCACCATCTCGCCACATGATCACCCTTCTTTCCTCTTTCTTTAAATGCAGTTGGAAAAATGTGAAACATCCCTCTTTTGTTTAAGCAGATTTCCCAAAGAAATATGCAAAAGAAGGGAAGAAAATGTTATGCCTATTTCAAAGCCCAGTGCTATTATGAATTCTTGTAACTATAGTCTTACAGTCTGTAATCTAATTACTGACCATAACTCTCCACTGCATCACTGAGGTAGCTTCATTTCAATTATATATCCACCTCATTTGCTGTGGCCATGGGTCAGCCCCTGTCTTGCTGATTTCACTACTTTCCCACCAAACTATGAAGTATACTAACCTCTTTTTTTTAAATATTGTGCATATTCTGACTTCTCTAAAGAAACCAAGAAAGAACATTCTGCAGTTCAGATCAGCTACACCACATTGTAAACAATTGCTCATCTTCTTTGAATTACAACTCATCAAAGAATATTGGACATTCTTGGTGTAAAACGTCTGGCCCAAACTCAGATATCTATTTAGTTCTGAAAAATGACTGGTACAGAGCTGGCACTTAAATTTTCTTGGGTAATTCCATTATATCATTAAGATGTTTCTGGGCTGAGATTATTATTTTCTTAAATGAAGCAGTAAGCAAAAATCTTAGTGTACCATGTAAAAATGAATTAAATTTAACATGGCCCTTTGAATCTTTCTTGAATATTGTATCCATTTATAAATGGATTACTGAGCTGATGAGAGTGTAAGAAATGGCCTCCCGGGCATTCAGACGTAGAACCAAGAATAAAGCTCAGAAATACTAGTTAAAAAATATGATGTGGTAACTGCAAATAATTTCAAGATTTACTGTGAGAAGCAATTATTTTGAATATTTTGAACCAGATATTCAGAATTAGTCTTGGATGTTAAGTTGAACCCATATCTTGGGTAAGTCTAAAATTTAGATGTAATAGGTACATTATTATCTGCAGGTTTTTTTCTCCATATTCTCTATCTCACCCTTAAACTTCTGAATCTGACATTCCTGGAGGGGAAAACACATTAAAACCCCAAAGCAGCAAGGAGACAGAAAAAAAGCCTACTTTCACCAAAGTACTAATAGACTGGGCACTCTGCTTGTCTGCCCTTCTGGTACATTCCATGCCCAAATTCCCTGTTCATATTATCTTCATTCTAAAACACTTGATACACTACTTTTCCATTTCACTTCCCACTCTTTTCTTAATTATCTTCCCACAAAAATGTGACTGAACACTGAATATAGCTTTAAGAGAAGCATGCATTGCACATACATATAGCCCAACACCTTTAGACAAAATAAACAGCATTTAGAGTAATTATGCTACTCTGTCAGGTTGTAAAAGTGAAATGAAAACCTCTGTTGGTTTGGTACTCTTTCTCACAGTTTTTCCAGAGTGATTAGCAATTCATTCAGATTTATGGACCAATATTATTTATATCACAGGAAAAATACTAAATGTTAGAGATAGAAGGCACCAGCTTTAATGTTGGAATTTTGATATAATATCCTACCATCAGGGAACTCATGGTATTCCATTTTTATTTTTAATCTATTCAATTTTTATTTTTCACTTTAAGAAAGATCTTATATTGATCTTGACCCACAATAGGTATGGGGCTTGCCAGGTGGTCCTAGTAAAGAATCCACCTGCCAGGGCAGGAGACATAAGAGACTTGGGTTTGATCCCTGGATTGGGAAGACCCCTGGAGGAGGGCAATGCAGTCCCCTCCACTATTCTTGCCTGGAGAAGCCCATAGACAGGGGAGCCTGGTGGGCTACAGTCCACAGGTGGCAAAGAGTCAGACACCACTGAAGCAAATTAGCATGCTGCATGCATAGTAGGTATTCAGTCAACATCTGTTGTATGAATGAATAAATGGACACATCTTATAGCTCCAATGACCCTAGGGAACAAGCACATCATATAAACCTCTTATTTGGTATATTATATTATACTGAGTTCAAGAGGACAGATGAATTGTTTTAAATTGCATATCTATATCTACATCAATATATCTATATCGATATATATCTATATATCGATATAGATATATATAGGTGGCAGCCAGGTTTATACTAAAATGTAAGTCAGTTAACTCATTTCAGTACTTGTTGCTATTATGCCAATAGCTTTTCCCCTGATAACTAGAGTCTGTATAATCCCGGTTAAAATGTGACATTTCTAATTGGATGTGATTGCCGTATATTCTTCCATGCAGCTTGGAATAATAACAGTTCTTATTATTGAAATTCTTTAATGTAGTCTTCTAAAATTGTGTTAATTTTTTTTTAGCAATGTATGCCCTTGTTGCCTCATACTTGTGACTAGCAAACACTCCACAATTTTTAACATCAGTTGGAGTTTGTGCATTTTTATACTTCATTTATCCTCATTAGGATGATAGCTGTTTGTTTCAACCCACATTTCCAGGGTATTGATATAATTCTAAATCTTAAAGCTCACATCTATAATATTAAGTAGCAATTTCATTTGTGTTTACCACAAATTTGATTAAAACGCATCTTGCTTAAGGAGGCAAAATGAAGTCTCAAGGGCTACACTTGATCCATAAAAGCATTTTCATTAGTACAGCATTTTTTTTTAATGCCCAGAAAGGTATATTAATTTTCTAGGACCACATTATCAAAGCCTAAAACAACAGACATTGTCTTACAGTTTGAGAGGTGGTCCTTGTTCTTTTTTCCTTCTAGACACATACAGTCACATGGTCAACTTCTCCTTGTGTTGCTTCATTTTGCCTCCTATCTGTGTGTAGCTGTCCCCATGAACAAATTCCCCTTTTTCATAAGTATAGCAGACATATTGAAATAGGGCCTACACTAAAGACATCATTTTAACTTAATCACCTCTGTAAAGACCTTGTTTTCAAATAAAGTCACATTCTAAGGTATTAGGGGTGGGGGCTTTAACATACTTTTAAGAATGAGACACCATTCAGTTCATAACACAGAGCACTTGGATTTTTGTTTCCTGCTCATGGTTGTAGATACATACGATACTATTCAGAACATTACACATTGTGTGTCATACATTTGATATGTATATATCAATTTTAAATGCATATATTTCCATACATATATGACATCTGATACATGTGTTTTGCATATGAGCATGTTTATGTGTGTGCATGTGTTGGTGTGCCTGATAGTAAACTTTCTAGTCTCTGTTCATGTTTTTTCTGCTTTGCCAGAAGCCTTTGGTTACTGATTTAAAGCAGTTATTCAGCAGATAGTATTTTACCTGAACAACTCATTTTTGAAATTAGTTTATGTGACTTCATTTCATACACAATAATATCACAACACCTCATGCCCCTTTTCAATCTTGTAACATATTTTAAAATGGAGCAAAAAAAAGGAATCCAATATCATCACAATGTTGGAGTACTGAATTGACATAATGTCTAGTGATATGTTTATAGATATAGTAATATCCAAGAGAAACACAAATATTCTCTCCATGACTCTGAGTGGAGAAAGAATAGCCAGATATGAATGTGACTGGGTCCGGACACTTTCTAGGCAAAGCAATTTTCTTGTTTTCCTTATTTAGAGCTTAATATTAAGGAAAAAAAAAAAAAAACAGAAATCATCACCTTTCATATTTGTCTTAGTTAAAAATATAGAAAAATAACTGGCATTTGATTAAGAGCTTTCCTTTCTTACCATGGTACATATGAGAAGATAGAAATGGAGCATCAAAATCTAAATATTTTTTAATTGAAGTATATTTACTGTATAATATTACAGAAGCTACAAGTATACATTATAGTGATTCAAATATTTAAAAGTTATTCTCCTTTTTTAGTTATTATAAAATATTGGCTATATTCCCCATGTTGTACAATATATCCTCATAGATTATTTTATACCTATTAGTTTTTACCTCTTACTCACCTAATTCTATGTTGCCCCTCCCACCTCCCCTCTCCCTCCTAGTAATCACTGGGGAGTTCTCTACACCTGTGTCTTCATTTTTAAAAAAGAATAATGCATTTGTCTAATAAATTTGTGCAAAGTATTTTAAATAGTTTATGGGTTATCATGAGATTTGTTGTGCTTAGATGCTCAGTCATGTCCAACTCTTTGCAACCCCATGGTCTGTAGCCCACCATGTTCCTTTGTCCTTGGGATGCTCCAGGCAAAAATACTGGAGTGGGTTGACATTTCCTTCTCCAAAGGACTCTTCCCCACCCAGGGACTGAACCTGGGTCTCCTGCATTACAGTTGAATTCTTTACCAACTGAACCACAAGGGGAGTCCATGAGATTTGTTGCAAAAGAATAAAATATAATATATCATGAAAGTCTCAGTTGCCAAAATCTTAAGCTAAATTCTAGACCTATTTTCTGATCTTGTGATCCCTGAAGATCAGTGTCAGTTTGTTACTTTGCTTTTGGAGGATGCCTTCTCTTCATATTGTTTAAGAGTAGCACTTATTGGGTACAGAGCTCACCACTGACTCCCTGCTGGTTGTATTTCTGCTGCTTTTTTGTGTTCTAAATGTCATTTGAGAGTGTGACTTTCAGTTAGAGAGTTGGATAATGTGGAGAGAAATAATAGACAATCAAAAGGGCTTAGATGCAGATTGCTTTAATAGTTCTAGTTTAATTTCAAACCTACAGAAAAATGAAATTGTTCTGGGTTTCTGTAGTCTCATTGTCCTTGTCACACATAGCATTTATGAGTGATTGCACATTAGGAAGTCACTTGTGACCCTTGTCTCAGACAGCTAGAGATTTTGTTTATAAATATGGAACAGCTGTACATGGATGGAGTAACAGGTTCTATAAAACTGATGAAAAAGAATAAAACACTATCATATACACTAGTATTTAAAGGATACACTTTATAATTAAATGCTGTCATCACAGGAAGAGTTCAAGATTTGAAAATTACCTTAATTCCACTTCTTATTATTTCAACTTATTAACTTTGAATTCCAAAGATAAACACTAAATATAATCTTAAAACACAAATGATGCTTTTGATACACTATCTCTTAGCGTTAGTAACAGCAGTACAGACCTGTATTTTGGATTCTGTGCAAACACTGTCTCATACAGACTATTGCTTTTTTAATTGGGGTATTCACCTTGCTGCATTAGAACATTTTGGCTCATTATTTTTCTATAATGAACTTACTTCTTATAGGGAAGCTGAGCTGAATTTGAAGAATATTGCAGTCTTAAGCATTTTGATTTAAGAAAAATGAATGTAAGCATTCACTATTCCTGAAAGAGTTCCTTCCTACCATGATATAACAATCATTTCACATTCAGATATGATTTTCCTTTTCTATCAAGTTCTGTAAGTTATCACTTGGCTAGTTATTTCTGATGGCTTGAAGAGTTACAGCAGTATATTCGCTCTTTATTTTAATACTAGGAGTATATATTACTGGATAAATTATTTGATTTCTCAAGTGATTACTAGCTTATTTATGAATTTTCATTTAGCAAATTTTTACATGGTGTGCATTTGGACCAGAAGCTGCTCTAGGTGATTAAAACATTGATTAATTTAATCATCTAATAATACTAGAAGAGTCTGAAAAAATTTGGATAAATTTTTCCCAGCAAGTATCCTCCTACATCCATTGTGGGTGAGTCTGGTACTCTGCCCAATTGAGGTTGGGATGGGACTTGAGACTGACTTTGGCCAATGGATAAGCATTTTGGATTACAAAAATAAGCCAAAATGGTGAATTAAACATCAGTATTTTATCTTACAAAAATAATTAACGTGCTTGCATGTTTTGTTTCACCTGTCATGCTCTTATAACATTTTAGGCATTGTTTCTTTATCTTGGGTTACAGAATGAACACACTTAGAGAACACTTGAACCTAAGCTCCAACTTCAGGGCCTGGCCAAGCAGAATCTCCTAGACAAGCCCTTCTTAGGTTTACTGAAACATTTTTAGTGTTTCGTGAAATCTAGCTTTAGTGTTGCTCTTTGGACTTTTGGCCTCCAGCAGACAGTAAACCAACAAGCACCATCCTTACAGGAGTAATTGACTCTAATTTTCATATAGTGTGGGTAATTGCTATACAATAGGAACTGGAAGGAGTATGGCTGGATCCTAGTTGATCGTTTGGGTCACTTCTTGACACATCTATGCTGGGTAAAAGTTATAGGTAAGCATAGTTTGAAAAGAGTGTGGTTACCAGGGTCTCATCCCTTTATAATGAAGGTCTAGGTTATTTCATGAGAGGAGCAACATAGACCTGATCAAAATGTAGAGGAAGAATGTGATGAATATTATTTGTAGCCTCAGTACCAATTGCAGCTGTGTCTAATGTAGATTATTCTATTACCACTCCTTTTTTAATTTCTTCAGAAATTATGCCTTGCCATCATCATGAAGAAGCATCATCAGCACGGAGGAAATTTATTGTGAAACAAAGTGGATGTGAGTCATGTAACGGATGCCCTTGTAGAAACACTGTCAGCACCATTCCATGATTGTAGAATATTCATTACAATTGAGGAACCAATACTGACACATTTTTAAATAAAGTCCATAGTTCACATTTCATATTGTAAGGATTCAAAGATCTCCTGGAGAAGGAAATGGCAACCCACTCTGGTCTTCTTGCCTGGATAATCCCATGGACAAAGGAGCCTGGCAGGCTACAGTCCATGGTGTCACAAAGAGTCAGGCACAACTTTAGCAACTGAGCACTCATGTACAACCTTCATACTGCTTCTACAGTTTTGCTTTCTCCAGAATGTTAAATAGCTGAATCTTCCCCACCCCCGCTTTTTTTTTTTTTTTAACTGCCAAAGTTGCTATCACAGAAGCTCAGAGACTTCAGGTAGGTTGCAATTTATCCTGGGCTGTAAGGTTAACCCCTCTGCCGGGAGCCAGCACACAAGATCCCACCCATGACAATGTCGTGAGGAGAAGACCTGACAAGCAAGGCAGATCAGGACTTCAGGGATTTCAAAAAGCTGCCCCGGCACTCACCTTAAAGATGATCTCTGTCTTTCTGATGCTTACTATATTAGACTACTCCCTAATTTCTGTGACACGGGTAGAAGGCCTTCCCCTATCTCTTTCCAAACAGAATCAACTTAGAACTTTAATTAATATGTCCCCCGGATGGTGGTATCCTGTAAGATTATCCATGATGAAAGGAGTGTTTCAATTTAGACCCCTTTGCTGGCATTCTAGCCTGCTTGGCAAAAGCATACTAATGCACATGACTGCTCACAACACCTTAATCATAAACAGCATAAAGAACCTGATCACATAAAGGCCCTAATAGGCACAGAGCCCTTCGGGGGTGAGGAAGCCCTATTAGAGTACATAAAAATATTATTCTAAAAGGGGTTATAGTTAAAGATTTAGAAAAATAAGAGTTTAGAATTGCTAATTTTAACCAGGAATGCTAGACAGGGGCTGCCTCACCGGAACTCAGAGTCTTTGTTTGGTAAACCTTTTAGATAAATTTAACTGATAACTTCTGCAAAAGGACTGACCTTTGTGTTCATTAAAGAATAGATTACGGAAAACAGCTTTGCATTCACCTAGGTCATAAAATGTCAATAGGCCCCAAGGCCAGAAGATAATGTACAAGACTCTCACAAAGAAGTATGCAGAAAACACCCTGGTTTCTTGTAGGACAAGTTGATGTATTATTAAAATATCTTCCCCTTAACAATGTACTAACTTAGAATATAAAAGCTACGGTAAAAAATAAAGATTGGCCAGACTCTACTACACATCCCCAGTTTGGTCTCTCCCTCTCTCTCTTTTTCTCACTGACACCGTTCATCCTGAGGGTACCCCTGGATTCTGCCGAGGCTGGACCCCAGCACCCCTCAGGCAAAGTTTTTGGAGTTTTGGTATGAGCCATTGTTGAAAACTACAATTGGTAAGAGAACCTTTCTTTTACCTCTAGCAGATAAGTTGTTCACAGCTATTCAATTGTTCCTATTTACCTTCAAGAGGCACTTCAACTGAAGTTGAAAACATGAGCATCCTGCCCCAAGGAGAACAAAAATTGAAACAAACAAACAAAAAATATAGCCATAAATCTACTCAGAACTATAGTTGGAAAATCACTACTGGGAGTCAGGGTGAGGGAGTAAAGAGAAGAGCCACTGCATATTAAAAAAAATCAGACTTTTAGATTTGCTTTCAAGTTCATCCTCTCCATAAATATACAAGTTGAGTATTATGACCAGCCGTAATATTTTTCTTAAAATGGATGTACCAGTCGTCTTTTCAGGAGATGTTCTGCAATCACCCTGGAAACACTCACTTGGATTGGCCTTAGTCATTCTGCTCTGTTTGAGGCACTTTAATTTTTTAAAGTGTTATATTTATGCTACTTCAAAATGATTGCTATTTTTGTCCTTATATTATCTTTGCATTTGGAAAATATCGCTGACAAGTTGCATACCTCTGTCCAGTTTCCTTCTGTTGGTACTACAACCACAAGCAAAGCAAACAGGTTTTATGGCATGAAAATATTTTGAAAATATGCTGGACCAGGAAAAGCAATAATAAACACAACATGTAGTGGCACCTTTTTCTCTAACCCACTAATGGTAATTATCCCAAAAGAACCTATTTATGCTACTCCTATATTCCTAGCACAGTTGCTGA
Organism: Muntiacus reevesi; assembly: GCF_963930625.1. Lineage (NCBI taxonomy): Eukaryota > Metazoa > Chordata > Mammalia > Artiodactyla > Cervidae > Muntiacus > Muntiacus reevesi. Next base: position 37,538,063 of record NC_089269.1, read on the forward strand.
CCGATTACTTACCATCTAGAAAATTTGTTTCTGTCTGTTGTGCTGAAGACTGCGAAAGCACCAGTTTTATATCAAAGGTTAATTTACTGCAATATTATTACTAGCTAATATGGAATAATATGTAATTTAGTTACCCTAAGAATTATCATCATTTATTAGTCATTGTCTCATATATATATATTTATACACACACACACACTGCATTTGGTATCACCTAATTTCTGAAATTGGTTGAGTTTAAAACAATTTTGAACAGTTTTCTAAAAAAGAAAGTAGAAATAGCCAGAAATATGAGCAATATTACACAAACTAATCTTTATTTTCTAAGCTTTTTATTTTGTATTCAGTTATAGCTGATTAACAAACAATGTGATAGCTTCAGGTGAACGGGGCAGGGGGAGGGTGCTCAGTCATACATATACATATACATGCATATATGCATATAATAAACACATGTATATGCGTATACATAAACATGCACACATGCATAAACATATACATATGCATATACATGTACATATATCCATTCTTCCCAAAGGGCTTCCCTGATGGTTCAGTGGTAAAGAATAAGCCTGCGGTGTAGGATACACCAGCGACACTGTTCGATCAGTGGGTCAGGAAGATCTCACGGAGGAGGAAATGGCAACCCACACCAGTGTTCTTGCCTGAAAAATCTCATGGAGAGAGGGCTACAGTCCAAAGGGTCTCAAAGAGTCGGACACCACGGAGCACAAACGTTCTCCCCAAACACTCCTCCCATCCAGGCTGCCACATAACATTGAGTAGAGTTCCGTATCACATACAGTAGGTCCTTGTTGGTTATCCATTTTAAATATAGCAATGGTAGTGGTTCAGTCGCTAAGTCATGTCTGACTCTTGTGACCCTGTGGACTATAGCCCACCAGGCTCCTCTGTCCTTGGGGTTTTCCAGGCAAGAATGCTAGAGTGGGTTGCCATTTCCTTCTCCAGGGAATCCTCCCGACCCACAAATCAAACCTGGGTATCCTTAATAGAAGGCGGATTCCTGCATTGCAGGCGGATTTTTTACCGAGTGATCTACAAGGGAAGTCATAACAGTGTAGCAGTGTACACACTCTAATCTTCTTAGAGGATTAATTATTGTGCAATCCATCTAGATTGCCTTTGGATAATAATTGTTGTTAGCATACAAGTTCTGAGGTCTAAAGTTAGCAAGGTCTAAATTACAGGTAAAAGAAATATTGTGAAGTAGTTATTTGAATAAAAATTTAAAGTATGAAAATTAGTTATTTTGATAGAATATATATTTCATATTTTAAAAGAAATGCAAGGCTATCATATGCAATGTTTACACAATGTGCCAGCCAGCCATCTGTTGATAAATCCTATCTCTTTTTAGCCTTATCACTCATTTTCTGAAAACTCTACCCTTTTACCCTGGAGAAGGAAATGGCAATCCACTCCAGTATTCTTTCCTGGAGAATCCCATGGACAGAGGAGCCTGGAAGGCTACAGATAAAGGGGTCACAGAGTTGGGCACGACCAAGTGACTAGCACACATACACTATCCTTTTAAGATAATAAATATAATTATCTCTAAGTTTATATTATTAAATAGACTCTGTGTTTTCTTATGATAAAGTCTTTGAAGAATTATGTAGAATTATGTGGAGTTACGAGCCAAGATTTGAATATATATTTAAATATAAAATTCAGATGGTGAAAACTCCCTCCAGAAAGTGTACAGAATTGGCATCCTTCCTATAGGTCTAAAAGAGGTCTTGATTCCACCACAAACATACTGAACATTATTATCCCTAGTCTCTATGCCAATTTAAGAAGTAAACACAAGTTTTACATTAGTTTAAATCATATTTTCTGAGGCTAGTAATTGTGTCCATGTATTTATCATATTCTACATATCTATCTGTGTACACATGTATGTATGTATTTATCTATCTATATACCCATGTGTCATCTCCACTGCAAGTTGCATGATCACTAACCCTTTCCACTTATAAGAGACACAGATTCAATCCCTAGGTCAGAAAGATCCCCTGGAGGAGGAAATGGCAAACCTGTCCAGTATCTACCTGGAGAATCCCATGGAGAGAGGAGTCTAGTAGGCTGCAGTCCATGGAGTCGCAAAGAGTCGAATATCACTGAAGTGACATAGCAATTGTCTTTTACTGTTAATTGAATTTAACTACTTTTTTAAAGCTTTGTATGTCATAAATGCTGCCTATGTTTTCCTAGTTTTTGCTTACTTTTCAATTCTGCCTATTTGTCAGTATTTAATGCCCCAAATTTAAAATGTTTGTAAGGTCCAATCAGTCAATCTTTTCTTTTATGGTTTCTGTGTTTGGTGGTAAAGAGTGATTTTGAAGCAAGAGTTTTCTTTTTCAATAAACTTTTATTGAGCACTTGTCCTAGCTTAGGGGCAGAGAGAGTCAATTAAGTGCTTGTCCCGCATGAAATTTCAATCCAGTTGTGGAGACAGAAAAATAAATGTACATTCACACAACATTAAGAAATGTTTTACCAACAGCAATCTACAAATAAATGCAAATTGATACACTGTAAATTGAGAACATATGTGCTAAGAATAAAGGAATGGGTAATTGAATGGAACTTTTCAAGGGAGGGAAATTAGAGATAAAACACACAAGGCTTTCAAAATTCTCACGACATCTTTTTTCATTGGTTCTACGCATCTATGAATTATTCCACTTTCCATGTATTGAAACAAGCTGAACATTGCTTAACAACCTCTATGTACTTTCCTCAGGGAAAGAAGGAGTTGATATTCTTTAAACACTTAAGTATAAACACTATTTTCAGCATCTTTCTGTGAGGAATTGAGAATGAGATTTGGATATGGATAGGAAAGAAAAATGAATTATTTTCCTTACCAGCCATGAATAGTTTCTTTACCTCCTAATTCAATTTTGCCTTGCCACGTATCTGCCACATTCTACTTCAAAAGTTTAGCTTCATTTTTTTCCTTCTTTTTTTTTTTTTTTTATTGTATCATGTTTGCTTAATATACAGCAAGTAGAAAATAAGCTACGTCTTGTTTTGAACCAGACATTTATGTTTTAAATGGTGTGCACAATATCTGTTACAAAAGAACATATAAAAATAACTTTTTAGAAGTTTCTATAAGAAAGAAAATGCAAAGTTTAACCCTACAACTTTAGTTTCAGAAATAAAGGTGCAGTAGCAGAAAAAAATTATGAAAGTGGTGATTGCTTTAAAAGTCATCAAAGAAATAAAAGCCACAAAATAAAATAACAGAACTGCTTAGTTTCATTTCCAGAAATATGCATAATAATCTAGTTGTCATTTTTCATATCTGATACTCATTTTGAAAGGGAAAAAAAGCCCCTTCAATTTTGGTGAAATATGTTAGTAAAATGTTCTCAAAACTTTCTAGTTTAACTTCATTTCATTTTAATGCCCTAGAACAATTTCCTGGGCCCTGTCTCTGCTCTCTCTCTCCCTCCAATAGTCTCCAGCACTCACTACTGATGCCAAATGAAACAGGAAGATGGGATGACATTGTAATAGCAGCATATTTTCAGCTCCTGTGACTTCTCTGGAGGTATACTTTACCTTCTAATTTTCCTACACCTGGTTCTGAACAATGCAGCTCAAAATGATATCTTTTTTATTCTTATTTGGAGTATCCGTTGTGAATATTTAATTTCCATAATACTAAAGTGAGCAGGACAGGCCAACCAATGGTAAAAAATCAGGATTTAGTGTGTTCATGTTACTTCCTTAAACCCAAGAAATTAAAGGATCTTTCTGCTCCTTAGGGAGTAATCAAATCAATTAATACTAAAGTACTCACTAAACAGATCTTTTAAAGATAAAAAATTCTCCAAAATCCACAGAACTGACTTTTATTTGGGGAAAAGAAAAAAAGCTTATTGTCTTTTTAGCCCATAATCTTCACTTTTATGACATCTTTCTCAAACACAGAAGGATGAGGAACTTCCCAAACGAAATCTGCTTTTCTTTCTAACCCACAGTAAGGAGTTTTGGTTCCCAACAGTAACTGCCTTTTCCTCAGATGTATTCCTCTTATGTCAAGCCTATTATGTATGCCTATTATGTTAGGTTTTTTGACTATTCTATAGCGAATTGCTTATGTTTCTTCATATATTCACCTTCATATATTTATGCTGTTGTTGTTGTTGTTCAATTGCTGCCTCATGTCACACTCTTTGAAACCTCAAACTGTAGTCTGCCAGACTCTATTCCATGTGGTGTTCTAGGCAAGAATATTAGAGTGGGTTGCCATTTCCTTCTCCAGGGGATCTTTCCAGACAAGAAATCAAACCTGGATCTTTTGCATTGTCAGGCAGATTCTTTTCCACTGAACCATTAGATAAGTCCTATTTACATGCTAGTAAAGTAATGCTTAAAATTCTCCAAGCCAGGCTTCAGCAATACGTGAACTGTGAACTTACAGATGTTCAAGCTGGTTTTAGAAAAGGCAGAGGAACCAGAGATCAAATTGCCAACATCCGATGGATCATCAAAAAAGCAAGAGAGTTCCAGAAAAACATCTATTTCTGCTTTATTGACTATGCCAATGCCTTTGACTGTGTGGATCACAATAAACTGTGGAAAATTCTGAAAGAGATGGGAATACAGACCACCTAACCTGCCTCTGGAGAAACCTGTATGCAGGTCAGGAAGTAACAATTAGAACTGGACAAGGAACAACAGACTGGTTCCAAAAAGGAAAAGGAGTACATCAAGGCTGTATATTGTCACCCTGCTTATTTAACTTATATGCAGAGTACATCATGAGAAACACTGGGCTGGAGGAACCACAAGCTGGAATCAAGATTGCTGGGAGAAATACCAATAACCTCAGATATGCAGATGACACCACCCTTATGGCAGAAAATGAAGAAGAAATAAATAGCCTCTTGATGAAAGTGAAAGAGGAGAGTGAGAAAGTTGGCTTAAAGCTCAACATTCAGAAAACTAAGATCATGGCATCCATTCCCATCACTTCATGGGAAATAGATGGGGAAACAGTGAAAACAGTGGCAGACTATTTTTTTGGGCTCCAAAATCACTGCAGATGGTGATTGTAGTCATGAAATTAAAAGATGCTTACTCCTTGGAAGGAAAGTTATGACCAACCTAGACAGTATATTGAAAAGCAGAGACATTACTTTGCCAGCAAAGGTCCATCCAGTCAAGGCTATGGCTTTTCCAGTGGTCATGTATGGATGATAAAGTTGGACTATTAAGAAAGCTGAACACTGAATGATTGATGCTTTTGAACTGTGGTGTTGGAGAAGACTCTTGAGAGTCCCTTGGACTGCAAGGAGATCCAACCGGTCCATCCTAAAGGTGATCAGTCCTGGGTGTTCATTAGTAGAACTGATGTTGAAGCTGAAACTCCAATACTTTGGCCACCTGATGCAAAGAGATAACTCAGTTGAAAAGACCCTTATGCTGGGAGGGATTGAGGGCAGGAGGAGAAGGGGATGACAGAGGATGAGATGGTTGGATGGCATCACCGACTCAATGGACATGGGTTTAGGTGGACTCTGGGAGTTGGTGATGGACAGGGAGGCCTGGCGTGCTGCAGTTCATGGGGTTGCAAAGAGTTGGACATGACTGAGTGACTGAACTGAACTGAACTGAACTGACCACCATTTGGCAGGACTACAGTAAATGAGAAACATGCAATAGCCAAACCTCCTATAATCAGATAAACTATTAATAACACCCTCCTTTCAAGAAGCATGAAGTCATAATGCATTCTCATTGTCTAGTGTGTTCAATTACAAGTGTGTCTTACTTTAGATGGTAAAGAATGCCTACGCATGTATTTTTGTGATGCTATAAAATATATTGTTCCACTTCCTATTTTGTTTCAAATTCTAATTAAAGTAACTTTTAATTTAACTCTGTGTGTTTTAAGATTATTCACTTATTCATTTTGATTCAGGGGTTGTTCTGAAAAGCATTTCCCATTTTGAAATTTTCAGTGACATCAGATCTATCACAGAGCCTACTATCATATAGCATTGTAATGGGATTAAAATGAAGGAAGAACAAACTATCTCATAATCTGGACCAAGAACTTCACAAGTTTATTACTTCTGAGAATAAACATTAAAGTAGCTCAATATCAGAGTAGTCTACAAAAAACATTTTGAAAATATCACCAAGATTACAACTTTTTATCCTAAAATTCTTTTGTGCTGTCCTCCTTATTGTACCCATGCAGCAGGACTCCAAATGGGGTGAAAACAGATCAGAAACTCAACATAATTGCTTGGGCAAATAAAAGACAAAATTTCTTCTTAAGAGCCTTTGAAGTATTTGAAAGAGGAAGAGATATGCAGTATCCCGTGGAGGTGACAAAACCATCAGGTTGCAGATTTACTGAAGAACTACTGAGTTATTATCCCTTCCAACATTTTTGTTTTACTCTGATTAATATATTATATTTCCTCATTACCTGTAAACATTAGTCTACCTTGAATTTCAGTCTCTTGTAAGATAGTATGCAATAATGAAAACTTACTCTCAGTTTGGGAGACAGAAGACCAAAATTTCAAGAAATACGTATAAATCAATTTTATGAAAGTAGTTCCAAAGCTTCAAATTAATGTTAATGTAGGATATGTGTTGTATGGAATTATAGAATCAATTCTGCTTGAGATGTTGTATAAAATTTATATAAACATATCCCTAAGGAAAATTTAAACATTCTTAATGCATGACTGTTCATGATTAAACCTTATTTACTTCTTTGGTCTTATTTCTGGAAACTACACCCTTGAAATCAAAGTTCCATTTAAGTCGAACTACTTTCTGTTCTTGGAAAAACTCTACCTGCCCCACTTTTTCACCATGTTGGATTTTGTCCTGGAAATCTTTCTTTACTCCCGCCAACTATTAACATCTAATTCTTATGTGACCTGGTATTTCAGGATCATTGTCTAATCCAGGTCAGTTGCCATTCCCGCTGCACCCTCTGGTGGTCATTTCCATATCTACTTGAGTTGATTAAGCCAGTTCTGGTCAGTTTATACTCTTTACACTAGGGATAGAGTCAGAGATAAGCATGTGATCCGACTCTAGACAGCAGAACTCAAAGTAAATTCTGACGGAAAACTTCTCATTCAGGTTTCCTCAATCACAAAATAGAGACTTAGGAAAACATACTGTCTCTCTGGTTTTAAAATGCATTTTTATTATAGGGGTTGCCGCTGTGATCTTTGCTGACACTGATTTTTTGTGACTCCTGGGACTAGTGTTAAGTATATTTTTTAACAGCAGAAAGTTGAAGTTAACCAAGATGGGAGAATGGAGACATGAGAAGAAATCAAGTTTCTGTCCACATTACGGGCCCAATGAATTTGCCACCTTTGAGGTCAGTTTTAGCAGACATTTAGCATTTCTCTTGTCCATCCAACTAGGGCTTCCCCAGTGACTCAGTGGTAAAGAATTCATCTGTAATGCCAGAGACGTGAGTTTGATCTCCAGATTGTAGAGATCCTCTGGAAGAAGGAATGGTTACCCACTCCAGTGTTCTTGCTTGAAAAATCCCGTGGACAGAGGAGCCTGGCCACCTTCAGTACAGAGGGCCACAAAGAATCTGACACAACTGAAGTGATTTAGCATGCAGGCATGCACACACATTCATCCAACTACTCCTTTTTCTTATATATTTGCAAAGTCTTTTGCCTTTTGAAGAAGAGGCTGAAACCCACTATCAAATCTGAAAAAAAGCATATTATTTTTACTAGGCTTCCTTGTGTTGAGAGACATTTTTTTATGGATTTTTTTTTTTTTTTTTTTTTTTTTTTTTTTTTTTTTTACATTCCCACAGAACTGGAGTCCCTTGAGCAAAAGCATTTACAGTCAATTTTTGTGTATGGAGAATTTAAGAATATTTAAGTGGCTTTTCCCCCCATGTTTGGGTGGGAATGTCTTTATATCCCAGGATAATAAATGTAGAGATGGTTTCTCCTTCACCCTCAGAGATATTAGCTTACATTTCACAGTTAAGATATCATTCTTATTGCTTTCTTTCTCTCTCTGGAGGAGAGGATAGACAATTATGAGCAGCCCTACATAAGATTAGGGTTTTCCTAGTTTTGAGCTTTCTCTCCTGTAAAGTACCCCATTGCATGTACAGATAATCTCTAGTTCTCATTGTATTGCCTTGTGGGGATTGATGTGTGCTGGTGGTGGTGTAGTCGCTAAGTAGTATCTGACTCTTTGTGACCCCACGGATTGTAGCCCTCCAGGCTCCTCTGTACATGGGATCTCCCAGGCAAGAATATCGGAGTGGCTTGCCATTTCCCTCTTCCGAGGATCTTCCCAACCCAGGGATCGAACCCGTGTCTCCTGCTTGACAGGCAAATTCTGTACCACTGAGCCACCTGGGAAGCCCTGAATTAATGTGTAGGGAACTAATGCAAGAGTGATAAATGGTCTTTGCCTCTGACCAAGGAAGCATATGTCTTTTATTAGCCTTGAAAGGTGTGCATTCAACATAGGAGCTACTGTCTCAACATTCAACAGAATGGTCCTATCATGGCAACTTGGTCTTGACTTTCTATGGCAGACTAACTTGCTAGTTTTCACGTAGGGTAAAATCCCAGAATAGTCACAATTTTCAACTTAACATCTTATGGCTAGAGTATAGACACGTGGCTGAATCCAGCAATTGGTGATATTTGCCCCACATTTTCAACCAGAAATGTCAAAATGAAAAAATCAGGTACCATGCTGAATTTCTAGACAACAGTGTTGTATCTTTCAGCTTCCATTGTAGCTGTATTAGCAGTGCAAGCTGCCTGTAATGTGCCTACTGCCTTTGTCAGCCTTGATTTTTGTTTGTTGTTGTTGTTCAGTCACTAAATCATGTCTGACTCTTTGCAATCCCATGAACTATAGCCTGCCAGGTTCCTCTGTCCATGGGATTCTCCAAGCAAGAATACTGGAGTGGGTTGTCATGCCCTCCTCCATGGGATTTTCCTGACCCAGGGACCAAACTTGCATCTCTAAGGTCTTCTGCATTGGCAGGTAGGGTTTTTTTTTCCCTCACTTAGAGCCCTGTGAGAAGCCCTGGAGTTTGCTCAAACTTATGTCGATTGAGTTGGTGATATCTAACCATCTCGTCCTCTGTTGCCCTCTTCTTGTGTCTTCAAATGTTCCCAGCATCAGGATCTTTTCCAGTGAGCTGGATCTTCACATCAGGTTTTGGGATTCTACTAAAACAAATTAGTCATGTCACTCCCAAGCTTTTTGCCCTGTCAAAAGTTTTTATTATCCTCCAACACTTAACCATAGTCTGACTTACTTCATTGTTTATTTTCTATTTTTCTTCACTCTGGAATGTAATCTACACAAGGGAAGGGATGCATATATTACCTCCTCTGTCTATACATGATAGACTTTCAAAACTATATCTGAGAGAATAAATATCATGGATTTAGGAAAAATATTATTGACTTTCACCATTTTTTTTTTCCTTGAAGAATTTATGTGTTGTTTGTGTGAGATGAGCAGAAGTAATGCAGCTTAGATTAGGAGTAGGCCTTCCTACTTGGTAAGATTATCAGGCCACCTGGATACAACCAATCAGCTTTTGCTTAACACTGACCGCTGTTTGTCAATTAGGAAATAAGGAACAAGGCAGAAACCCCCAGGAATCCCGCCTGCACGAAAGTTTTGACCAATGAAATTGCTTTGCAAACTTGTAACCAATCCGTTTAAACCAACGGCGTGTGCTCACCCTATAAATTTTTGTAACAGCTGGGGCTCGGGGCTCTCTGACCTGCACTACTGCATTGGTTGAGGCGGGGAGTCCTGGCTCGAGTCATTAGTAAACTTCCCCTTTTTGCCAGTTGCATTGTCTTGGAGGCCTTCTCTATTCCCGCTCGGGGATTCGGACATCGGGCATAACAGTTTGAAGTGAGTAGCTTTGTTTGTTTTTAATAAACATCTATAAATTAAGCTGCTTTTTTCCCTTAAATATCTGGAGTGGAAATGTGACCCTGAAAGTAAAAAATATATATAATTTGTAAAAATTTTTAATACTCAATTGCCAATATGATTAGCAATTGCATTAGTTACCTAGCTGCACCATAAGTTATCCCAACACTTGATGAGTTAATACAATAAACATTATCTTGCACAGTTACTGTGGTGGAGAAGTCATCTAGTGGGTTAGCCAAATGGCTCTCTGTCTGAATCTGTCATACAGTTGTTGTTAAGATTATACCTGTGCCTGCGGTCATCTTAAGGCTTGGCTATAGCTGTAGAATCAGTTTTCACACTGAACTTACTCCCAGAACTGGCACATTGATCTGGATATTGGCAGGAGACCTCAGATTTTCACCACATGGACCTGTTCTTGAGCTTCCCAGGTGACGCTAGTGGTGAAATACCCACTTGTCAATGCAGGAGACATAAGAGACGTGGGTTCTTCCGTGTTGGGAAGATCCCGGGAGGAGGGCATGGCAACCCACTCCAGTGTTGTTGCCTGGAGAATCCCATGAACAGAGGAGCCTGACTGGCTACAGTCAATGGGATTGCAAAGAGTCCAATATGACTGAAGCGACTTAGCACACACATGGACTCATACTTAGGAGTGTTGGAAATGATTTATAACACAGTGGCTACATTCTTTCAAAGAGAGTGGTTCAATAGATGTCACATATCTTTGATGATCTTGCCTTGAAGTCACATCCTTAATTTCAACTGTATCCTATTGGTTACATCAGTCGGCTTGAGCCATTTTGAGAAGGACCTTATCAGTGTCTGAATACCATGACAGAATCCCAGGGGGCAGTAATGAAGGTGAACTGCCAAAGCAGTAATGTGCGCTGTGTTTAGTCGCTCAGTCGTGTCCTACTGTTTGCAACCCTATGGACTGTAGTCTGCCAGACTCCTCTGTCCATGGGGATTCTCCAGGCAAGAATACTGGAGTGGGTTGCCATTTCTTCTTCCAGGGGATCGTCCCAACCCAGGAATTGAACCCAGGTCTCCTTCATTGCAGGCGGATTCCTTACCATCTGAGCCACGAGGGAAGCCCCAAAGCAATAATAAAATCTCACAAATCTTATCTTCTTGCAAGGAAAGTATAGCACTTTAAAGCATGTTTAATATCTGCAAGCAGTTTTATTTGTTGGTAAGAGAAATGAAAGGGTAAGCTAAGTAAAAGAAAGTGTATAGCTTTGTGATATTATATGAGACCTTGGGCTTTCCAGGTGGCTCAGGGGCAAAGAATCTGGCTGCCAATCAGGAAACCTGGATTTGATCCTTGGGTTGGGAAGATCCCCTGGAGAAAGGAAAAGCTACCCACTCCAGTATTCTAGCCTGGAGAATTCCATGAACTGTATAGGACACGGGGTCCCAAAGAGTGGGACATGACTGGTGACTTTCACTTCACTTAATTTCTCTGAGCATCATTTTTCTTCCATATCCACTTGAGAGGGCAGTTGTAGTGGTCAAATTAGACATATTTTGAAAGATTCAACAATTCCAGTCTTAGTGTGTATTTGTTGTTGTATTAGTGAGTTTTCCCATCAGGAACATCTCACCCAGGGAATGTCCAATAAAGTTAATTTAACTAATACAGAAATTGAAATGATAATATATTCTTGCTGCACTTTATGGATGCTGGCAGGTTATACAGCAAACTGACAGAAACCTGAGACTTTCCCACATGCAATGAGTGCTTGCGTTATTATATACTAATTTAAAACCCTACCAGATGTTTTCATTAAAGGAATTGTAAGCTCTAGTGGAGCCTAAATATATGACCATTTATTAGATGGCATCCATCTTGTATTTACACCTTGATCAATGTCCAGGGTGTTACACAGACTCTCATAAAACATGAGGAGAGATCTTAAAGTGCACTGTGTCATGTATAGTATATTATAAAAATATTTTTTTAAATATATAGACGGACTCTGTGAAGGAAGAATATGTTGGATAGAGAAGCATTCATTTTGACCAAACCTTTATTTTACCAATATTATCTGCCATATTAATATCTTTTATATACTGTTTTACTTAGGCTTAATTTTTGCTGCACTACCCAGTACCAATTGAGTTTATTACAAAACCAAAATCTTATGTGTTTCTTTTTGGTCCTTCAGTTGCCAAACTTCTCAAAATTTTTACTTATTATTCTCATTCTAAAATTTCAGTGAGAATAGTGCTCTATATAGTCAATCAAAACTTAAATTTGTATCCAAAAGTATGTTGAATATGATATATTTCATTCACAATGCTGCTCATATATCTAAAATTCTTAAAGGTAAATATTCTAAAATATTGTAAATATTTCTGATGCTAATTGACTGTCCTTAATTTTACCACTTTTTTTTTTAACTGCTATCCTTAATCTTACTGTTGTTAAAAATGAAATTCTGCTTTAAACAAAAAATGTTTTAAGCCATGTTAAAGTAAAACTGACAGTTTGAACTTTTCATGTCCTTTTTTTCTGTTTGAATGGTTAACTTCATTCGAGTCAAAGAAAGACCTATGTGAATTCAGTTCAGTTCATTTGCTCGGTCACTTCCGACTCTTTGCAATCCCATGGATAGCAGCACACCAGGCTTCTCTGTCCATCACCATCTCCCAGAGCTTGCTCAAACTCATGTCCATTGAATGTGAATTACCAGGTTTTTAATAAGAGATTTGTGACTTACATTTCTTAGCTCTAAAAAGATTCATGGAGTTGAACTTAAAAGTTTAAACATTTCAAAATAAATGTGAATAGAAAATTCAAAACATGAATGTCTAAAGTCTTTATAATTTTAGCATTCACAATTTGTCTAATTCATTGTCTATGACTATTAGTGATCTTCTAGCACTGTAATATTCCAGGTTGTTTCCTCCCACTGAAAATCTGTTCTCATATTATTTTCCCAAGATAGCAACTATATTGCATTGTTCAAAATTTTAACCTTGTTGGATTATTTTGTCACAAATATTTTTAATAAAATTCACTCATGATACAAAACTACTTAACAGCTTATCTCTATTCTCATAGCTGATATTTTATAATGTCAATCTTATACACTTAAATAAGATTAATTAAAGTGTGATAAGAAAACCCCCGAATAAAACTATTCAGATTATGTGATTTGAAGCAACAAGAAAATTCCAAATGATTCTACTTTCTCAGGAGCAAATGCAAGATACAAAGTTTATATTATTCCCTATCTACTGGAAAAACCTTGCCCTGTACAACTAATTAGGCGTTTCATACCATGCTCTTCCTTTGTGGACTGAATCCACATTCTTGAAGATTAAATTGGTCAAGCATTCAGTGATAGTAGGAAAAACGTTATTAAGCTATTAATACAATTGCCCACACAAACAAAGCAATTCATGAAACCACAGAAAAAAGTCTTTTATAAGACTGGTTGCTGAAATGGGGCCTTCTTAATTTTAAATAGATTAAGTAATTTATTTGTTGCAAATATAGAGTGACTATGAAGTTTTTGATATCCTGAGTTTAGTTCTGGTTTTAAACTTGTGCATACACAGAATCAGCTTCCCCAGTGGCTCAGCCGTAAAGAATCCACCTGCAATGCAGGAGTCACAGGAGATGTGAGTTTGATCCCTGGGTCAGGAAGACCTCCTAGAGGAGGGCATGGCAACCCACTCCAGTTTTCGTGCCCGAAGTATCTTATGGACAGAGGGGCCCGGCGGGCTACAGTCTATCGGGTGGCAAAAGGTTGGTTGGACATGACTTAGCTACTGAGCACTCAGCACAAAGACAGAGCCATCACCTATATTTTAATGAAGCTAAATATGTCTCATATGATATTCTTAGATTCCATACTCTATCATTACATTTATAAAATATATTGGAATTGTCTATATTTTGTCTTTTCAGCTAAATGTTCAGCACCATGATTGCCAGTTATATATACATATATAGTCATTTAGAATCTCTATATTAAAAGTACAAAATAGCTATTTTGGGGAACATTTAAGTATTTTGAACTTTCTAAAAAGTGACATATTAAGCAGTTATGATGATTGAAGATAGTAGATACTCAGGCTTTCCTGGTGGCTCAGACAGTAAAGAATCTGCCTGCAATACAGGAGACCCGGGTTTGATCCCTGTTAGACACTCAGAACTGGAAATGGATTATGAACTTCAGCAGAATTTCTTATCTTTACACTTGAGGCCCATTTTATCAGACATTTCATGAGGTCCTAGAGCTTATTAGTAAAAGGCAAGATGAAAATGCAGCTCACTTATTCCATGAAAGTTCAATAAGTGTTATGCAACAGGTATATCACGTTGGTGGTACTCATTAGGTATAATCATAAAATTAACTACATTTTTATCCTGTGTTTTAAAACCATATCAATGTGGATTGTTGTTCAGTCACCAAGTCATGTCCAACTCCTTGTTACCTAATGGACTACAGCACACCAAGCCTCCCTATCTCTCATTATCTACTGGAGTTTGCCCAAGTTCATGTCCATTGAATTGGTGATGCCATCTGACCATCTCATCCTCTGTCACCTTCTTCTCCTGCCTTCAATCTTTGCCAGCATCAGGGTCTTTTCCAATGAATTAGCTCTTCCCATCAGGTGGCCAAAGTATTGGAGGTAGTCTGCCCCCTTAATCCCACTTGAAAAGCTACAATGACTCCATGACATTTTGTATCACTATTAATAACAGAAAATCCAATACTCACTTTATAATGATAGTGTCAATTCAGTGGTGAAAAATGTCCAATATAGTAACTATCAAACATCTTTCAATTATAAGATTTATTTTTCCCCCCAGCTACAGCCAGCTGAAATGGCTTGCTATTACATGGTAGAACTATGATCTTTGACTTCCAATTCAGTTCAGTTCAGTCACTCAATCATGTCTGACTCTTTGCAATCCCATGAACAACAGCACGCCAGGCCTCCCTGTCCATCACCAACTCCCGGAGCTTACCCAAACTCATGTCCATTGAGTTCATCTAACCATCTAATCCTCTGCTGCCCCTTTCTCCTCCTACCTTCAATCTTTACCAACATCAGGGTCTTTTCAAATAAGTCAGCTCTTCACGTCAGGTGGCCAAAATATTGGAATTTCAGCTTCAACATCAGTCCTTCGAATGAACACCCGGGACTGATCTCATTTAAGATGGACTGGTTGGATCTCCTTGCAGTCCAAGGGGCTCTCACGAGTCTTCTCCAACACCACAGTTCAAAAGCATCAATTCTTTGGTGCTCAGCTTTCTTTGTAGTCTAACTCTCACATCCATACATGACCACTGGAAAAACCATAGCCTTGACTAGGCAGACCTTTGTTGACAAAGTAATGTCTCTGCTTTTTAATATGCTGTCTAGGATGGTCATAACTTTCCTTCCAAAGAGTAAGCGTCTTTTAATTTCATGGCTGCAATCACCATCTGCAGTGATTTTGGAGCCTCCCAAAAAATAAAGTCAGCCATTGTTTCCACTGTTTCCCCATTTATTTGCTGTGAAGTGATGGGAATGGATGCCATGATCTTAGTTTTCTGAATGTTGAGCTTTAAGCCAACTGTTTCACTCTCCTCTTTCACTTTCATCCAGAGGCTTTTCAGTTCCTCTTCACTCTTTGTCATAAGGGTGGTGTCATCTGCATATCTGAGGTTATTGATATTTCTCCTGGCAGTCTTAATTCCAGCTTGTGGTTCCTCCAGCCCAGCGTGTCTCTTGATGTACTCTGCATATAAGTTAAATAAGCAGGGTGACAATATACAGCCTTGACATACTTCTTTTCCTATTTGGAGCCAGTCTGTTGTTCCATATCCAGTTCTAACTGTTGCTTTCTGACCTGCATACAGGTTTCTCATGAGGCAGGTCAGGTGGTCTGGTATTCCCATCTCTTTCAGAGTGTTCCACAGTTTATTGTCATCCACACAGTCAAAGGCTTTGGCATAGCCAATAAAGCAGAAATATGTGTTTCTCTGGAACTCTCTTGCTTTTTCAATGATCCAGCAGGTGTTGGCAATTTGATCTCTGGTTCCTCTGCCTTTTCTGTAACCAGCTTGAACATTTGGAAGTTCACGGTTCACATATTGCTAAAACCTGGCTTGGAGAATTTTAAGCATTACTTTACTAGCCTGTGAGATGAGTGCAATTGTGCGGTAGTTTGAGCATTCTTTGGGACTGACTTTCTTTGGGATTGGAATGAGAACTGACCTTTTCCAGTCCTGTTGCCTCTGCTAAATTTTCCAAATTTACTGGTATATTGAGTGCAGCACTTTCACAGCATCATCTTTCAGGATTTGAAATAGCTCAACTGCAATTCCATCACCTCCACTAGCTTTGTTCATAGTGATACTTCCTAAAGCCCACTTGACTTCACATACTAGAATATATGGCTCTAGGTGAGTGATCACATCATCGTGATTATCTGGGTTGTGAAGATCTTTTATGTATAGTTCTTCTGTGTATTCTTGACGCCTCTTCTTAATATCTTCTGCTTCTGATAGGTCCATATCATTTTATGAAGGCAAAAAGATAAGACACTGAAAGATGAATTCTCCAGGTTTGTAGTTGCCCAATATGCTACTGGAGATCAGTGGAGAAATAACTCCAGAAAGAAAGAAGGGATGGAGCTAAAGCAAAAACAACACTCAGTTGGGGATGTGCCTGGTGATAGATGCAAGGTCTGATGCTGTAAAGAGCAATATTGCATAAGAACCTGGAATGTTAGGTGCATGAATTGAGGCAAATTTGATGTGGTCAAACAGGAGTTGGCAAGAATGAACATCGACATTCTAGGAATCAGCAAACTAAGATGGAGTGGAATGAGTGAATTTAACTCAGATGACCATTATATCTTCTACTGTTGCCAGGAATCCCTTAGAAGTAATGGAATAGCCATCATAATCAACAAAAGAGTCCAAAATGTAGTACTTGGATGCAATCTCAAAAACGACAGAATGATCTCTGTTCATTTCCAAGGGAAACCATTCAATATCATGGTAATCCATGTCTATACCCCAACCAATAATGCCAAAGAAGCTGAAGTTGAATGATTGTATGAAGACCTACAAGACCTTTTAGAACTAACACCCAAAAAAGATTTTCTTTTCATTATAGGGGACTGGAATGCAAAAGTAGGAAGCCAAGAAACACCTGGAATAACAGGCAAATTTGACCTTGGAGTACAGAATGAAGCAGGGCAAAGGCTAATGGAGTTTTGCCAAGAGAACACACTGGTCATAGCAAACACCCTTTCCCAACAACACAAGAGTAGACTCTACACATGGACATCACCAGATGGTCAATACCAAAATCAGATTGATTATATTCTTTACAGCCAAAGATAAGATGCTCTATACAGTCAGCAAAAAGAAGACTGGGAGCTGACTGTGGCTCAGATCATGAACTCCTTATTGCCAAATTCAGACTTAAATTGAAGAAAGCAGGGAAAACCACTAGACCATTCAGCTATGACCTAAATCAAACTCCTTATGATTATGCAGTGGAAGTGAGAAATAGATTTAAGGGGCCGGTCTGATAGACAGAGTGCCTGATGAGCTGTGGACGGAGGTTAATGACATTGTACAGGAGACAGGAATCAAGACCATCCCCAAGAAAAAGAAATGCAAAAATGAAAATGGCTGTCTGAGGAGACCTTAACAAATAGCTGTGAAAAGAAGAGAAGCAAAAAGCAAAGAAGAAAAAGAAAGACATACTCATTTGAATATAGAGTTCCAAAGAATAGCAAGAAGAGATAAGAAAGCCTTTGTCAGCTATCAATGCAAAGAAATAGTGGAAAACAATAGAATAGTAAAGACTAGAGATCTCTTTAAGAAAATTAGATATACCAAAGGAACATTTCATGCAAAGATGGGCTCAATAAAGAACAGAAATGGTATGGCCTTCCAAATGTCAGTCACAACTTTCTGTTTCTTTTTCTGCTGTTTTATTCGATGCCTCCCTTAGGAACAAAGAAGCTGAGGGATAAGAGGTGAAGAAATATGAAAGAGTTAACTCAATGGTTCTATGTAAGATGGTTTTGCAGTCTCTTGAGTAGTATATGTTTAAAGCTTATTATTTCATGGATAGTTTTGTCAGTTCTTTGCCGAGTTCCTTGTGTGTCCTGATTTGGACTTGGATTTTCTTTTTTTCAGACACTCCAGATTTTCAGCACGTCCTTCTTGTGGAGAGGCCACAGCCTCCAACTGGAGGGTCCTGCAACACTGGTTGACTGTCTCTGGGGCTAACATCCCTGTAGGGGGTGCTTCGTCTGATTCTAGGGAATATGCATCTTTGGTCCTCTGTTAGTCAGTAGTTTCTCCAAGTTTTAATTCTCTTTTCTGATACCATCCACTATGACTTTTCTCAAATGTGAGTTAGAATCTCATTTTCTTTCCTCTTCCAACTATATAATGTACAGAATAAGTTCTAGGAATGGCCTGGAAAGCTAACTAAACATGATATTAGAGAAAGAACACCATCTTCATATCACCATTCATTCTGGTGGTGAAAGGTTAAGACACAAAATATTTCCTAAAAATATGGCTCCAATTTATCCCTTCAATATCTACCATTCTACAAGCATTTTACATCACATACATGAGTAAGGGAACCACTTACCAGTCATCAGTTTAAAATCCTAATACTTTTGTCACTTAGATGAAATCTTGAGTTTAACTATTGATTATAGCTGTTACATATTAGGCTTTGCCATGGAGATGCAATTGCGAAAAATATTTCTGGTCCTTTTCCTCAAAGAACATAATACCTAGAAGTATAATTCTTCAAATGATAATATAGACATTATTCAAATGTCTATATTAGACTTTATTTTTCTATGATAATGAATAGAATTTTGGGACATTTTTCAAATGATAATGGTAGCTATAATAATAATAAACTATAACTTCAAAACTATGGTAAATGCTCAGAAAGGGAGTTAAATGTTGCTTTGAGGTGTATTCTAAATATGGTCAGACCAGGAAAGAGGTTGGTGGAGGTTTCTCTGGGTGTGACCAGTTAATTGAAATCTGAAAGTTGATTACAAGTGAATTTCATGAAAGAAGATTGGAGCTTGGGGAGAGTTATAACAAAATATTGAGTAGACATAACTTTTCATATAATGGTTTAGTGATGCAACAAATGAAAACAGGACAATAGGACTGACTTTTAAGGAGCAAAGTTTTCCTGGGAGCAAAATGTGAGGCTACAGATTCTAAAAGGAAATGGAATATGTAGGGCCTGATAAGCCATCTTTAAGGTAAAATTTTTCTTCTTGAACGCAGTCTTGAGATGCCCCAAGTGGTCCAGGGGTTAAGCCTCAGAGATTCCAACGCAAGGGGTATGGGTTTGATCCCTGGTTGGGAAACTAAGATCCAACACATCCTGTTACCATAAAACAAAATGCAGTCCTAATCCACTAAAAGTTTCCACAATGAGAATATAAGTAGAGGATTCATGTGTATGCTAAATTGCTAAGTCATGTTCAACTCTGTGGGACCCCATGGACTGTAGACCACCAGGCTCCTCGGCGTGGTGGGAAAATCTCCGTGGGATTTTCCAGGCAAGAATACTGGAGCGGGTTGCTATTTCTTTTTCCAGGGATCTTCCAGACCCAGGGATTGAGCATGCATCTCCTTCATTGGTAGACAGATTCTTTACCACTAAGCCACCAGAGAAGCCCCAAGTAGAGGATAAAACTAATATTTCGAAAAGAGTATTTCACTGAAGTTTGGAAAATACTCTGGGGAGAAGTGTACAAAAGAGTTGGCAATTTATGGGGGCAACTGCAATATTTCATGTGAGTTTTGTTTCACCTAGAGTGAACTAGATAGATCTTCCCACTTTACCATATAACCTGTAATCGTACTTTTCTAGTTTTTGCCTGATAGCCTGGATGCTAGACCAATTAAAGTTTTGACCAGGTTCCAAAGGACACATTTTATAAAATAATAGGATGCAAATGTAGTCCACCAGTGAAAGCCTGCCTAATGATGGATGCAGAAATTTTAGCTAAATCTGCAGTATTCAGTTTTAACTATTGTCTCTCATACTTTACGAAATTCAATATAATTTAAACATAAAAGTGAATTCACATTAGATAGCTAATTAAAAGTAAGTTCTAACTATACTCTTATGTCTCTATGACTAAATGCTTCCATGACATCATAAGGCAATCACATCCATAAAATGGCTTCCCAGGGGGCACAGTGGTAAAGAATTGTTGCCAATGCAGGCAACACAAAAGACGCTGTTTCCATCTCTGGTTCAAGAAGATACCCTGGAGTAGGAAATGACAATTTGCTCTGGTATTCTTGCCTGGAAAATTCCATGGACAGGGGAACCTGGTGGGCTATGGTCCACAGGGTCACAAAGAGTCGTATAGGCACAGTACATACATAGAATAGTTCTTTTGAAAGGAATCCTGTATCTGTAGTGATAATTTTGGAAGCTTCCACCAACCACTCTTAATCCTTGCAGACAAGGAATTTCATGATATGGATGCTTTCTGCCACCGAAAAAAGAATATAATTTTCCACTAGTCTCTGTTTCACAGTTTATTTTCCAAATTTGATGATCTACTTTTAATTCCCAGATACACCAAGTTGTTTCATGTGTCTACAGCTTCTCAAGTCTCTTGGTCTGAAAAAAGATTTTTCCCATTCCGATTCTCTTGAATACATTCTTTAGCATTTAGCTCTAATATCATCATAACAAGGGAGTCTCCATACTTCTTATCACTATCCCAAGTCCAGTCCTCAAGGTAGGATTAGCTATCATTCTTTTACATAAAGTCTTTGAAACTTTTGCCATTGCATTTGTCTTGTGTACTTAAAATTTGCTATTTGAATACGTAATTTTTCTACTCCAAAGTTTTTGATGCACTTGCTTTTAATTCACTTGTACTTGACTAGAACTTAGTGCATTGAATACATGATAAATTCTGAGGGAATATTGGTTGGATTAAACTAAGATGGAGTCCCATAAATTTTTTTTCAAAAGTTCTTACAATGAAAGCATTTCTTTGAAAAATGTATCTCATTACATTTATCTTGGCCTTAATAGTTATTGTTGAATGCAATCTTTCATTCAGGGCAAGCACCTTGCCTTTGACACTAATTAGATTGAATCAGTTAATAAGATTGCCATGGCATATTTATGATACAATAGTGAAAATAAGTTATTACCCCAGTAGAGATATTTTAAATCAATCTTGTATTTTCCTTAGTTTGTTCATCCTTGGATATGCCAAATAAGGCAATTGAGTATCCACATTTTCAGAATGCATTTTAGGAGCAATTATGAAGTGTGAAGTGCTGAAATAATATGCATTTATCTTTTTCCTCTTATCTCAGAGCTCAAAATGATAATTCACCATATTGAGTTCTTAGGAGCTAGTGCTATGAAAATGCATACAAAATAAAGAACATAAAAGTTTTTCTAATGATTCACTCTTTGGCATACAAAGTTAAAATTATCTTTAAATTCTAAAGGTATATTTTGAACAACAAACTTCATAATATCTTAAGCCAGTAGGCATTTTGCAATTAGCAAAGCCCCTTCAAATAAATTATCATTTCACTCAGAATAATATGTTGGCTGTTTTTCAATCTTACCCTGTGCTGTGCTACAAACTAAGTTTGCTAAGATGAATATGGCACAATCTCTTCTCCCCTGGGGCTTTCACTGTGATTGGAGAGATGTGGAAGGGATGATTAGAATTAAGGGTAGGACAGTGTTTGTACTGGGATGAGAGAGGTGACACAGAGGTTTTCCTAAGAAATTTAAGGTAAGGTAAACAACGTTACTTTTGAGTGATAAATGAGTTCACAAAGAAACGATGGTTCCAGAGCCTGAAGACATAAGCGACAATTTACTGAATTTAAGTATCAGGTCTAAAGAAGAAATGGGCTACTCGGAAGAAAGATTAGACAATGGAAAAAGCAATAAGATACAAGGGAATTATAAAATCAAATATATACAGTTTTAATCAAAAAGCAATCCAAGGGAATGGGGACCTTAGCCAAATTTTTGGAATTATTCTGGTTCTGCAGCTAAATTTAATTATATCATTAAGAATTATGCAAGGAGTTAAAGGTAGTCAACTGCCAAGAATCCACTCCTGATTTCAAGACCACACCCTTTATGAATATGGAAGCTACCAACATTTTCATTCCTTTAATTTTTTAATTATTATTTCAGGCTGACCAAACACATTTTAACTATGATTGACTTGCCTTATAGGACTCTTACAGAATTAAACAAAAACAAACAAACAAACAAACAAAATGGTGCTAGTTACACCTAGATAAACATCTGCATCTCTGTGAGAAATGTACCTCTTTTTTGTTAAGAAATGGCCTTCTGATATGAACTCATTTAATAAAAATTTACCAGTAAAAATGAATGGGCCCAAAATGCTCTAAGAAATAAAGTACCAGTGTTTGTCAGACTGAAGACTATGACAAAATTTCCAACATAGAAGAGATTCTTGCTGGTAGAGGTTTTGGCAGAAATTCAGGAGGGAACGCCTATGTTCACTTCTTGGATTAACTATTTATTCTCTGTGTAACCACAGAAAATGTACTTTCTGTTCCCGTTTCTTCATCTACATAATGGAAATAATGTACCTGATAGAATTGTTGGGAAGGTGTCCAGCTATTGTGAACAGAATGGGGTTTAAGATTTGGAACGGAGCTGACTCAGCACCGGTACTCCAGGGCAGCATGTCCTAAGGTCTAGTTAAGACTTCTGGAAATTCGTGTTTCTGTACCAGAATCAGGAAGTTGGGGAATCAATAAGCCATTTTTGCATCTGTTATTTCCAGAGATACCTTAACCACTTCCACCTAAGCATTAGGAAACTAATGCTTCCATAACTCTTTCTAAGAACCACACCTCCTCTGCTGGATCATTCATTGCAAATGGATGGCTCACGTAGTATAATGTGGTAGCATTCTTTTTTCATGAATGGGCTACAAATTCAGAATTTTTGAGATAGTATCTGATTGACAACATCTCAAAATGTCCATAGCCCCAGTCACAAGGGAAACTGGGGAAGAAATTTAGCTTTCCAGACTCTAAGACAGGCGGCAAGACACAGCTCACTCTAAGGACTGAGTATAGCAATCAACTGCAGTAGATGATGCCCCGCTCTCTGCTATCCATCTTTGGAATTTATCCTGATTGTGTAATCAATTTAACAGTGGATGCATCCAAACCGAATTTATGAAACATATGAACAAATAAACAAAGACATGGACTGGAGTGAGCAGGGCAAAGAAGAAATCTTAGGGGACACCAGACAGAGAGAAAAGCAGGGGTTAAGTTTTTGAATGGAAAGCTTATGATTACACTTATTTATTTTCAGGCTAGTGCTGTTTGTATGGCTGGAGAGCAAAATATGAATCATGAAATGATGAACTAAGCTTGGAATTGTAAGAAACCAAGTCATAATGAGGTTTATAGACATGGTAAGAACATGCATTTCATCCTGGAGTCATTTGGGAGTTAGGGGAATTATTTTAAGTAGAGAAGAACTAGTAATATTTACATTTGTGAAAGAACATTCCACAGCTGCATGAAATATGGTTTGGGGTGGGAGTAGCTGCTCCAGGCAGAAACTGGACAATTCATGGGGCACAGAGATGAGACGGGAATTTGCAAATTGAAAAATAAAAAGGGATGGGAATACGAGGAAAGTTTTCAGCAGTGTTAACAGGGGAGAGGAGAGTTTATCTATCTAAGGGCTATAATTATGTGTCTATACTTAGAAGCAGAGAGTATTGATGATTTTAAGTTTAGAAAAAAAAAATGGGTTGTAGAACTATTCATAGCTCTGGGGACATATTTGGGAAGAAAGTGATGAGTTCACTTACATATCTTTAAATATATGACCTGCCTGAAGGTATTTCATTAGGAAATATTTCACATACAGTTAATTATATGGTCAACAAGCAACGCCTGAGGGAATGACCAGCTTTAGACATAGGTATTTGTGAGTTTTTACATAGAGAAATTAAATAATGCCATGGCTGTAAGTAAAGTCTTACACATCAAGCTATAATGAGTAAACCAGGGGATAACATTTTCTAGAAGATCAGCTTTTAGGGGCAGTGAAAAAGAAACCTCCAAATGGACTAAGAAGATGAATACAAATATATGGGAGAAAAGTATAAGAAAAAGTACTAATTCAGTGGTTAGTAACACGACAGGTTATGGAGAAATCAAAGCACATGATGTTGGTGAAATATTCATGCGGATAATCCCCAAATCATTGCAAGAACAGTTAGAATAAGATGTCAAGGGAAGAAACCTAAATTGATGGAGTTGAGGTTGAAATAATTGATAAGAGGAAGAGTGAAGATAGATCACTTCTCCAAAAAGCTTGGCAATAAGTCAAAAGAGTTATTTGTTGAAGGTAGGTTATATTTCCAGATAGCCAGTCGTTATAGAATCCACCTGCAATGAGAGAGACCCCAGTTTGATTCCTGGGTCAGGAAGATCCACTGGATAAGGGACGGGCTACCCACTCCATTTTTCTTGGGCTTCTTTTGTGGTTCAGCTGGTGAAGAATCTGCCAGCAATGTGGGAGACCTGGGTTTAATCCCTGGGTTGGGAAGATCCCCTGGAGGAGGGCCTGGCAACCCACTCCAGTATTCTGGCTTGAAGAATTCCATGGACCATGTAGTCCACGGGGTTGCAAAGAGTCTGAAATGACTGAGCGGCTTTCATTTTCAAGCTAAAGTTCAGAATCACACAAACAGTAATATAAGGACTGACTCTATGTGTGTGTTTTCTTTGCTTGCTTATTTGTTTTTCACGCTGAAAGAGAATGAGTCTATCAACTCAATAGGGACATAAATATTAAGGTATAAGAAAATGGCAATCCACTCCAGTACTCTTGCCTCAGAATTCCCATGGTCAGAGAAGTCTGGCAGGCTATAGTCCCAGGGGGTCACAAAGAGTTGGACGTGACTTAGCAACTAAACAACAACAACATAATATTTGTCACATTATGTTTTCCTCGTTTGACGTTGCTTTGTTTCTGAATTCATGTTTGGGAAGATCATTGTTTGAGAACTAAGATGATAACTTAGTCAAGAAAAACTGTTCCATTCATTTTTTGCCTTTTATAAAAAAATGAAATTTTACATGTCTACCCAAACTCTCAAGTTCTACTCCAAATCTTCACTTTTCAGGGACAACAATGAAAGAGAATAAAAGCAAAGAACCTGAGAAGACAACTTTGAAACTGTTTATAAAGTAATTTCCTGTGAGGCAAAGTTGTTCAGAGAATAACATTCACAGAATAAAGACACACTGTTCACTTATTTAGACACATGCAAGATGCTTACTACACAATGATCTCTGTTAGCCTGACTTTTCAAGCATTGATTCATTTACTCTTCCTGTATCGGTTTAATTTACTCTTCATTTCACAATATAAGAGACTCCATTTTGGATTTAAAACCAAGAGAATTTAATCCAGGAAATTGGTTACAGATGCAAAACTCGGTAACTAAACAAAAGAAGGTGAGGCATCCTAGTTTGCAACAGAAGAAACCTGTTCCTATTTCCAGTGGAGGCAAAAATGAGAGCAACAGGGCTTGCCCAAGTGGCCTTGGACACTCCAGAAAAGCTGGAACAACCTAGAATCTATCCAGTAGTAGCTAAAGACACAGCTTGGGGAGCTCCAGACACATTTGTGGAAAGATGAAATCATAGAAGATACCCAGGTGTTAGAGAAGACACCAGAGACAGACTGTTGCCAGCTGAATTGTGTCCTAGGCTAGAATTCATGGGTCAGAGTCCTGATTCCCAGTGCATCCCAGTGTGGCTGCACTTGGAGATAGGGCCTTGAAAGAAATGATTATGAGGTCATGTAATGGGCCCTAATCCAATATGATCAGTGTTCTTGTTACCTACCGGAGGTCTTGGCCTCCTTAATCAATAGAAACAGATCAGAGGCAATAAAAAAAATTCCAGAAAGGCTTAACAGGGGCCCCTGCAGCAGCAAGTGGAATGAGAACAAATAACAGGTTCCCTTTTTTCTCACCGGGCTTCCCTCATAGCTCAGTTGGTAAAGAATCCACCTGCAAAGCAGGAGACCCTGGTCGGGAAGATCTGCTGGAGAAGGGATAGACTATCCACTCCAGTATTCTTGGGCTTCCTTTCCAGCTCAGCTGGTAAAGAATCCACCTGCAGTGTTGGAGACCTGGGTTTGATCACTGGGTTGGAAAGATCCCCTAGAGAAGGGAAAGGCTAGCCATCCCAGTACTCTGGCCTGGAGAATTCCATGGACTATATAGTCCATGGGGTCACAAAGAGTCAGACATGACTGAGCAAGTTTTATTTATTATTATTGTTTCTCACTGAGGTGGGACTAGCTTGTTCTTTATATGGGGTGAGGGTAGGGGTGCATGCAGGTGTAGGGCTGGCATTGTGGCTTAGGTATTTTGCCAGCCCCTTACATGGTATTTATGCAAGGGATATGTGCAGTACCCTAGTTTTGCTCCTGAAAGCCCTGATTTTGCTCCGGGTTCTTCAAAAGTGGCAGCCAGGTTTTCAGGCCTCTTTGTCTTTTGTTCAGAATTTGCACCAACTGCTCACACACATAGTTGTTTTTATTTTTATTTTTAATCACATATAATTTCTTTGTGTTTTGTTGCTCAAGGAGAGGTGTGTCTAGGTGCAAACACTGCAGCAATGCAGCAAAGGGTCCTAGGTCACAACCTGTCTCATTCTTAGAAGAAGAATAAATTTGGAGACACAAAAGAGACAGCAGAGATGCATGCACACAGAGGAAAGGTCATATGACCTAAGATCAAGGTATCAGCAGGTTTATTTTCTCTTGCAGCCAAGTGCAAGCCAGGGAGAACGACTTCAGAGAAAATAAACCTGCTGATACCTTGATCTTAGACTTGTATCCTCCAGACCTGTGAGAAAACGATGGTCTTCTGTGGGCGTCCTGGTGACTCAGATGGTAAAGAAACTGCCTGCAATGCAGGAGACCCAGGTCCGATCCCAGGGTCAGCAAGATCCCGTGGAGAAGGGCATGGCAACCCACTCCAGTATTCTTGCCAGGAGAATTCCATGCACAGGGGAGCCTGGCAGGTTATAGTCCATGGGGGTCTCAAGAAGTCAGACATCCCTGAGTGACTGACACTTTCTGCTGTTTAAGTTGACCAGTCAGTGGTATTTTGTTATGGGAGCTCAAGCAAACTAATAGAGGGAGGCTAGAGATACACTCTGGCTTCTCCTTTCCTCCAGCTGCAAAGTCCCCCCATCTCTGCCTCCCATTGGTGAATCCTGTCGCTAACTTGAAGACTGTAAATGCAACCTGCAGGAGTGGATGCCATGTGATAGCAAGCAGAACAACTGAAAGCCTGGGGACAGCAGGCATCATCACAAACCCTACCTAACATGCTATCAAACCCAACCTAGGCTCTGTTGTAAAGCGTGCATACTAAGTTGCTTCAGTCGTGTCTGACTCTTTGTGACCCTATGAACTCTAGCCTACCAGGCTCCTCCATCCATGGGATTTTCCAGGCAAGAATACTGGAGTGGGTAGCCACTTCCTCCTCCAGGGGATCTTCCTGACCCAGGCATTGAACCTGTGTCTCTTACTTCTGCTGCATTGGCAGGCAGATGTTCTACCACTAGCACCACAAGGAGAAGACAACTAGGATTAGATAAACTGAGCTGCTCAAGTGGACTGAAGTTATAGCTAGATATGGCTCCAAAATACTTGCCTTAAACAACAGCTTTGCTGACTCCAGGATGACTGAACACTGGTGGAATAACAGCCTTCCTTTGCTACCCCTTTCACTATTTTCAGTGAAAACTTGGGCTATGATGAGGAATAAGGCAGTTAAAGAACACTCATGGAAACACACGGCAGGTAGGTTTCTGGGGACTGTTGAGGGGAGGGGATGTGAATCCTCTAGACTGTGTATGCAGTTGGTCCTCTGTATCACGGGTTTCATATTCATAGATTCAACCAACCACAGACAGAAAATATCTCAGAAAAGAAATTCCATAAAATTCTGAAAATTAAAACTGAATTTGCTGCACTCCTGCAATTATTTACGTATCTTTTACATCGAGTTAGGTATTATAAGTAATCTAGAGATGATTTAAAGTATGTCGGAGAATGTTCATAGGTTATATGCAGCTATTATAGAATTTTATATAAGAGACTTGAGCATTAGCTTTTGTACTCTCTGGGGTCCTGGTACCAATATTTTGTGGATACCAAGGGACTTTATTTCCAAACTGATTCAATTAAGTCAAGTGCTTCCAAGGTTTGAAACAGCACTTTCACATCTAAGGCTATGTTTTGGTTCCTTCTAGTGCTGTATTTTATTGTAAGTGCTATAGTCACTACTCGGCATTTATACAAATGGAAACTGTTTTGTGCCTACATAAATACAACATATAATGTGCATGGTCAGTCATCTCCGACTTGCTACAATCCCAAACTGTAGCCTCTGAGGCTCCACAAGAAATAGTGGAGTGGGTTGCTGTTTCCTTCTGCAGGGGATCTTCCTGACCCAGGGATCGAACCTGCATCTCTTGTATCTCCTGCATTGGCAGGTGGATTTTTTCCCACTGTGCCACCTGGAAAGCCCATACAGCACATAATAGATTATTGAAATTAGACATCTTTGGGGGTAAAATTTTTATTGCTTAAATGCACCAAAAGTGGTTGGTTATTTCTTTCATTGACTAACCAGATTATCTCCTTTCTTGCTTCTGTAGACATTTCTGACTGAAATTCATCACCTTAGTGTTGCCAATATAATTGATTATTAAGGGTGAAACTAATAAACTGGTGAGGATGATGTGAAGAAAGAAATTACACAGATTTTCCACATCTGATCCAAGAGTTTCGGGTGCTTACCAGCAAGGCACCAGTTTTAAGTGTTAAAACCACAATCTTGCCCATAACAGATAATCTGAACTTACATTTCCAAGATTTCTTATAATTAATCAGGGTCTCCTGGTCATGCTTCAGTGACAGCTTTATTATTAATAATTTTGATAATTTGACAATCATACTTTAAATCATTAAGGACACATCTAAGAAATACAATGAATTATGTCACATGAGTAGATACAAATTCTTACCAGGTGATATGTTATGCATATTAATGGGAATGCCTTCAAAGGACATGCTCTAACCAGTGACATCACTGCTCTACTCAGGCTACTTCATAAACTGTGATTTTGAGTAAATCAATAGCCTACTAGATAAATTCCAGATGTGCAAGCTGGATTTAGAAAAGACAGAGGAATCAAATCAAATTGTCAACATCTGTTGGATCATAGAAAAGGCAAGAGAATTCTAGGAAAAACACCTACTTCTGTTTCACTGAAGACGCTAAAGCCTTGACTGTGTGGCCCACAAGAAACTGGAAGTCTTAAAAAGAATACCAGCCTAGCTTGCCTGCTTCCTGAGAAACCTGTATGCAGGACAAGAAGCAAGAGTTAGAAGCAGACATGGAACAATGGACTGGATCGAAATTGGGAAGGGAGTACATCAAGGTTGCATTTTGGCACCCTGCTTATGTAGCTTATATGCAGAGTACATCATGTGGAATGCCAGGCTGGATGAATCACAAAGTGGAATTAAGATTGCTGAGAGAAATGTCAACAATCTCAGATATGCAGATGATGCCACCCTAAAGGCAAAAAAGCCAAAAGGAACTAAAGAGTCTCTTGATGAAAGTAAAAAAGGAGACTGAAAAAGCTGGCTTAAAACTCAACATTCAAAAACCTAAGATCATGACACCTGGTCCCATCACTTCATGGCAAATAGATGAGGAAACAATGGAAACAATGACAGACTTTATTTTCTTGGTCTCCAGAATCATTGCAGATAGTGACTGCAGCCATGAAATAAAAAGACACTTGCTTCTTGGAAGGAAAGCTATGGCAAACCTAGGTAGCGTATCAAAAGCAGAGATATCACCTTGCCGACAAATATGTGTCTAGTCAAAGCTATGGCTTTCCCAGTATTCATGTATGGATGTGAGATTTGGACCATAAGGCTGAGTGCTGAAGAAATTTATGCTTTTGAACTATGGTGCTGGAGAAGACTCTTGAGAGTCCCATGGAAAGCAAGGAGATGAAACCATTCAATCCTAAAGGAAATCAGTCCTGAATATTCATTGCAAGGACTGATGATGAAGCTGAGGCTCCAATATTTTGGCCACCTGATGTAAAGTCAACTCATTGGAAAAGACCCTGATGTTGTGAAAGGTTAGAGGCAGGAGGATGAGATGGTTGGATAGTATCGCTGACTCAGTGGACGTGAGTTTGAGCAAACTCCAGGAGATATTGAAGGACAGAGAAGGCTGGTGTGCTGCAGTCCATGGGGTTGCCAAGATTCGGACCTGACTGAGCAACTGAACAACAAAAACTAAATAAATGATTTTGATTGTTTCATCAAAAATTGTCATTTTCTGTAGCAATTTTCTCTTACCAGTCTGTAACTTGTGATGTATGCTCACTATCCTACTCCCATTTAAAACTTTCAGACTCTGAGGATTTCTGATAACTCTGTAATAACCTTGAGAGGAAAGCTCAAATGGTCTTTCATGTCTTAGGATCCTGAAGATATATCACCTTTTTAATAGGATCTCTTGGTTGTTTTGCATAATTCATGGCTCACATAAGACTTTAACAAGGAAAAATGCATAGTTTATATGATGTTTTGCTGGCATTCTGCATATTGATTGTCTATTATATTTTATGTCTTGATTGCAATATTTTTCTGAAATAATTCACTTTTAAGTGGTAGGACTATAATACTGAGTGACTCAGAAATCTTCATGCTAGAGGTTTTTCATATTTGCATACTCTAATCCTTTTTCATTTCAGATTAGAAAGTGAAGGCATTTCTAGTTGCTATTTGATTATGAGACTTTAAAGAAGTCCCTTTTTCAGCAGAACTTCATGATCTTTCAGTTATTCTGGAAAACCAACATTTTACTAAATCTTACTCCAGACCCTCCCTGTAATATAGATCTCTTTTAAAATTAAAGTTTGTGCTTAGAAAAAATATTAATAATGCTTAGTAAATTAATGCTACCTCTCCTCAAATTTTAATTTAAGTATGATGAAAGTAAATAATCATGCAATAAAGCAAGGTAGAGCACTGTTTCATTGATAGTTTAAGCATGTCACTTCTCATTTAGCTTAGGTGGTGGTGGGGGCAACAAAGCAATCAACCAAAAATAATAATAAAATAATTTTTAATGCAATGGTGTCTCTAAACAGAAAACTTTCAACCTTCTATAATCTAATTTTTATTAGTTCAGTAAGCTTACTAGTCTCCTGTTGAAGCAACTATTCTTTCTTAATCACTTTTATAGTTTCCACTAGTGGACAACACATAGAAATAGTGTTAAATCCATAATCATCTGTCTTATTCCAGTCCTCATTTTCCAGTGTGGACATAAATACTTTTGAATTTTCTGGAATTCAGGCTTAGATTAATTTAATTTATCTGAAATGACCAAAAACAGGGAGATGTTAGATAAAGGCTAATTATAAGGATTTTAAAAAACAGGAAACAGAGCTCTCTTTATAGATGTATGTAATTCAACCATCACCAAAATATGTCTAAGCACAGTTTTGAGTTAATTGATTGCATGAAATTCATTCAAATAAGCAGTTACTTCATCCTTTATCTACTATTCAAATAGATGTGATTGCTTCACCCTCTGAAAGTAAGGACAATCATAATCATAAAAGACCCAGGGAATCTGTGTGAGTAGACAATAAAAAAAGCAGTGAAAATAGTTATGTTCATCTTTTACATGGCTCTTTGATTTTTTTCTTTGTTCAGATGGTCATATTAAGTAGAGACAGCCTAAAATGACATGATTGTGTGAATATGTGTGAGAAACTAACAAATGTTCAGCTCCAAAGACAATGCTGTCTTTGTTCCCCTGTTTTGGTGAATAAGAGCACATTATGACCTTAGTACAATTTGTGAGATTAGTACAATGACAATAGAAGTAATATTCGGGTTTAACATGCCAAGGCACAAGTCCAGGTCCCATCATTTTCTATTTAAATTTAATATAAAAAACCATCAAATTCACTATATTGGGAAGGTTTGTTATTCTATCAATAAAATAGAATTTTGATTTCCTTTGTCTAATATGCTTTGTCTGTGTAGCTTTCTAGATGATTGCATGAAAATTCACAGAGCTCTTTTGGGAAATATGGAGGAAAATTCAACCTGAAAATCTGATATATTTGTTTTAAATTTGTTTTAAAGCAGTGGTTCTCCACCAGGGCTGATTTTTTTTTTCCCCTCCAGGGAATATCTTCCCCTGATATTTTCAGTTTTCACAGCTAGAAAAGTGTTACTGTCATTTAATAGATAGTAGCGAAAGATGCTGGTCAACATCCTTCAGCGTACGGAAGAAACTTCTCATAATTAGTCAACCCAAGAGGTGGAGAAACCCCATTTAGAAGAGCAAAAAATGAAGATGCTTCCTACTTTTTCAGAGAGAAAAGTTGTGTAGAATGTGAAAACTTGCCCCCTCTCAGAAACCTAGTCACTGTGCTCAGATGCTTATATAATTTTTAAATCAAAACTGTATCTCAAATCCCCATAGATTTCTGCTATGAAAATAGCTGATTACATGTCTTTTGCTCTGTGACAAAATTATGATTTAGTGATAAGGTTGAAAATCCCTGAAATACTGCTATAAGACAAACGTAAAGAAAGTTGATTTATGAAGAGGTCACCGCTTATGATTAGGAAAATTTGTGTGAGTATAATGTAAGTGAGAAAGAACAAATATAGATAAAGCAATACATTTGAGAATTACATCCTTAACATTTTGAAATAGATGATAGTGATGGCAAGCATCACTATCACCTGGTTGGAAATACCTTGAAGATTTAAAAAAAAGTAATGGTACCATCACCCAACTTCTTAAGCCTTAATATTATATATAGTAAAAGACAGTTGAATCTACTATCTAATATAGATATGCTTTGGGATGTGAAGGAGATTGAATGCATCAGTTATTTCCAAGTCTCAGTATTCTAACACCTCAGTGGAGCTACTTAATGGATCTGTTTGAGATGCTCTAACCTTGATGGACCAGATAAGATAATGAAGCAAGCATCTGTGGATTTATTAGGTATTTTGAGGGCTAAATATTTGTGTTTCCCTCTCTTTAAAAGCAGAAGGAAAGCTCACATGAGTGCTTTTAGTTTTCAAAATGTTTCAGCACTTTTTAAATCAAAAAACAATATAAAAATGGTAAAGTTGACCCAATCAACAGCATGTCTTAAATTTACAAGTTTGTTTCTCCAAAAAACATTTAAAAAATTAGGCATTAGCCATGTGAGTGGAGCTTTATAAAATTAAATTGTTATAAATTAATCTGCTGATGGGGCATCAGGGCCTAATGTATGTGTGTACAACCTAGGAAGTTAGATAAGATTCTGAGCTTGGCTTCATACTTTGCTATTGCCGTCTTGATGGTGGTTCTTGATGTGATGATTTTTGAACAATAGCTCCTGCATTTTCACTTTCTCTTAGGCCCTGCCCATTTTTGTAACTGGTCCTGGTGGGCAGGGCTGGGAGAAAGGAACCAGTGGAAACTGACTTTGCTCCAAGAGACAGACACTAGCAGGCAAGCAGGCACAAGGAGATGCCTTCATCCTGATGGCAGAGAGGGGCTGCTGTAGTTAGTGTAACATCCATTCCTTTAAAACAGCCTTCTTAAGCTCAGAACAATTGACATTTAGGCCAGATAACTCCTTTGTGAAGGGGCTGACCTGAGCACTATAGGATCTTTAGCTAGATTTCTGATGGTTTCCCACTTGATGAAAATAGCAACAGCCTCACTCCCAACTTTTGACAATGACAAATAAAAATCTCCCAAAATTGCCAAATGTCCTTTGGATAGCAAATTTACTGTCATTTGTGAAGTGTTGTCTTTGTGTTGTTGCTCAGTCACTAAGCCATGTCTGACTCTTTGTAGCCTCATGGACGGTAGCCCACAGGCTCCTAGTGTCCAGGGGATTTCCCAGGCAAGAATTTTGAGGTGGGTTATCATTTCCTTTTCCAGGGGAACTTCCCAAACCAGGGACTGAATCCACATTCTGCATTGGTAGGCAGATTCGTTTCCCCTGAGCAACCAGAGAAGCCTGAAGTATTGTCTTAATATGATAAGAAGTATTGTCTTAGAAAAAGAAGGCTGAGCTCCAAAGAATTGTTGCTTTTGAACTGTGGTATTGGAGAAGACTCTTGAGAATTCCCTGGAGAGCAAGGTCAAATCAGTCAATCCTAAAGGAAGTCAATCCTGAATATTCATTGGAAGGACTGATGATGAAGCTGAACTCCAATACTTTGGCCACCTGATGCAAAGAACTGACTCATTAGAAAAGGCCCTCATGCTGGGAAAGATTGAAGGTGGGAGGAGAAGGGGATGACAGAGGATGAGATGGTTGGATGGCATCACCGACTTGATGGACATGAGTTTGAGCAAGCTCCGGGAGTTGCTGATGGACAGGGAAGCCTAGTGTGTTGCAGTACATGAGGTCACAAAGAGTCAGATACGACTAAGCGACTGAACAACACAACTGTCTCAAAATGAAACAATGAGACCCCTGTTCTTCTCTTCTCTAGACAGGAAAAAAACAAGGTACACAGCAGACCCCTACACCCCCTGCTTGGAGGGTAGTTCTGCAATTTATTATTGAAACCAAAATACTCTTAGATTTAAAATGGATGCTATTAATAATTATACTGGGACACAGATTGAAACAATATCATACTGACAAAAAAAAGGAATACTGGTCACATTATCTATAAGCTATACACAACTAAATAGCCTCTTAACCTGGGACTGAGTGGCAAAGTGGAGGCTGAGTGAAGGAGAAATTTATAACATGTTCTATATGCCTATACATTCAGTATGTAGGTCTAGTTTCAATTTCAAAGTGTTAGAAAGATTACCTTATCGTAAAGCCTTGGAGAGTTAGCGAATGGCAGGAAGAAATCTTCAAATTCTTGGCATTAGCTTGTAGAATTCATTCTCCTACAGTGGATCTGAGGTTCTCACAAAACATTCTCAGAATTCACTCAATTCCCCGGTTCACAACCAAGGGCATCATTTTTCCTCCAGAAATACATCTGCCTTGAATCATCTTGGATCATTCTGAGAAGCTGGTTGCAACTCTGGACATAGTGTTTTCTTGTAATTCTCTTTGCCCTACCCATTGGCAAATATATCTGTTATTGCTTTTCCCGAAGGCCCAAATTTCTAGGGCTTTATCATCACTTTTCCCACCTTCCATATCTTCAAGGGCTTGATAGCACTGTCAGTAGAAGGTGAGATATATTTTGCAGGAAAATGTTATTGATTTGCAAAATAGCCAAAGTGCAAAAAATGTATTTAGTATTTGATAAAGAAGAAATCTTCATAGACAGAGAACAATGATAAGACAATGAAAATGTTATCAGAATTATACCAGACATGAGCTTACCTTCATTACATATCAGTCTTTCCTCAATAATTTAAAGCATAAAATAAATTATTTTCCATTCAAGCAACTCTTTATGCTGATCAGTAAAAAACAACTTCAGATTTTTCACTAGTTAGGAAAAAACCATGAGACAATGTTCTTTTTTGCTAATATTCTTAATATTTTATATTTATAGCAATGAAAATATTTCTTAAAGGAGTGTTATTCTTTTAACAAAAGAATTCTCTTTGTGTTTTCAATCATAGTACTGAAATTGCTTTTAGTCTAATATAATTTTACTTATATTTTTCTGTTTTATGCTGCCTCTTACTATAGTTTATACCCAAAATATAACTTTTTCTAATGACAATTTATTTTCAAGATGATGAGGTTTTCACATTTTGAAGGCCTAATAATACAATTAAGTCTTGAAAATAATAGTTTTTATTTTGCTGCCCTTTAACTATAAATGATAACTATCAAATGCTCTAAACATTTAGACTTCATTTCATTTCATAGTCCAAACATGACTTCTTTTACAGGAAATATTATGCAATTATTTGATCGATCACTGGACTTGAGAAAAATGTACTTTTATCACAAATAAGGCTAACTTATCTCACTTCCGGTTAATAGTCATAAAACTCAAGTGGGCCTTTCCTGTCACCCAGGAATCCTACTGTAGTTGTTCTTGTTCATTCATATTCTTCAAGGGAAAGGTCCATATCTCTCTCAATTTCTACTTCAGTATTTTCTAATTCATCTCTATTAACCATAGCCTGCCAGACTCCTCTGTCCATGGGATTCTCCAGGCAAGAATACTGGTTTGGGTTGCCATGTCTCCCTCTAGGGTATCTGCCCGACCCAGTGATCAAATGCACATCTCTTAAGTCTCCTACATTGACATTCAAGTTGTTGACCTGTAGCACTATCTGGAAGCCCAGTTCATCTCTACCTAGGCCAAATCCTATAACTTCCTTCCAGTTTGTGATTTTTTTTTTTTATTGTCATTTCACTTGGAATATTTGGCTGTTTCCCACCCTCAAACTTCTTGTAATTCTTTTATGTGGATGCTGTAACAATTCCCTTTCAAAAATTCATGTTTCAATTGCCTGGATTTTAGTTGTTCTTATTTGTTGGATGTTTGGAAAAGTTTGGATGCTTGGAGTTAGAAGAGACCAGGTAGACTTCAGAATGTGCAAATTAATGGCTCCCTCACTGTTGCTCCTCTGTTAGACTGTGTCAATAAATTATTATAGTTCTATAGTCTTCTTCTTTCTTTCCACACCTCAATTGGTTAAGGATGGCTTCTAAGTCTAACCCTGAGTTGCCCATGACTTCACTGGCTACTGACTCCAAAGTACAGACCATGCCTATCTTTCAGGATGGATAAATCACATAGTATAATCTGGAATTTTCCTTGTTCAGGTAACCTAGGCATTTTATGAGCCTTTTCTCTCTACCTTGCCCAATGTTCCTACTCTAGTTCAACTTGGCCCTATTCTCAGCAGTTCTGGCTTTGGGTAATGCACTTTGCTTCAGGGAATATGTTTTTGCTGGATTTTTTCCTGAGATGGGCCACTCTAAAGGGCCCAGACCCTTCCCCTTCTTTATGCTTTGGTCACAGCTCTGCCTTCCCACAGGCTCTGCTCCTTTGAGTTGGTGTGTCATGACTTACATTCAGTGTTTACTCTGAGGATATTCTCTGCCTTCTAGTTTTACTGAAAATGCACCACAGTTTATAAGGTTTTGGTTTTCTGTTTCTTCAAATTATTCTATATGGTTTAAAAGAGGACAAAAACAGGAAAAATTTAAAAAAGACATTAT
Source organism: Muntiacus reevesi (assembly GCF_963930625.1). Taxonomy (NCBI): domain Eukaryota; kingdom Metazoa; phylum Chordata; class Mammalia; order Artiodactyla; family Cervidae; genus Muntiacus; species Muntiacus reevesi. Next base: position 37,575,382 of record NC_089269.1, read on the forward strand.
CTTTGTATTAACACCGTCTCTTCATTGACTTTTTTTTTTTTTTTAATTTTATTTTATTAGTTGGAGGCCAATTACTTCACAACATTTCAGTGGGTTTTGACATACATTGACACGAATCAGCCATAGAGTTATACATATTCCCCATCCCGATCCACCCCCCCCCCCACCTCCCTCTCCACCCGATTCCTCTGGGTCCTCCCAGTGCACCAGGCCCGAGAACTTGACTCATGCATCCCACCTGGGCTAGTGATCTGTTTCACCATAGATAATATACATGCTGTTCTTTTGAAACATCCCACCCTCACCTTCTCCTTCTTCATTGACTTTTTAAAGTCCATCATATACAGTCATTCAATTTTAAATCAAATAAAAAGACCAGACTTATTTAAAAATGAATGTAGTCTCTCTCTCCCTTTTCCTCCACCTTCCCCACCCTCTTCTCAAGGATATCGTGTGCCTCACAAAGAATAATGAAAAGGGTATAAATGACACAATAAATATTGAAGATTTGGATATACTGTCAAAAAAAACTTATAAGCTAGAACTGCAATAGATTCAAATGTTGGATCAAGTTATATGAATCAAAACATTTACATGTTAGCTATGGAAAGAATATTTTTCTGTAGTTTCTATTTAATAAGCATTATAAAATTATCTTTACTGTATCTTTAAAAATTTTTTATTTTGGCTTTAATTTAAACTATCATTTAAATTTACTTCTGAAATACGTAATTTCAAGTCAATGTGAAAACACTGAATTAGGTGCACTAAATATTAATAAACTGTGCCAACCCTCAAAATGAATTACCAATATGAGAACACATACAAGATGCAGGAAATATTATATGGATTATTTTTTCACACCGCATATTGTCTGCTCCACAGAAACAGACTCTAGATAATTTGAATTATTTAGAAGAATGCTTTTATTGTTAGAATTCTCATTAAAGTACTGAATCTGAAAAATTGCTTTCTGTTTTCTATAGGGGAGGTGCAAATATGCCATGGAGGAATTATTGCAGCACAATTTATTATAAATTTTGTTTATCCTTTGTAAAAACTCTGTATTCTTTTTAAAAAAGATTTTTAGCCATTCTGGGTCTTCATTGCTGCTTTCTCTAGTTGCAGGGAGCGAGGGCTACTCTGTAATTACATGCACAGGCTTCAGTAGTTGTGGCCCACAGGCTTTGTTGCTCCCCGCATGTGGAATCTCCCTGGCCCAGGAACTGAACCTGCATCCCTTGTCCTGGCAGAGAGATTCTTAACCACTGGACCACCAGTAAAGTCCCTGCTTTATTTTTATATCAATTTCTTGCCCATGTACTGTTTTGAGAAAACATGGCATGAGGTATGCACTCAGTAAATACTACAGATTTTCAATCCTTTACTCAAAATATTTAGGGCCAGATGTGTTTCATAATTCACATTTTTAATATTTTAGAAAGATAGATGGGCACAGATATGGGGTATCACTAATGCCTTGACAGTATGGTCTTGACAGTACACAGTTATTGCTGAAATATAACAGATGAAAAACCCACATATTCATTACAATTGAAAACAGTAACATCAGCACAAGGAAATCTAAATACTCATAATTATTGCAACCATATTTTGTTGTTGAGAGGAGTTACTTAAAAAATCCAATTGCAAAGGTCTTGGATTTTAGAATGGAAGATAAAAGTTTAGACTGGAGCCTGAAGATGTCTCTGCAGTGTTCTAAATAGTTCAAGATACCTTTACACACAAAGCCAGAGAGTTTTAAAAGAATTTTAAGTACCATCCACATGTCAAGAAAAGGAACATAGCTGTAAGACATGATGAGAATTTCATAATTCTGTACATGAGTGATGGGCTGGTTTGCTCCTGACTTTGCCTTAGGAAGTAGCTTTTCTTGCATTTCCAAGACTTAAAACAAGCAAATTATGAAACCATTAAGTGAAAGATGGTGTTACATCCCACACAATAGGTTAATTTCCCTTTTAGAAAAAGATATATATCTAATAGAGATAAAATAACTCATAC